>NW_020454894.1:673323-696277 GCF_003342845.1 Nothoprocta perdicaria | reverse complement strand
GCTGGGACCGCGGGCACTTGGGCGGCGCGGGGACCGTTGGCGGCGGGGCGCTGGCGTTGGGGCCGTTGGCGGCGGCGTCGGGACCGTTGGCGGGCGGGTCCCCCTGGCGGCGGCGGGGCCGCGGTGCGGGGCGCCCCGGGGCCGCGCGGGCCGTGGCGGGAAACGCGCGCGCTGAACTGAGGGGTGCTGACCTAAGATAGCCCCTTTTGGAGATTAGGCAGGAAAACAGCAACTTTCTGCGGCCCAGGAACCGAGTTTTGCCTCCCAACAAGCACGCTAAGAGCTTTGTGGAGATGAGGCGAAACGCCGCGAGACGGCAGAAGGGCCCGGTGGAGATCCCGGTGCCTCTGCGGAAGAACTTGGTAGGGTCCTGCTAGAGCCGGGGCTGAACGGCCCGTGCTGTTGCAGGAACCCTTGCGGCAGGTGCCCCTGGGTGTTGCCTGGGTTTAGAGTCCAGGAATGAGCCAAACTTTTTAAATTCAAGCCTATTCAGATGGCCTGTTCTGAGCTGGAGTTTTCCAGGACAAGACCCTGCCGCCCCTCATGTCCCTTTCGCTCTCCCAAACCGTCTGCATCTCTTTCCTAGGCTGACGATGGTCACCGTGCCTTATGTCACCATCCTTTATGCAAAGGCGTCAGCAGCGCCGGAGGTGCAAGGCTGAGCTGCGTGGAGAGCGCGTTTGATCCTAGGGACGCACGCAAGCTAGCCAGGCTTTTAACAAACGGACAAACAGCAGAAATGGTTTGTCGTTAAAAATATATGTAGGAGATCCTGAAAGTCTTGCAGTCAGCAGGAACTGGTAGTCTGCCGTAAAACCATCTTCCCTCGTGTCCAGGTTAGTTAGCTGTAGGTAACTAGTTTTTGCAGCTGTTTAGTTTCATCATTTATGAAAAGTATTTCCAGTGAGGTCTCCATCCTTTTAGCAGCGGTAAAGTCACTCTTTTTTTTTTTTTTTGGCGTATCTCTTACAGGTTAGAGAATTCCTCTCTCCAGATGGACCCACTTTCTACCCGTTCTAGGACAGTATACGACTTGCAGTTACTTGTCTTGAACTATACAACCAAGCTGGGTGTAGCAGGATTATTCCCTGACAAAATGAGTCATTTTGATGAAACCCCTGCTTGCCTTTTGAATAGCTAGCTTGTTGATCTTTATTATCAAAAACTTTTGAAACCTGTGTTAAACGTGTTCTGTTGGCAGGCGGGATTGATGTATTGATTGTTCCTTTACCAAGAGAGCGAATTCAAGGGAATGAAGCCTCCCTGAAGCCAGGCTCTTCTAGGAACATTGCTGTGATGAGGTTGTCAGATAGCTGCTCTGCATGCAGAGTTTCTGTCACTGATATTAAGTATCTTAACTCCCACTCCCCCCAAAATAAAACCCAATACTTTGAATTTATTTTTAACAAGCCAAATTTCTTCTGATGTGTGGCAGTAAATCATTTCTTCCCTTTCTCCTTCATCTTTCACATCTTGCTAGTTATGCCACTGTATCACCATGCTGTAGCTTTTAATAAAGGACGAGTTGTGCAGCAACAAAGGCAGGAGAATGTTTTCCCAGTGGAGGGAAGCCTATCTTTAGAGGACTTTCTCTGACTTTTTGTTATTATATTATTCACTTTCTTAGTACAATACATATTTCACTTTTTGATTTACCTCGCATATAAATATCTTCTATTCCTTCACAGTGCTCTTGTTTTTAACTGTTTTCCTCTGAGGTTCCTGTTGTTTCGATCCATTTTATTTTTACATAGCATATTCAAATTTTAAATTTAGTTTTTGTGCTTCAATAGTCTGTTAGTTCTGTGGCAACTCATCTTCTGTCTGTGAAAGAGATCGAGTATTGTTACTCCTAAAACAAAGTTTGTACAGAAAAGTGTCTAAAAGAAATTTCAAAAAACCCTCTGTCTCTTTGGAATTGTGCCAGAGTCGAACCCTGAAATACCTATGTCAGTTTTGAAAATTTTCCCTTATTCTGTTGATGTGCTGCTATAATTCCAAGGAGAACCCTGGGATTGCGCTAGTCCTCGCAGTGCACAGGATAGCCCTCACAAGCGGGGATAATCTGCTTCAGGCCCCCTCTTGGAAGATCTCTTGCACAGATTTGCACCTCAGCCTTGCTGGCTCCTGAGCAGCTCCTCATGGAGTACTAAGGCACTTTGCTTTGAAGACCTTTAATCTTGTACTGGGGTGTACAGAAAGACATCCCTGTTTTGGATAACCTGTTCCCTGGAGGCTGAGTGCTTTTGATATGCAGCCATTCCAAAGTCATTCAATACTAGACAACAGTTCAAGTGAGAAGCAGGAAGTTGATTCATTTTATAGCAGCAGAAGGCCTTTAGCAGGTGACAATATTCAGAAAAAAGATGTAAAGAAATCATTGCAAAATATATCTTCAAAACTGTCTGACTTGGCTTCAGGGTTTTCCTTCCGTTTTCTTGGCTTAATTAGCTGTTTCACACAACTTCCCATGATCCGCTCCTTTGATAAGCCCCATCCTAAATTATACACTAATGCGCGATGAAGTGTATCCTTGTATCTTCATTTCCCAGTGGCGTTTTATACCCATTTTATGTAACTGAGGCACAGAGACATTTAGTATTATCTACAGACATCCCTGCTCATCCTCCCTGCTCATGAGGCACAGAGGTAGATGCAAAATTTTTGAGTTCTCGAGCAGAGTCTGCAAGGCCTTATTCTACATACAAGATATTCCAGCAGGATTGGAGGCCTGGAACAAAAATACAAAAACTTACATCCAATGGCCTGCACCTTGCAAACATATGTAAATATTGCCTTTAATTCTTGCAGAAGCGGGTGTGCAAGCGGGTAGAAACCATTCCATGGGAAGCTGACATTGGCTTCCTTGACTGGGCAATGGAGCTGGATTCTAAAGAGAAAGTCTCCACTGACTGTGTTCCTCAAGCTGCAAAGACGAATCAAGATTCACTGGTATGTTTTCATCATCAACAATATGTATTTATTAGAAGAATATATTTAATATATGTTTTAAATAAAATTGGAAGTAATTGTTTTTTTGGTGTTTTTGCGTGTGTTTTTATTAATTAGATTTTTGAAAACCATGGAAGCAGAGGTACTGCCCAGCCTTGCCCAAGATGTATGGCTGGAGAATCTGTGAGTATATTAACCTTCTTTCCATGACATAAAAGATAGACTTGTTCTTAAGTATTAGATCCATAAAACATAAAGTTAATAAAAACCACAATTACATTTCTCAAGAATAAAGCATGTAAATAAAAAAGGGCAGATTGATTTAGTGCTTCTGAGGTATGCCAGCAGAGTACAAACTAATGCATTTCTTCCAGTATTAGTTGGAAAATACAGAGACTGCATACACATTTTTCACATTCACTGTAAAAACCAGAGTTTAGGAAGTAACCAAGGCCCACAATAACACACAACTTCCTCTACCCTGTTTTTATATCTTTCTTGATTTATCTGATGATGGTAAGATATTCAGGAATTCTAATCGTTTTTTTGTCTCCAACCTGATACTTCCTTGCCAAAAAAAATAGCAACCTAAAAATATTACCTGGTAGGTATACTAGCATTAGTTTTAAACTAGTTGGGTAAAGAATCAATGGCAATCAGACCTCGGCACAGACAGCTTGAGTTTTCTGAAAAACAGCGTAATTTCTTGGGCAGCTGAATGGTGCTGAGTTCTGTGCTGCTACAAATAGGCTCCTCTTGATATCTAAGCTAGCTAATTACTTTAAAAAATATATGTCTATATTTTTTAAATGTATATATTTATGTAGGCTGTAGTGACAACTGTAATTTGGCACAGTGTAACATGCTGTAGTACTGCAACAGTAGCAGCAGACTTTCCTGCTACAGAGGAACTTAACAATCCTCTTTTTTCCCAGGATAAAAGACTAAGCTTTCAAAGACTGGGGAAACTGTGAAGGAGGTTGTGGTGTTTTTATAGTTTCATTTTTCATGCAAATTGTCCAACTGAAGGCTTAGGGAGTCTCTCAAAGTGGAAGCTACCGTTAGCTTACGTTTGCATCCTCTGCACCCTTTTGAAACATTGGCTCTCTAAAGAATCTCCTAAAACAATGAGAGATTTGGGGAATGCCATTTCTTTATAAATCCTAAATGTTTATAGTAAGGTCTTTGATCTGATGGTATTAAGAGCAAATTTCCCATTGACTGCCATAGGACTTTGGTTGCTCTCGTAGGTTAGGAGTTGCGACTAAAAAGACATTTGCTGTCTTTTAGATTTAAATTAGATTTTTAGATTTAGATTTGTGTTGATCTATTTCTACTCATCTTTAAAAACAAAATAGAAACCAGATCCATGCCTGATTCCAAGAATACAGAAGTTAGTATGACCACATATTTGAATTTTTAACTTTTCAAATGTGTTACCATCTTTGAGGACACAAAGAGGGCACCGTATTACAGTTTGTATAAATCTTCTATACTAGGGACCAGTTAATTTTGGAAAGTTGTCACTGGTTTTATGTAAAATGAGTATAGACATCTTTATTTTGAATAGCACCATTTCTATTTTGAGTCGCATCAGACTGAAGTATTCTTTTTCCAGGAGCTTACTTGGAGGGTAGAATTCACCTCTTAACACACATTGATATACTGAAGTTTGGTAGAATGGCTGAGTTATTCTGACCACTTTACATGTTTCCTAATTGTCAAGACCAGCTCTGGTTACAGAAATTAAGGAAACAATTTTGTCTTTACATAGTAAGAATTTGATTTCTGTATGTCTGTTACAGGAAATCATACAGGTAGAGATTGGAGTTTAAAGATTAAAATGTGGTGTTTGGTAGTGTCAATTTAGTGTCAATATTCAGTTCTCTAACCTGTGCAGAAGAAGGACATGCCTGTCTGCTCCTGCAGGTCCTGCCAAGTAGGAGAGTTTGCTAGTTTGGACCTAATGCCACAGGCAGACAGGGCTAGAGCAGCTGAGCTGTGTTGAGCTCCTCAGACCATCCTGAGAGAAGCTGCCTTGTGTGAGTGTTCGTGTGTCCAGAGCATTGTAAGTCTTTGCATGGGGTAATGAACTGATCGTACGGATTTATTCACTGTGTTCTCTCTGGGTAATCTGTTGTTTGTGGCTATTACCATAACAACATATACTTTGGTAAATCTGTCAGGGACCACATTAGTAAATTACCTTCATTCCTAAAATAATGCAAAGCTTATATTAAGCAGATGATGCCTAGTAAACTGGTATTAGCCCAGATAACTTTCCTCAAAGTTAAAGTTTCACCTCAGGAAAACCAGAGACTATCACAGCAGCTAATGCAACATTCAGAAACCATTCAGAACAACTACAGTGAACGTGAGGGAGAAGGCTACAGGCAGAAAAAGATTAATAATCTTGTCATTTATTTTCATAATCAATAAATGTTAAGCTTCTGATAAGAAGCTGTGCTTTCTACAGATGATGGGGAAACTGAAATCACTAAAGCATCCATGGTGGGACATGTCAAGCATACAGCATGTTCTACTGAGACAGGTTTTGGTGGCTGTAGGCAGCCTCCTCAGCATTGATCATTTGCATCTGGAAATCCTGCTATTTAAGGAGCTAATAGGTAGTGTGAGTAACATCACCAGCATCAGCACTCCTGAGCACACTGGGGTCTGACTCACTACTGCCCCAACCTTGGGCTTCTCTCTGTGCTTAAGTGCAGCATCATTATTCTCATGGTTTGCTCTCCTGGCCTTTAGGCCTCTTTCCTACATGTTGGGACTACTGTGTTTCAGAAGGAATGATAGAATTGTATTAAACCTGAACTTGGAAAAAAAAAAAAAAAAGAGTACAACCTCGAACCATGTTTTTTAAGCTTTTCTTTTGACTAATGTGTTTTTGACAATTTAGGCAAAGACTTAGAAGATGTGCTAGGTAGAAAGAAGGAAACTAGGTGGAATTTAGGTGGGGGGAATACCATCATTCTTAAGATTTTCCTGTGCTACATGATAACCAGAGGTGAATTTTCTTATTTTATAAGTAACACTGTGAATATAGCTTTTAAACTGACACAAAACTTTTAAATGTGATATAAACAAATGCAAAATTAGGTTTTAAATAACATTTGGTTGTGAGAGGGTAAATCTCTGACCTATCCTTGAAATCTTTAACATTTAGGATTTAGAATAAAACATCTGGTGTTAACAGATATCTGCCCGATGCTAAAATTGCCTGTGGTCATAGTTTAACCTGATGTGCAAAGCTGCAGTCATAGTGCAGTCCAGCTCCTCACACAGATTATGTTGAGAATTCCCTTTACTTTTCAGACTCTCAGAATTGTCAGCAAGTTATTCAAGATGAGGGGAGCATTTCTGGTGCTGGTGCAGTTTCTTTTTTTTTTTCTTTTTTAAGCTTGAAAATTATTAAAAGAATTAAGAAGAAAATATTTTAATCAGCGAACTTTTAATGACTTGGAACTTTATCATTTCAGGGACACTTCAGTCATATCCTGAACTTGTAGAAGTTGAGAGGAGGCAAATCGGTAACGCTCCCCTTGCATTCTGAGCATGCAGGTGTGAACACTGTCCTGCTGGATTTCTGTGCATCCCTTCTACCAGTGGCGAGGGCCTCTGTGTGTTATCAGCACATAGCAGTTTGCTGTATGCCTCAATTCCATTGCACTGCTCTGTATATCATTGGTTTTACACTTGAAAAATGCTCCTGCTTTTAAAAAAGCTCAGTATCACAGAATCCCAGAATGGTTGAGGTTGGAAGGGACCTCTAGAGATCATCCAGTCCAACCCCCTGCTCTAGCAGGGACACCCAGAGCACGGGACACAGTATGAGGAAAAAAAAAATGTGATGCTGTGCTTGGTTTAAGTATTTAGACTAGTTTAGCTGATTTGGCTTTTGACCTTTTTTTGGCTGTTTTTAAGAAGATATTCTTCCTAAATAAACTAGTATCATACAAATATCGAATTCTAGTAAGTGATAGATGAGGAAATGAGTCTATAAAGCAGTTCTACAATAATTTGACATCTAAACTGCTTTATTAGGAAAAGATAAATTCCTTTGAAAACATTATAAATTTTAGCTATATTGAAAGTAAATCAGAGTGTTAGATATTTCAAACACCTCAAATTTTTGTTTAATCCGAAAAAAAATACAGATACCGGTCTCTATCTTTCTATTCCTTCAACTTTTATGAGTGTTTTAACCTTTGCATCCCTAACTTCTCAATTTCCAGGGTCATTTTCCCTAGTTATTTAACTGCAGAATTACCAGACTGGGTCAATTGAGACCATCTAGTTTGATGTCCTGTAACTCTGGTGACTAATATCACCTAGACAGGACACAGTGAGAGGAGACGTTCTAAACGTTGCACTAAATCAGGATTTCACACCAGCTTTGTGGTGGGCATTGCTTCATTTCTTGCCTCTTAGCCTTGAACATCCAGTATTACAAAGACACTAAAAATGTCAATAGTTTTCAATGGCATTTCTGTTTGCACAGTTATTTGTTGATATAAAATATATTGGTCCTCAAGAGAATGTTAAATTTGACTTTTCACTTTTTATTAAGCATTAGTGTCTTTGCTATGTAAAAGAATAATGGCATGGTGTGTGTTTACCCTGTCTACCATTTGTTTAAAGATAGTTAAAATAGCTTTTTTTTTCCCTTGTTGTTGAATTGGCTTACATTAAGGAAAAAAAGGAAAGAAAAGGAAAGAAAAAAAAATTAAAAAGTCTGGGAACTTTAGTTGAAGGTAGGAGGGGGAAGAAGGGTAATTTTTATTCAGTGTTCAAAATTATCATTCATTATATGAGGCCAGACATCTAACAAAAACTTGACCTGGTTTTGCTTACTGCTTTTCCATCAATAATAATGCTGATAACTGAAATACTCTGCATAGATGTAAATTTGACTGTATTCTGAGTGAAGTATCCCAGGGTGAAATAGCCTGTTGTGCTCATTTCACAAACCTAAATCCTTATTTGTTTGTGGGACTAAGCAGTATCTGCCACGTGTCACTGCTTTGGTCCTTGTCAAAGGGCTGCTACTCTGGTCGTTCTGAGGTGTTAACTGACAATTTTGGCCAGTTGTTTTTAGAAACATCATCTTTTTTTTTTTTTTTTTTTTTTTTAAATAAGAGTGAGTTCATACATTTCTAGATAATCTTTGAAATAAGTCTTTACATGAGAAGGTTTGGGGATTTTTTTTTCTAGTGGAGTAAGGAATGCATTTATAAATCAGCCAATGTGAAAGTAAATAGTACTTGAAATAATTTAATATATTGAAGACTTATAATAGTGTTTTTTTTAAGTAGAGGTACTGTATTTGTTATTTGTTTCAAGATTTGCCATTAATCTGAATCATAAAGCTGTTGTAATTGGTACAGATGAGTGCAGCACAGGTTTGGGCAGGTAAATATTTCTTCAGAGCAGATTTGTGTCAGATCTGCAGCAGAACCACAAAATTATTTTTGTAAGATTTCTTCACCTTGTACTAACTATGGAATTTTGCTTTACTAATACTTTTTATATGCTCTTTATATTGATAGTGTGTTTTGTACACACAGTAACTTCTGTGATACTTTATTTACATGTGTATTGTAAATTGGACAGCCTGTTTTTAATTCAAGTAAAAATGATATAATGAAATATTTTGAATTTTATATTTTGTAAATTGTTACTCTCTAAAGCAGAATCATTAAACACCACTTTGGTTACAGTATGAAATTTGCTGGTTTTTTATTATTCCATGAATAATTGGATTGCTTTCTGCACACACCAAGGCATGAAGGTAAATAAGAGCTGGTTCTGTATCATGTTATATAACAAGTGCCATTTCCAAGCACAGCCCACAGATTTTCCTCCTCGCTAGCCAGATACAGGAATAATATGCAAAATCAATATTTAGAAATGAAGTAATTCCTCTATAGGCTTGGGGTGACAGTTTAGCTTCGGATGTTCCTCGGTGTTCCCAGATGTGTGTCTTCCCGGCCTGGCTGCAGTATTTGGGAGCTGGGGGCAGGATCCTGCGGAGACTCTTCCCGTCGCCCCTTGGCTCCCGGCGTGGCAGGAGCCCCAGCGGGGCCGGGGCCCGGGCGCCTGGTGCCGGTTCCATGGGATCTTGGAAAAGCGGAATGCGACCGGCTCCAGGCAGGCCTTGGCCATAAAGGCGGGAGATTTATAGTTAGAACATATCTGTTGAAAATAATACGTTTAAAAACAAATGATGTTTATGCCGATATTACTAGGGGAAAAACGAATGCCTGTAAGTGTAAAAACCTTGGCAACTCTCCTGAGAATCTAATGGGATGGTTCCTGAGAATATGATATCCCATATTACTAGATTAATAGTCACAAATTAATAATGCTATATTTGCTTTGACTGCTGGCAGCAAAAGCAGCATTAACAGTTACACCTTGACGTTTTACAGTGCATGAAACCTGCACAGAAAATTGCTGCACATAAAGATACTTGGGTGCCTGGCGTCCGGTACCTGCAGGCGTTTGCACTGCTCCTGAGACACGTCTTACTGACGTGACCTGTGCAGGATGCTTTTTGCTGGAAAGCAGTGGGCTTCCTCAGGTAAAGCCCCTGGACTGATTCGTTGCTGTTCTGCCTGCCTTGGGTATTCCCAAGTGAGTCAGAGGCAGGTGTTCCCAAACACCCAGGTGAACCCAAGAGCTGCCCTCTTGTAGCAGGTTTGCTGCTCCACGAGCACCTGTGCACCAAGGTCTCCAAAGGGAGCCATCCCACCTGGAAAACGCTGCTCTCTGCTCATTGCTCTAATGTATTAGATTCTGGATCTGAGTTTTCAAATAATTGCGTTTAGAAACCTAAATAACAACTTGCTTGATGCTTGAATGCCCCGAGGGATGTGGTCTCTGCCAATACGAGCGTGCGCACGTTCAATAAGTGATGGATCTTATTTAGCGCCAGCTCGAGCTCGTATTAGCTTCTGAAGTTCACACTATTTAATGCGTTTGCTTTGCACATCCAGGTGTAGTGATATTTGTGTATGGTTATAGTGTTGTTACTGAAACAATATAGAAATCACCACATGATATTTGCTTGCAACACAGGGTGTCATTCATGAGTTATACATAAATGGCAGCTTTACATATTTAAAAGGAACATGGACTGCTTCATATCTGAAGTATGTTTCCCAGGAGGTAACACCACCATTTGATCTATTTTTGATTAAAATGTAAAAATTAAAAATTAAATCAAATGGTAGTAGAATTCCTTAGGGAAAACATACTTCAGTTATGAAGTATTCCCCATAGTAACCTTGAGAATCTTACAGCTGTATTGTCTCATCTGTAGGTGGTCTTTTTATGTCTCACATAATTAAAATGAATTGCTGTTAGAGAACCCATACTACTGCATACAGATTTATGAACCTGGAGGCACCTCCACGCGCAGACAAACAACGATGCCGAGAGCGAAGGGAGCAGTGACGCCGCAGCCGGAGCACCGGGAAGCGGGAATGCCAGCCTGGCTCCCGGAGAGTCCTGGCACGGCCGGGGCTGCCCCTCGCCGCAGGACCCGGGCGCTGAAATATTCACGGAGTGTTTTCTGTGCTGAGGAATGGCTAATGTGTCACCAGAAAGAAATTGTGAAATTGGATTTGCCAGGAAAATGGGCTCCGCAAAATCTAATGCAGCTTGTTTACACCAAGGCGCTTTATCAGGCCGGCTCAGAATATGGGAATGTGCATTTGATAAGATTAGAGAATAGTGGGGATCAGGGAAAATAAGGCTGCAGAATTTGCATTCGCATTTTCACAGGTCTGAAGGACAAAAGTGTCATTTATTTTATGTTTGGGTTTGATTCTCTTAGCTCTGTCAAAGCTGTCCAAAACAGGGGCTTTGGCTGTGCATCCTGCCCGGACTGTAATTAAAACTTCCATAACAAACATTTCAATGAAGGAAATTGAGATGCCAACAAGATGCCTGGATTTAACACTTAAATAGAGAAAAAAAAAGAAAAATCTAACAATGAAAATAGGAAGTGTAAGTGTAGTGCCTTGTAGAAACATTTTGTAATAAGCAGCAGGAGTGTTCACATTTCAATGTAATACTTGAAAGAAAATGTCTCTGATCTCAGGGTTTCTTTATAGCGAGGAGTTTTTAATGTATAATCAGACTAAAATCCTCCTGTAATTGCACAGCGAGAGGCCTGTGAAGTTCCGGGAGGAGCGCGGAGCCGCGCGGCCCCGCAGGAGCCCGGGGCTGCGCTGCCCTCCCGGCCGCCAGCCCCGCGGGTCCCGCGCACGAGTCTCCTGCTGCTCCTGCGCGGCCAGGCTCCGCGGGGCGAAACCACGCGGCGAGAGGCCGGCCGCGTGCGGCGCGATCCCAGCTCCGGCCGTGGCTCCCGTGTCCCGGCTTTCAGCAGAGCGGGGCCGGTCTCTGGCTCCGCGGCAGCCCCGGTGCCGCTCGCCCAGTTGCCTACCCAGCACCCAAAGCCCAATGCCCAGTGTTCAACACGTAATGCCCAACTCGCAATGGCCATGCCCAACACCCAACGCTCAATACCCAGTGCCCAAAATGCAACATCCAACACCCAACAACATCCAACACCCAACAGTCAACATCCAACACTCAACACACAATGTCCAACACCCAACACTCAACACACAACACTCAACACTCACCACTCAACACCCAACGCCCAATACCCAGCACTCACCACTCAACACCCAAAACTCAACAACAGCTTGGAAACATGGATAAGCATGTGGACTTCTCCTTCCTCCTCCCCTCATGTCTGCTCAGCCACGAGCAAAGCTTTGAGACTGCTGCCAAGCCTGATGCTCATATTCATAACATTCCTAATTCCACATGTCTGATGGACAAAACGTCACTGAGATAAAAAAGCAGAACCTTCTCAAATGAAGTTTCTTCCCATTGCAGTGCATTTGAAGGATTACTTTGGGCAAAAAGGAAAGTCTCTCAGAAGTTGTACCCAGGCACGTGACAAATAAAAGCGCTGTGATTTTTGAGGAGCAGATGACTCAACGGCACGATGAATAAATAACGAAAGCAGCAGATTGCAGATCGCGCTTCCGTACTCGGGAAGACTTGTCTCCGCCAAGTCACCGGCTCATGATCACACGCCTGCTGCAAAGTCTGGGTCATTTACAAAATAATAAAACGCTCACATTACCCTCAGCTTTATGTAAATGCAACTTTAATATTTTAACTTCATTAATTATCTAAATGGACAACATCTTGGGAGCAAATCAACGGCTGACACAGTTCTGCCGCTGCCTTGCCGGCGGGATTCCCTTTGAAGTGACTGGCAGCTCCGAGCGGACGCGGGTGCCGGGACGGAGGCGCCCGCCGCTCTCGGAGCAGCAACTCAAAATCCCGACTTTCCCCTGCTATCCTGGGTGCCTCCCACCGCACCTGGAATTTATGCAGTGTATAGGAAGCCAGGAATAACCCACATTTAGCTTCATTAGCGCAAAGCCAAGAGCCGAGCGAGTGGATGGGCCGCGCTCGGAGGGCTCTGCCCCGCTCCCCTTGGAATGGCTCCGCTGGGACAAGCAGCACCAGGAGCTCCCCGCGCTCCCGTCTGCGCTAGGCAAGGGAGGGATGCGCAGCAGTCGTCTGCACGCTGGGGTTTATTAATAATCTGCACCACGTCCTCAGATTATTTTAGTAATTACTTCACATAAAAAGGCTACTGAGTATGATTACAAATATGTCTTTGTTTTCATTGCCCGCTTTGGCAGGGAAGAGCAGATGTCTGAAGTTCTCCACTTTGTTTAAGCACATAAATAATGTTCAGCGAGGTTTCCCAGCGCCTGGCGCCGACCCCGGGAGTGCGCGGCTTAATAAGGCAGCACTCTAATAAACTCCTCCGCAAACTGCTCGGAGTTCGGAAATTAAACCTTATTTGCATACAAAGAAAACACACCCAAAGGAGGCAGAGGGCCAAATCCTGCTCTTTTTGGGCAGAAATCCGCATGCATGAGCTGGGAATGATAACGGCTTTCCTGGCCACTGCAGGGTCCTGCCTAGGAAAGTGCCTGCACGCTGCGCCCCAGGCAAGGAGCAGTGCAGCACATGCAAAGCAGAGGGAGAGAAATGTAGCAGAGAAATGCTTTTTGTGCAAAAAATAGGCATTTGAATAAAAGTCTGTTCACAAGCGCTGCTCCAGGACCCGAGCAGGTGTTGCTAAAAACATTACCCAGTTGTTATAAGGGCAATTTCCTGTTCCACGTGTCACCCAATGGGCCCAAAACTTTCTTTAGGAGAATTTTAAAAAGGTACAAATATGAATCAAAACAAAATAACAGCATCAAAACAAAACAAAACAAAACAAAATCAAGCACAACTTATACTTAAACCAACTGCTTTTTGTTTTCTGTCAGGGAGAGTTGCATGGGCTTCAACTTGAGACAGGCTCTGGGTTGGGGCTTCTTCCAGAGCACCCAGTACACCAAAAAAAGCCAGAAAAGCTGCTGTGCCTGCTGACCTGAAGAGCCATTTCGAAGAGCTCTGCCTTTTCCCCCAGTTTTTGCCAGATTCCTGCTCCTTCCCTCCTGCTTGTTTTTCAATTGCCTGAGCAGTCCTGCCTGGGACAGCCTGGGTGCCTTCCAGAGTTATCTCCACGTTAATTCCTGCGGTTTTTGGGCCCCGGTGGGTGGAAACCCCAGAAAGGAGAACGGGAGTTGGAGGTTGCAAGGAAAATGATCCCTGCCCCATCCCAGCCCCAAGCAGGGCCGAGTAGGAAGGTTTTCCCCGCCGTGAGCATCACCCCGTGCGCGCCGCGTGCCGGCTGCGGGCAGAGAATTAGACACGAAATCTCCGCGAGGAAGCAATTGCGAAGTGTGGAAGTTTCTAGTCAGGCAAATAAATTGGATTTAAGTATATTACAGTCATAATCTTTTTCTGCCTCTCTCCAGACAGCCTTTGTACATGGAGAAATGAGAATGTATTCGCAGACAAATCTTGACCTGAGGGAGATGGCTGCGGGAATCTGGGTTTCCAATAACATAAGACAATAAAGCTCAGGCTCCTAACCTGCCGCAATATGGTAAAAGTATAAAGAGCTTAGCAACTAATAAAAGAAAAGGGTCTTCCAACTCATATTTGAAGATCTAGACCCCCAAAAGGACACTTCATAAAGATCATAACGGGTTAGCCGGCACCTAACAGAAACCGTGTACCTTGTTGACCAATTGTCTGACAGGTGTCTTCTGCCGGCCCTGTATTAATAAGGCGCGCGCTGATTTCCTCGGGGCACCTGGGCCTCGGAATTGTGCATCTCCTTGCTGCAACACCCCGGCCGCCTATAGATTGGTGCAACGTGGCCCCTATAGCACCCGTTTTCCCTTGGAAGCGTGTGGTCTGGGGATGTCGGGGCGCTTCCCATGGGTGCTGGCGTGTCCCTTTCCTTGGGATACACAGGGATGCAACGATTGCCGCATTTCTGTTGCTCACAACGCCAGGAAGCTGCTCCGCCAGGCGCTGCCATTGAGTCGTGCCCGGCGGGTGACACCGGGTGACGTGGTCGTCACCTCCTCGCCACGCGGCGAGGAGGACCGCGGTGCAGCGAGGAAGCCGGAGGGAGGGAAGCGCTTCCCGCCCGGCAGCGCCCGGCCCCGCTCCCCGTGCAGCGGCGCGGTGACGTGCAGTGTCTAGAGACACCGGCCCGCGCATTAATGGCAGTTTTCTGCACATTCTGCAACAGAGGGGTAACAGTGCAGCGGCCACAGCAGAAGGAGCCCCAAATTCCCTAGAGTGACCACAGTTGATGTCCAGAGGTTCCTCCCGCTTTTAGGAGTACAGTACCAGAGATGCTTCAACTGTCCAAGCCTGGAGGCCTGCAGCATCCCAGCGACCTGGCCTTTCTGGGAAGCAGTTTTCCCCTGTATGTATTTTTTCAATCTGCATACAGATTTGCAAGATGAAGGTAAAGGCAGCTGGAGTTACCGAGCACCCAGTCCCGGCCCTGCTTGGCCCAGAGAGCACCAACCTGCGAAGCACTCACGGGAACGAAAGGACACTTTTAGGTGGGCATCCGAGTCACTGCAACAGCTTCACCAGCTCGGCCTCGTTTCCCATTTACCTGCTTAAACAAACAGGTATAATTCATAAATGCTCCCAGCGTAGATGCTCCGAACACGCAACCAGGGGCTTTTCTGCCCAGCTCCTGGGAATGCTCCTGCTCCAACACCACATCCAGGGCACCTCCCTCCACGTCTCCCCACTCCAGGTGGATACACAGGAATGTGGGAGCTGTGTCTCACAGCACACCTAGGTGCTACGTCCCAGGCTGGCACCGTGCAGCAGAAGGCAGCATCAGCTCCTGAAAAACGCCACTTTCTACCCCAGTCATCCATCCATGTGAGTTTTCCAGGTGCTGGTAACCCAGGCTGCGGTATGTCTGGCTGCAGCAGATCCCTCCATGGCTCCGGAGTGCAATCGGGAGCAGGGAACACTCCCACCATGCAGCAATTTTCCAGCTAAATGAGTGTTTTAGCACCCGGCTCGTTCATGAAGGTCCTCCAGGGCTGCAGAAGGAGGAGAAAGAAATCAAGTAAGGGAAAACTCCTTTGCAATGTGGAAGTGAGTCTTCCCAGTGGACGCACCAACACCCCCATTTCCCAGTGTGTTCCAAAGCGGAGGAGGGAAGCACGTAGCCAGTGCATGGCCAAGGTCCATGCAAGCGCGGGGCACGGGCCCCAACACAGCGACTCCGAGCAGGATGAGCCCTAAGATCCATACATTGCTTTGCGTAATGAAGTGCGCACGAGGAGCCGCGCACCCACACCACACTGCAAGCTGCCCTGTCAGGGCTGGCATCCTGGGAAAAGCAGCTCCATGCCGGGCCACACCGCTGCCTCTGCTGGAAATCAGTGCCAGAAGCTCGGGAAAGCAGGAAGGAGAGGCCCGTGTCCAAGGGCTCCTGCTCTGGCCAGGACAGCGAGGCTCCCGCAGATGCCGCGGTCACTTTGCAAATGCCAAGAGGCACAAGCAGTAAAACGCTGCACGTTAGTTATCAGGTTCCTGGGCAAAGCGCGTGCCCAGGCTCCGGGACAGAGCTTCTCTGCCGGGCAGGGGTTGTGGAGCTCCCGTGGGCCAGGGCCCTGGCGCCGCGCCGGGGCGACCTGCACGCCACAAAGGCTGCGGTGCGGGAGCGGCTCCGGCAGGCCACAGGCCCCTGCCTGGGCTCCCGCAGCGTCTCACAGGCTTTGAAGGATTGGCAGGGCTTTGAGGAGTTTTGCAGGGTTTCAAAGGGGTCTGCAAGGTTTTGATGCAGTTTACGGTGTTTTGCAGGGTTTTGAGGGGTGTTGTGGTTTATTTCGGAACTATTTTTTCAAGGCTCTGCAGAATCGGGAGTTTTTGCAGAGTTTTGCGGAGTTTTGCAAGGTATCAAAGGGCTTTGTGCTCTTTTCTGCAGGGTGCTGCAGCGCAGTAGCCCACGGTGCGTGGCCCTCGTGGCGGCTCCGTCCCCGTGCGAGGGCTCTGGTGGCTGCGGTGGCTGCGGTGGCTGCGGTGGCTCCAGTGGCAGCGGGTCCTGGCGCGCAGGGGCCCTGGCGGCTCCGGGGCCGCTGCTGCTGCGAGCGGGTCCGGCGGAGGCTCCTGCCGGGAAGCAGCCGGTAGATGGCAGGGCTGCAAAGCGGGACGGAGCCGCACGAGGGGTCTCACCTCGCACGCCGCCCTGCTGCAACGCGGGCTGCTCGCGGAGACCCGCTCAGGCCAACGCGTCCCGGATTGGGACAGAGCGTCTCCCGGAGTAACGGGAATATCCCAGCTGTGCGTGGCGCTCGACAAGGCACCGCTACAGCCCATGACTCACATCATTGCCACTGGTGCATCCATTGGAGCCATGAGAAGCAGGGACAACTGTCCCCATCCACCTCCTGTCTCCTGGCATCCTGCACTGCGGCCAACCCCGAATGACTTTTCATTTACCTGACCACGGTGCTCTGTAGCCCAGCATGCCACTCCTGGGGCACGGAGGGCACTGTGGGTTAGGGCAGCAGCAGGATTAGTGCAAGATTCACTGTGTTTCTGGGGTTACAGGCACTGCAAGTGTCTGCGGACCAGACCTGATGGCCAGAGCAGCCAGAAAAACGTGAACTTTGGGCAAGAGACAAAAGAAAGGACCCCACACAGCTGCCCCAGGCTCTGGGTATCCAGGTGAACAGCCTCCCCACGCAGAGCCCTCTCTGCACCCACAATCCACATGCACAAGCATCTCCAAATGACACCTGTATCTTTATCCCCTATTTTCTTCCTAGCACGTGGTATCCATGCAGGACCTCAGTGGAAGGCAGGTCATTCAGCTAAGGCATCATTTTAGGGGAAAAAAAACCCCAAGCATTTCATTGATCACACCCTGGTGAAGAGCGCGAGGAGCACGTGCTACCAAGGAGCAGAGCTCCCTCCTGCTTCCCCCATACGTGGCTGTCCACAGGTTCCCTGATCAGCCCGTTTGTCCCCAAAAGCAATGGCATTTTCTGCATGATGACATCAACGGCGCCTTCCAGCAGAGCCGGCTCTGCTCCACTCCCTCTGTTGCTGCAGCGAGTTGTTTTTGGGGAGGTCGCGATTTTGCAGTCCCTGGAAGCAGAGCGTCCTCATGCGAGTGTGTGTGAGGTGGGGAAGTGACCCAACATCCCGCCCTCCCAGCGCCTGCGGGGAGAAAACCCGAGATTTGAGTGTTTGAAGTCCGAGGAGCAGAACGGGGCCGCACGGGCTGAAGCTCGTGGGACCCGTGGCTCACTCCGGAGTGCCACAAAACACGACATGGGCATCGCAGCACCGACGGGAGGCTGGGGAGAGCACAATGGGGCCGCTGCCAGCCCCGCTCCTCACCCGGGGCTGGAGTTGGCAGAACTTTCTAAAACTTGGCCACTTTTTGCACAACTATCACGGGGTTTTAGGTATCAGCTGTAGCAATTTAACCGCTTCCGTTGAGCAAAGCCCTGAACTTCTGTGAGTGTCTGTGCTGAGTGCGTTGGGCGTCAGGCCCCTTGCTGCCTGATGGGCCCCCAGGACACGTCTGGTGACACCTCCCGGGTCACCAGGTCCCAGCCCGACCTGGTGACCCTGGAGCAGTCACAGAAAACACCCCAGGGGCTGGGTGCTCCACAGCAGGCCCCGAATAGCCCCCATGCTAGGGGCCGAAGCCCGGGGGCTGCAGACACCTCGGGTGTCACCTGAAGCCACGGGTGAGCGGTGGATCCTGCCCCCGGTGCTGCGGGGGCTCCGCGGGCCCCGGCCCGCCCCGCGCGGCCGTTCCGCCCCCGCGGCCGCCCCCCGCCCGCGCAGCGCGGCGCGGCGCGGGGGGGGCGCTTGCGCACTGCTGCGCTCCGCGCGCCGCCGCGCCCCACGGAGCCTCCGCGAGGCTGCGCGGGGCGCGGGGGGTCTTAAAGCGCGTGGAGCCCTCACGCGCGCTCCTCGCACCGCGCGCTGCCCTCCGCGCCGCGCGGGCCGTTCCGCGCCTTTCCGTGCCAGGTAACCGCGGGGCGGCCTCTGCGCGGGGCGCGGGGAGGCGCGGGCGGGGCCCCGCGCAGGGCGGCGCAGCGCCCGCTTACCTGGCACGGGGGCGCGCGGAGTGGGGGCGCGCAGCAGCGGCGCCCGCGGGGCTCCCCCCGCGCAGTCCCCGCGCAGCTCCGCGAGCGCGCAGGCAGCGGTTAAAACTCCTCCTGTCGCGTTAAGAGCCCCAAATTGATCGGCGCGCCAGGAGCGCCGCTGATTTATGGAGGGTGCTCGTGTCCCGGGGAAGGGGGTTTTATGCGCGCCAGGTGAACCGGAGTTCAGCCCGCTCCGCGCCAGATTGATGTTTTAATAAAAATAAATAAAGGGGGGAAAGTCGGCCCGGCCCTGGGGAACGCGGTTCTCGGCGCGGAGCTGGACTAACACATCGGCCGCGTTACCTGCGCGTTCCGCAGCTCTTAATCCACCCCCCGCCCCAAAGCGCGGCGCTGCGGCGGCCCCCGCTCGCCAGCAGCGAAACTTTCCACGGATCGCGCGGAGGTCGCGCTGCGGGGCCGGGGCGCGGAGCCGGCCTGTAGGTGGCACCCGGGGCCCGCGCAAGAGGCGCCCGCGTCTCGGCCGCTCCGCGCTTGCCCGCCTCTCTCGCAGGGAAGGGACGCGAGCGGACAGCGCGGCTCGCTGCGCGCTCGCGCAAAATTCCGCCGCCGCCGGAGCCATTGCATTTTCCCGTGGGAATCGCGGCGGGGCAAGTGGCTCGTTCACAGCCGGGATACTCTGTTCCTGTCCCCTCGGCCCGCGCCCACCCGCGGGACCTGCTCCGCTGGGGCGGCCCAGCAGCGGAGCGGTCCCTGCTTCCTATGGGGAGCCCCGGGGAAATGCAGATCTCCTGCCCGGGAAGTTCAATGAGCAGCAGCGCCGTGGTCCCCACGGGCAGCGCCGGACTAGCGCCCTTCCCCGCGGCCTCGGGCCGCGCCGCCCGGCCCGGGCTGCTCTGGGGATCCGCTAAGGGCGGGCGGGCGCGGAGCGGCCCAAACTTCTCTCTGCGCGGAGGGGTGCGCCCGCGGCGCGGAGTCCGCGTTATTCCTGCGCCGTGAACGCTGGACACCGGAGGCTGCTGAACCCTGCGCGGCGGGGCCGGCGGGCGCGGGCACGAGGGGGTTAACGCGGCTGCTGCAGCCGCGCTCTTGTTCGGCTCCGTAATCTGCATTTCCGCGCTGCGGCGCAATAAAAAGTGCGAAGTTTGGAGACACCTTTCTTGATTATACCTTTGGCGATACTTTAGGTTTTACATTTAATTTGCATTTTGTTCTTGGTGAATATTGAAGTCTTGAGTGGAGGATTGAATTTTATTAGGACATCTGGACTGACAATATCAAATCCGACACCGGCGTCCCAAAGCATGCTAAAATTTCAGAGTTAATTAGAACGAAGTGTGTTTAATTAAAGCCAATTATAATATCTGGAATTATCTGATCGATCCTTGTTTGTTCGCTCGCGGCCGGTTGGTGTTGTCCTCTTGTGAGCACCTCGCACCAACTGCGCGCCCCGTCTCGGGGCCCCGCGGCCTCCCTGGCCCTCCACGGCCCCGGGTTTCGCGGTGGTTCCGCCCGCGCGGAGAAGCCGCGACTGTCACTGGACTCCCGGCGCTGCCCGCGGAAAAGTTTAGGTTATTTTTTTAAAATAATAATAATTGTTAATTTGGCCGTACGCGGCGTAGCGCGACGTAGTGCGGGGGTGCCGGGGATTCCTGTCCCTTCTGTCCACCTCGGGGGAGGCAGAAATTCCCCCTGCGCAGCTCAGGAATTGGAGTTCAAGGGAAATGGGCCCAAGTCGCGTGAATAAATAAAAGCGTGGAGCGGCCGCGCGGCTCGGGGGGACAGAAAATAGCGGCGATTCCCGAGCGCGGGCCCCGCGCCGGGCCCAGGCCCACGAGGAGGCGGGTTGCGCCCTCGCGCAGCCCCGCCGCCCTGCGCTCCGCAGCGCGCGGCGAGCCCGGCGGGGAGGCGGCTGCCCTGCGCGCCCGCGGAGCTGCGCCCCCTCCACGGCTCCCTGCTCGGCCGCGCAGTTCCCACCGACTTTGCGCCGGGAATCGGCCGCCCGCGGCCCAGAGCGGCCAGCCGCGAGACCTGGGCGTCAGAAAGTGCCCAAAGCCGCAATTTACCCGCGCTCCGGTGCGCGGGGCTCGGGGGACAGCGCGGGTTTGTTTCACCTAAATTTGGTGTGAAGAACGCGGCCGGCGCGCCGACCGCGGGGCCGCCTGAAACAATAAAATAGAAATAGGAACGCGGGGAAGTTTGCGCGGGGCCTGGCCAAAGTTGCGGGGGCTGCAGCGGCGCCCGCGGGCGCGCAGCGGAGAGGAGCGGGGCCGCCCGCGCAGGCAGCGCCGCGCGGATCTCCGCGGTGATTTACTGCCAAGTAAATACGTGCTACAACTTCGGTGATTTAAAACATCGAAATGCCGCGTTTTCTTGCAGGAAAAAATGTGAAATGATTAAGATAATAGTCCCAGGAGGCTGGTCCCGGGAAAAAAAAATAATAAAGTTTAGGGGAATCCTATAGCAGCCGCGGAAATGAGGCTATCAATTTTAATCTGCGCAGGGCACGCGCCGGCTGTGATTATGCGCTATTACGGTGCGCGGTGGCTGCGCGGGCAGGGGTGGCAGGGCCCGCGGCGGGTGCCCGCGGGCGCGGGAGGCCGCGCAGCGCTGCGCGGGGGCCAGCTGGGCTGCGGCCATCTGAGCGGCTCCGGCGTGACATCTGGGAGCCCAGTGGTGTGTGGCGCGCGCAGCGCTTGATGTCGCTATTTAAATGCAAATTTGCGCGGGGGCGGGAGGGGGGGGGGTCAGCGGAGCCCGTAAATCCGCACAAAAGGGAGAGGCAGCGCGGAGGCCTTGCGGCCGCGCAGGGTCTCGCGCAAGGTGCCGCGGCGCCCCGGCCTTCGCTGCGCGACCCGAGGGCGGCAAGTTGGGGGAAAAGCAGCGTTGTCGCTAAAAAAGAAAAAAAATAAACATTTGAAATGGGGATCGGAGGGGCGTCTCGCTGCGCGGGCGCGCTCCCCGCTGCGCGCTGCGGCCGGGGGGAAGCGGCCCGGCCGCCCTGCGCGCTGCGCTGCTCGCCGAGCGGGGCAAGTCGGGGCGCGCCAGAGCGCGGGTCCTGCTCGCTTTGGGTGCGGGACCAGATGATGGGGAAAATGAGCTGAAATGGATTCAGCCTCCGAGCCTGTTGTGAGCAGCAGCTGATTCCCCGCTCGGGCCAGATGGCTTCTGAGCACAGATTTGCATTCATTTTCGCTTAATATCGTCCAAAATAGTGGGGCAGCTGCATTTGTTGTCCAAAAGGTTTAAAAGTCCCTTTCTTTCTGGGGCAGGATCGTTACCTTATGCGATGGGCTTAGGGAACTTTTTTTTTCCCTCTTTAGTCAACAGTATCAGATTTAAAAGGATTTGTTTTAAAACCTTCTAATTTGGTAATCAGATTTAAATCGCCTTGGCGCGTGTAATCTGAATTAAAGATACTGTAAATGATTTTCGGCATTACGCTTTCGTTAGCGCGGGCAAGCGGCAACTTCGGCGCTGTCCGGGGCGCTTTCGGAAGGGGGTTGCGGCGCTGGCAGCGCTCGCCGCTTTCGCCCTGTTTTTGAGACGCAGTTTATTCCTTTTTGCCGCTT
Organism: Nothoprocta perdicaria; assembly: GCF_003342845.1. NCBI lineage: Eukaryota > Metazoa > Chordata > Aves > Tinamiformes > Tinamidae > Nothoprocta > Nothoprocta perdicaria. Next base: position 674,184 of record NW_020454894.1, on the reverse strand, counting down.
GCGAGGGGCGCAGCCCCGCCGGGCCGCGCAGTTTTGGGGCACCCTGCGCAGAAAGTGGCAGCTCGGAGCGTGTCCTGCAGCCGCTCCCCGGCTCGGGACCTTCCCTTTAATTTATCGGAAAGAGTTTCCATACACTTTGATTTAAGGTTATTAACATTCTATAGACAGTGGCATCTTTAATATGTGGCGATCGCTTCTAAAGACTAATCTCATTACCCTCAAATAGTCATAAAATATGATTTTATTATACTTACGTATTTAATTAGACGGCCAGCAATGTAATGGATTTTGAGATCGGGTAGAGCAACAGCTTTGATAATTCACTTATCTTTGGCAATAGTCATTAACCCCCAACACCAGCAAAATAGATTGCTTTCTAACACATCTATTTTTTTTTTCCTTCCCTTCTCACCCCTTGGAGGTGGCTCGGGGGGTCTCCTGGTAGCAGCGCTCGGACTTCGATTTCCAGCGATTAATTAAAATATCAGCAAATATGGCAAATCGCTAAAACAAAATAATAATAGAGGGAAAGGGAAAGAAAAGAAGCGAGGAAGGAAGTCCCAACCTGCGTGAGGCGGAACAAGCTCCGGGCTCGCTGCAGTTGTGCTCTGGGCTGCACACACACAGAAACACATACGTATATATATATATGTGTACGGAGGTTATGTATATGTATATGTACATACATGTGTCTGATATATGTATAATCACAGCATACATTGAGATACGCGCAGGTTTTACGTAGTTATGCATACTGTGTATATATATATGTATGGAGATGGATGTTTATGTTTATTTAGTGTGTGTTCCTCTGTATGTATAAAGTGTGTGTATCTGCATGTGTATATATATATATATATA
>NW_020454894.1:669193-672717 GCF_003342845.1 Nothoprocta perdicaria | reverse complement strand
TTTTTTTTTTTTTTTTTGGTTATTATTATTATTTTTATTTATTTATTTTGGTGTTGTTTTGAGGGGGGGGGAAGAGAAGCTGTTTCGCTGGGATGGCACCACGTTGAGCGCGTCTGCGGGCGACAGCGACAAAAATATTTATTTTCTCCGAAAAAAAAAGAGCGAGCGAGCGAACTCCCACCTCGCCTTATCGCCGGCCGTAGTTACACTTTTTATATATTTTTTTTCTTTTTCTTTTATTTTTTCTTTTTTACCACCAAACTGGAACGCCACCCAAGTAGCCGCGCAGAAGTGCTCAGTAAATTGTTTATGTCGTGCCAATACAGGACAGAGTGAAGAAGCAGCGAGACCTGCGCGGGGCTTCTCTCCCGCTGCGCCGCGGACTAAAGTCAGCGCTTGCCTTGCAGCCGCCGCGGAGGGCCGGGAGAGCCGCCGCCTCCAGCCCCTTTCGCTTAGGAGCTGCTTGAGCCCAAATTTGTTTTAATGTTTGGGATTCAGGAAAATATACCCAGAGGCGGGACGACCATGAAAGAGGAGCCGCTGGGCAGTGGCATGAACCCGGTCCGCTCGTGGATGCACACCGCGGGGGTGGTGGATGCCAACACGGCCGCCCAGAGGTACGTGCGCCGCCCGCGCAGCGCTCCGCGCCTCTGCGCGGCTCGGCGCGCGCCGGGCCCGCCCGCGGCCGCGCTCACGCTCCCCTTGTCTCCTTCTCTCCCGCAGCGGCGTGGGGCTGGCTCGGGCGCATTTCGAGAAACAGCCGCCTTCCAATCTCAGAAAATCCAATTTTTTCCACTTCGTCTTAGCTCTGTACGACAGGCAGGGGCAGCCCGTGGAGATCGAGCGCACGGCTTTTGTGGACTTTGTGGAGAAAGAGAAAGTAAGTGCGCGCACATGTGCGCGGGGCTCGCGGCGGGGGCGCTTCCGCGGAGCGTGGGCCCTGCCGGGGCCACAGCCGCGCGCGGACACCCCACGCGCGCCCGCGGAGCGGCTCGGCGCGCGCATCGGTTCCGCGAAGCGCAGTGGGAGCCGCTCCGCGCGCGGCGGGGAGCAGACTGTGGGCTCGGCGGCAGGAAGGGGCTTTTCGTGCTGAACGTAATTATTTATCGTTATTGCAGGAGCCAAACAATGAGAAAACTAACAATGGGATTCATTACAAACTTCAGTTATTGTACAGCAACGGTAAGTTGGTGCTGCCTCATTTCTGAGCGTGTGTGTGCCACGAAAAAAAAAAGTGCTACTTTCTTTTCCGAGGCCTTTATTTTTTATTATTTTTTTAGAGGCATAAAGATTTTGAGATTAAAATTACATGCATGTAAACACGGCTCTTTTCTTGGCATATAAGGAAAACAAAACATAAACGATCAATAAGTCAATGGCACTTCACATGATTAACCGGTTGGTCTTGAAGTGGAAAGTAAAAAAGGGGATCGATACCTGCTCCAACAGAACATCACTTTTAAGCGACTTTTTTTTTTTTTTTTTTTCAGTTTCGCAAATTAATGTTAATTATTGCGATGGGGTAACCGCGCGGAGCAGCCGCAGCAGGGCTGGAGCCCACGCAGGGCAGATTATCTGGATATCAGGAAGGATAACCGCGCGTATCCATCACGGAGCCCCGTGACGGGTTATCCCCACTGTTTCCTTGGGAATGCTGAGCCCCCGTCCCGCAGGATGCAGCGGGGACACGCGCGGCCCCACGCGGGAGCGGCTCCTCTTGGGCACCAACTGCCCCGCGTGCTGAACATGACCCTGGCCATACACTACGCCTGGCCTTTTTTTTTTTTTTTTTTTTTTTTTTTTTTTAATTTTTCAAGGCTGACGCGAGTGTTGATATATTGTATATAGCGCTTAATGGACTGACCTCATGTTTTCATTATGTAATTTGGGTGGTTCGCGCCTGAAACGCTAACGCGAATTTGTCTCTGCTTCCCCCTCCCCAGGAGTTAGAACAGAACAGGATTTGTACGTGCGCCTAATAGATTCAATGACCAAACAGGTGAGAAAGTTTAAGCTTTTCTTAACAGTCGAATAACTAAGTTTTGTATTTTGCCCTGACTTGTTTGGGGGGTGGTTATTAAATTGGCAGAGCGCATCGATTTTTCTTCTAATTTATCTGTCCGAGTAATTAAGAAATCTGTCACTAGAAAATATTTTTTAAGGGTGAAATAGGTTTATTGTGGTTATCCCGAGCACTGTATGTGTCGTTAAATAGTGTATGTGTCATTAGGTACACTGTCATGTGAATATGCACTCGATATACTTAATTCGGCAAAGGGTAGATGTAAGAGGAAAAAAAATCAGGTCGCCCAGGTTTATTTTTAATAGCAGTTCTTGTGTTTTTTTTTTTTTCTTTTCTTTTCTTTTTTCCTTTCCCGTTGTAACTTTTTAGTTACGTTTTCCCGTCGGTGGGAAGAGGGCAGCCCTCCCCTCGGGCACCGCGGAACTGGGCGCGATTAGGGCTTTTTCCTGCATGGTGCCATGATCTCGTAACGCGAGCCGCTTATTTGGATTTAAAAGTTAAATGTGCCGGGGTGAGAAGTCACCTTGTTCTCCTCTAGTCCAGAGTCACCTCTCAGCCCCCCATCTCCATAATTCAAACTCCGTGCTCCAGGGGTCACCCAAACCCGTCCATTTCCCTGGGATCAGCTTCTGTTTCTCCCTCGAACCTCTGTCATACCTTGTAAATAACATAATTACAAGCAGTTCCTTATTAAATTATTTAACCTGTCTTGGCCAACTTTCCCGACGATAACTGCGCGTTATCACCATTGCAGCCCGGCAATTAACGGCAGAAAGATACTTACTACTGTGGGCTTAATATTATTTTTATTTTATGTTGCTCTTTTTTATTTATTTATTTTTCCTCTCCCGGCGAGGCCGCTGGGGCTGTGGGGAGGAGGATGGTTCGGAGCGCTGGGCAAGCGGCTCCCGCGGCGCGAGCGGAGCGGGGCGGCCGCGCTCCCACGCGGGCCCGCGCAGCCCTGCGCGCTCCGCAGCGCCCTCGCGGAGGCGGCGCGTGCCCTTTGTGGTCGGCGCGCTCCGCGGCGCGCGGGGCCGGGAGGAGGATGCGCGGAGGCCGCGCGCTCGAGCTCTCGCGGCGCGGAGGAAGCGGCAGCGGCGGCGCCGCCACTGATCAAAGAGTCAATGGCGCTGAACCGACAGTTTATGGATTTCTGTTTGCGCCGGAAAATAAAGAATAAATCACTTATAAATACGCGGCCTCGTCCGCGGCGGAGCGGGGCCGGGCGCTGCGCGGGGCGGCGCGCAGGGCCCGCTCCGCGCCATCTGCTCGCGCCTCTGCTCAAAGCCCACTCAGCCGTGCCCCAGCCGCTGCTGCTATTTTTTTTCCTCTTTTTTTTTTTTTTTTCTTTTTCTTTTTTTTTTTCTTTACCCGGGAAAAATCCCCGCAAGCGGCTGCTGAGCAAACACCAGATTGCCCATTAGCGCTCCCCCCACCCCAGCATCCGCCGCCCGCGGACGCCCGGCCGCGGAGCCGCCCCTGCCCTGCGCTAATACATCAG
>NW_020454894.1:659193-664193 GCF_003342845.1 Nothoprocta perdicaria | reverse complement strand
ATCAAATTTCTGGGTCAATTTACAGTTGCCCATAAGAAGTGTTATGCTGGCTTACAGAAAGAATTATATACAATATGTTTCGGGAGATCCCTTTGTCCTTTGGATACGTTTAGCAGCTTTTGACCAGATAAGGCATATTTGTCCTCGGGATACAAACCAATAATTCAACCCTGAATTGAGATCTATGGCCACCCGTTTGTGTAGCCCACACTGAGAGTCTGGGTGAGGATCTGAATTGTTTATTGCACTAGGAGAAAAGGCGGGGGGGGAAAAAAGCCCAACTCTGGCGCTTCAGGAGTGCCCATTTCTTAACGTTTAAAATACTTTGAGGAAACTTATGTAAATTGTACCTTTGAATCCTGCAGTAGATTTTAAACATAAAAACAAAAAAGACAAAGGCCATGGAAACAGTTTTACATTTTGCACGCCTTCCCAACCTTTTAATTCGCTGGGAATATTTACTTACATCAACTTGCTTTTTCTCAGGAAGCATGGCTGAGGATATACAGTTTTATTACAGTATACATTTAAATATATTCTAGCGTATCAGGGCTATTCAGACAACACAGTAACTCACATAGTAAAGAACAACCCCACCATAAATTGCAGTGTAGTCAGTAAAAAGATGCCACAGAAAAGAAGTGTCCCTGGGAAATTAGCTTGACCCAAAGAAAAGCAAATAAAAGAAAGGAAAAGGCCCATATTTTCTTTGCGGTGTTGCTGAAAAGGATGGGAGTATCATTTTCATAGTGGAATAATGTTTTCTGGGAAAACACAAAAGCAGATGTTCCTCATTAGGAACACCCATTGTCTACATATCACAACTATGAACAGATAAATCTATCCTATTTCACCCATACATTCCAATGGCTGTAAATGATTACAGGGTGCCGCTGGAACTGCTAAACCAAAACCACTCCGTGTGCTAAAACAATTCCTCGGTGCCATCGCGGAGTGCTTTATTAGCAGGTATGGAAATTCCCGGCAAGATGCATCCTCTCGGCTTCTCCGTGCCTTGTTTGCCTCGAATGTATACGAAGGCTCAGTGTCCAACTGTTGAAAACTGAAAAGAGTGATTGTGGCGGGGCCGGGCGGGCCGGATTACATTCCTCTCCAAACACGAAGTGGCAGCTCGGCGCTGGCGCGGCGGCGGGGCCGCCCGTGCCCCCGGAATGCGCTCGCCGCGCAGCGCCGGCCGCAGCGCTTTTCCAGATGGTCCCAGCGCAGCCACGCTGCGGCTTGGCATCTCCGGGGGTAGCACAGGCCCCCCTCCCCAATAAATCTGGCCTTATTCTATGGCGTTTAGGAGACTTATCATTCCAAGGGTGTCCTACTTTCCTGTAGGGAAGCCAGACATCTGTTTATCCCATTTCGTTCGTACAGAGTTTGGAATAGCTCTAGTTTGGGGGAATAAAAAGTTTTGTCATATTTAACAGCTGTTACAAAATTTCAATCCTGTAGGCTCTTAAAATGCTTTTCAGCTGACCTCAGATTTTGCACAGCATTGACACCGCTCGCAGGCACCCCCTTAACCTCTCGCTGCCCGCTTTATTTCCCGCATTATTTTCCGTGCACGAGCCGCCCGCTCACGCCGGGATTCTCTGCAGCGGATTCCCGCTGAAGCGCCCTAGTTCATTTAAACCACAAGTTTACACCTTTAAAGTAATTGTGCGGCGGGCGCTGGAGGCGGCTGGGAGTTTTTTCCTATTTTTTTATTTTTTTTTTAGTCAACAGTGTTTCCTTTCACTTCCTGTCACAAAGGTCAAAGAAAGGCGACCTTTGCTGGCAGTCCTAGTCACTGAATTATTCATGTGATTGACTTTTTGTCAGTGCACACAGTTGTGCTCTGGGACATTTTATTCATTTACCTCATTTAAAGCGCCTTTCTGCACCTGTTCAAGTATTAATATCATGTAATTTGGGCCTAATGCCGATTTTGCTGAACACTCATTATATTTTTTATTAGCTATATTTCCAAACGATTATGTATGATTATTACCGAGCCTTACAAACAGCAATGGGTTATTCCCTAGACCTTTACATCTTCTTGTCAGGTTGTTTTCAGAAGCAAGGAGGATAAACATTTGACCAGTCCCAATGTTTTTATTCCTACTCCATATCCAACCAGAGAACTTAAAGCTTTTTCCCTTATGGCTTTGCGAAAGCATGATTAAATCCAACTCTGCCGAAGCTGTACAAATGCCAGCATTTATAAGGTCAACGCTTTTGTTAAAAATGCTATGTAAATGAGGATCTGCAAAAAGGGACATTAAATAAAATTAAATTCATTGTCTTCTTTAATGTCATTTACATTTTGGCTAAGCCCTGGCCTGTCAAGGAGGATTTTTTAAATAATTTTAATTACACATCATTTAGGGATCCAAGGTTTTCTATTCAGTAGCATTTGGATAACCTGCAAAATGGTGACTGTTTATTAACTTCTTAAATGACAACTTGTCATTTCATCTACATAATGCCGTGAAAACAGAACAGTTTTGTGTCTTTTTCATAAAAAAAAAAAATCTTATTTTTCCTTAAGATGTGCACAGAACTATTGACGAATAGGATGCACCTCAGAATATCTCAGTCATTCATTTTGCTTTCATCATCCTATTGGGACTGCTAGGTTAAGAGTATATTAAAAAAAAAAAAGAAAAAAAAAAAAAGGTTTCCTGGCTTAAAGAACCAATTCTGTGTTTTTTTTTCTGCCAGAAACGCAGTGCTGATGCTTCTGAAGGCCGCGGGGTGTCGCGGGTGCTGGGGGTGCCCCGGGGCCGTGCCTGGGGACGGGGAGCTCAGGGGGGCTCTCTGGGCACGGGGGTGAAGGGCTCTGCTGGGCAGGCAGCCGGGGCTGGATCTGGGTCTGGGTCTGGGTGCAGGGCTGGATCCAGGTCTGGGTGCAGGGCTGGATCCCAATCTGGGTGCAAGGCTGGGTCCGGGTCTGGGGCTGGGGAGGGAACGTGAGCCCCCCGTGCGTTACAGACTGGGGAGGTCACAGAGTGGGTTAGGGGCTGCAGGGGAGCAAAAGGAAATTTAAGATGGGAGTAAGCCATATAATTCAGCAGTGCTTAAGTCACCGCTTGGAAAAAAACCCAGAAACGGCACATTGTACGTGCTGCTTTTTCTCTTTTCCCTGCGCTCTTTGGGTTTTTCTGCCTCTCATTTTCTGTTTTGCTCAGGCCACCTAAGTTTGCATCATTCTCCCCGAGTCTCCGCTCCTAATCAGAGCCCAAACTCCAGTTAATGAAATTTGTGTAAATACCTCCTGTGCTAGCCAAGGAATGCGCTCGCATCCATCTTCAAAACCCTGGGTCTCGAGTAAATCCCAAATGTGTTAGATGAGACTTCTGTAACACTTTTTTTTTTTTTTTCCCCCTGTATAATACTTGGTTATTTGTATGAAGCCCCAAGTATTGCATTACTGCTGTACAAAGGAATAATAAAATAGCATGTTCTTGTGAGAAAGGAAGAGAGGGGGAAGGGATTTAAGCAAAGCTGTCAAAAACTATACTACAGGAGGTACCCTGATACAAACCATCCTGTGCTTCTGCTGCAGCCTTATCAGGTGAAAAGCAAAGATACTGCCAGAGCCCGTAATTTTGTTAGGTTGCCTTTGATGAATTGGATTAGGTTATGGAAAAATCCTTCAAACTCAGAGTTCTGGTACGCGAGCTTACAGGAAGTAAATAATTACCCTCAGACAGCAGATAATTAAAAAAAACAACCTGTGAAACAACGTGGCAGAAGCGGTTTTAATGATGCCGGGCTTATAACGTCGGCGTTATACAAAGGAAGGGCCGGGATGCAACAGCGCGGGCGCCCTTCGGAGCGCAGCGAGCGCCCCGGGAACGCCAGCGGGATGGGAGACGCGCTGCGGGACGCGGAAATTCCCAGCTCCGGCGATGGAAATTGTCCCTGCAGATGCCAGGAAGTGATTGACAAGCAGGGCTACAGGAAGTGAAAACTCGGGGAGCTTAACCTGGGCTTGGCAGCGCTCGCAGAGCTTACGCGCGAAGAAAATGAGAACCATTCACCGCGCCGCGCTGCCAGAACACAAGCTCCTCTTGTTTGTTTATCTTAATAGCAGATCTCGCAAAAATGCTTGCGGTCGCAGCTATACATAATACAACATTATACTGGCATTATTAGTACTCTATTAAAATAAAGATGTAACTGCGCTTTGCGAAAAAAACTCTGAGGCTGGAGAATTTTACAGGGTACTCTGGGTTTTACGAGATTCTGCGATTTGGCTTTTCTGTTAACTGTTTTGGTTCATTAGCATTTTAGGCCGAAGAGAACGCGCTAGTTTATTGCTCTATCAGTCGAGCTGAAATCAGGTATGGCCTGGGACATTCCGGGTTTTATTTCGCTGTTGCACGAGCTCTCCTTATTCCTCAAAGGCAGAAAAAATGCGGTGTGCGGCTAAAGCATTTGCTCTGTGGAGAGGGAACGCGGATGTTTGCAGAGTCCAGTGCGCTGAGGCTAGAGGCAATTTGACAAAAAATAACCCCCGAACCCCTTGGATACTTTCAGCAAAAGTTTTGCAGCCAGAAATGTGCACAGCCCCAGTCATCAGATGGCCGCGGTGCCAGGAGCGCATAAACTGCATCATGTGCAAACAGCGGTGAGGAGAGTGTCGTGTTTTCCCAATAATTCACTAGGAAATGAGTTTAACATGTGTGGAAAGGAAGGGGCTTACATTTGTGTTGTTGTAAGACATGTAGCATGGGCCCAGCTAGCGGAAGGAGTCGGCTCCAGCTTGTCTCTAGTGAAAGACGAAACACGGCTACACATCTGGTGAGAAAGAGCAGTTCCTTTGCCCAGACAGCGGCTCTCGGCGCGCCTGGAAGAAGCTATTTTGACAGAAACAAAGCCGGGGGGGCGGGGGAAGCGATTAGCGGGATTCTGCTCACTAAAAACTCCTTGCCCTTAATGATAAAGAAATAGTGGGGAAGGAAATAAAGAAGGCCGGCCTAATCCTTAAACACGGTTTAAGCGGG
>NW_020454894.1:651693-654193 GCF_003342845.1 Nothoprocta perdicaria | reverse complement strand
TCCAGAAGTTTACAGTTATATAATGATGGAGAAAACCACAAACCCCACGGGATGGCAAATTTTAGAGATACTTTTAAAATGAAATTATCCGTCCAAACCTACAAGACAACTCTCTTGTACTTAAGACAATAACTGCAATCTGGAATTAATTTTTTTGTGATAGGGCAAATCCAATTTGCTTCTTTAACTGTTGATTAAGGAATCAGCCCTACAAGGCTGTCCCCCCCGAAGTATTTGCTGTTTATTTGTGTGCGGGAAGCTGCTGGAATCCCCTCCGCCCGGGCGCGCTGGGGCGGCCGGGGCCGTAATGAGGAGCAGGCTGCAGCGCCGGGGCTCCCGGGCTGCCCTTGTTTGTGCTGCAGAAGGAGTTTGCTTTTTTAGCCGCAATCCGGGCCCACCAAATCCCCATGGCTGTGGAAACTCGCCTTCTTTACCGTGGTACGTTCAGTAAACAGCAGGAAAAGGTCTCCATGCAATAAATAAATACATGTTAATTAGGAATCGCTTCTTATTAGGGAGAATTACTTTTATTTCGAAAGCCCAACAAATATTCTGAAATTCCCAAAATTGGAAAGTAAACTCAAGAAAACTTAATACGCAAACACAGAAGTTCCCCGGCAAGGCCGGCAGGAGCTTTGAGAGAATCCTGCAGGAAGGCAGTCTGATTTGTCCCTCCCTTAATGAAGACAGAACTTCCAAATCATCTGCAAAATTAAACAGCAGCGCATCACAGGGACTCCTAATAATGAAACAAAATGCCGTTTTGCTCTTCAGCGTTAGTTACTCTTGAAAATCGATGTAAATCCGGATTTTCACGCATTGCAGCAGGCCGTGGGGCCTCTTGCGCGGCTGCGGGAGCCGGGCAGGGGCAGAGCGGCTCCGCACGCCCTTAGGGCTGCTCATGTCCCATCAGTGACGGCGTTGGGGGCGCGTGAGCATCATTCCTTATGCGCAAGAGTCACGTTTACTTGTGTAAATACAGCGTACAAGAGCAGATCCTATAGCAGGCAGAAAAACAAACACAACGGGGAAAACGGTAGTCTTTGTACCAACCGTTTGTGTTTGTTTCTGCGAGAAAGATGCAGAGACGCGGCCACATAAATGACTGGAGTTGACTGGAGCAGAAGGAGAGCCGAGGCGTCTGCGAAGCGGCGTGCTTCGCCCTCCCTCTCGCCCGGTACCTGCCGTCGGGGCACTGATCCCCGGGTCATTCCCGCCGCTGCTGGGCGACTCCGCTCTGTTTTCCCTCCCGTCCCGCCAGGCGGCCGGGCTGGCTCGGAGCGGCTTGCCATGTGCGAGGTGCGCGGGGACGCGCTGGAGCCGCCTCACCTTTCCCTTGGCACGTGCCAGGCTCCCCGAGGAGCCCAGGCTCCTCCGCCCGCGGCCGCGGGAGCCGCCTGCTCTGCGGGAGCGAGTTTGTGTGCCAGCGCTGCGGGCAGGGAGAGCAGGAGGAGGAGGAGGCCGGCAGCCACGCTCCTTCCTCCGTGCAACCCCGGTCCGCTGGCACCGGCAGCAGGAGCTCAGCAGGGCGCCGCAGAGGCTGGCGCGCGTTGCGTGTGGCACCGTGGAGCCCAAGTCAGCTGGGATGCGCAGGGTACCACCTACCCCAGCGAGTGCTGCATTCGGCGCTGACGCAGCTGGGGGAGATGCCGCTCTCGTGCCCGCGAGGAGCGTCGGGAAGCGGTGCAGGGCGCCGGGCGCCGCGGCCGTCCCCGTGCGCGGCCCGCGGGACACGTCCCGCACACGAGCGCCGCTCGGCCCGCCACGCCGCGTTGGATCCTCTCCACCTTAAACAGGCCACTTAGCCCCTGCGTGCTTCACAGTGGCTCTAATTAAGGAGATCTAAGTCGAGCATCGCTGTGGCTCTTGGTACTGGATTAGGCCCAAAGTCAGTAAAACTAAAATTGCAAACATAAAATAACTACTTACTGGCACAGCATGCATGTTTTCACACATTCCAGTCTACTCCGTGAGCTGCTCTAAAGACAGTAATGTAACAGAATATGCTTGAACATATGGTAGAATTAACAATTGATCTTGCTTCTGAAGGCAATATAAAATTTTATTTTGTGTGCTAATACGGGTATGCGGGTCATGCAACGTATGGATGTTTATTTAAATAAAGTCAGTCATTTTTTTCCTGTAATTTGCACTAAGCAGTATCTGCGCCCGGCTAGCACCAAAGCACCCCCTTTCAGTGTTTTTAAACCTCCGTTTAGTCCTGGCGCGCGGGCTGGACTAGCAGGGCTGCAGCTGCCGTGCCGGGCGCAGCCCCTCGCCTGCTCACCCATGACGCAGCGTGGGTTTAATCTCGTTTGCATCGCGTGCTAGAGGGTCTAGTCAGCACAACCCGCCCAGCCCTAATTTGCTGTGTTGTGATAAACTGGCATACTGATTGCCTCTGATTCGAGAATATAATTTTCAGATTACTTGCTCTCTGGGGTTCTGCCTGTGAAAAGAGGTTTCTGTTCTGGCATGACATCATTTGAGCTCCCAAATA
>NW_020454894.1:641693-646693 GCF_003342845.1 Nothoprocta perdicaria | reverse complement strand
ACCAAAACGTTTCCCCGAATCCTCCTTTAATTTTTTTTCCTTTCTTCTTCCCAGCTTTCATGCTTTTGTTGTAAGCCCTACTTACACCACTATAGCCACTCGGTTCTGTTACAGCCTTTCGGGTATTTATTACACACCCCTTCTCATTTGTCACCGAGCCAAGTAGACACCTGTTTAGCTGTTTTAATCCTTCATCAAGAATCAGCTTCTTCACCTTTCTCGAATTTTCACAGCACCACCACTTCTTCATTACTTCCAGGATAACCATCAGTTGCTCTTGCAGTTTATCAAATAATGCATACCATATGCATAGGCACCGTAGCCACTCTTTACAGTTTGCCTTTTGTTAAGTAATAGCTGTTTATACAGGTCGGTCTTACTATCTTTGCAAATTTTCTCCTCCCTCCCTGTAAAAAGTAGATTTTCCTCGTTTTAAAGGTATGTTTGACCTTCTCGGTGGGAATTTTAAAGATTAATGGACTTCGATACGATCTAGCTGCTATCTAAAACCCAAGACTTGGCAGACATAGCAGAAATAAAAATTAAGAATTAAGTTGTGTGAATCACCCCGGACTCATTTCAACAGCTTACAACAGTTGCAACAAATTTCCTTATTTGCATGACGGTGCTGGTGGCTGGCCACTGAAGACTGTAACTAGGGCAGATCCCTAGTGTAGAGTCGGTTCTAGTTATTTCTGAATTGTCATTAATTTTATTCTTTTCCTCATTTACTAATGGGCCTAGTTTCTCTCTTGTCGTGCTCTCTTAATCATATAAACAAGAACATTCTTAAGGTTGAACGGGCTCGCATGCCGGAGTGAAGAACAACCCCCCACCCAAGTGCTATAAAAAAGGTTGATTGGGCTCCCTGTGCATTAGGAGATTGGTTGGAGTTACATAACCAGGAGCAGTGTTTTTCTGCAGCCCCACATGATCCCTGCCTCGTTCGGTGCACTGATTAGTGTTCATTAAATGGGCAGCTATTCAGGGTATTTTTTCCTCCGTCGTGCAGTGTGTGGTCGCACCATGCTTTAGTTATTGGACATTATTCAAGCTCTGTCTCAACCCCTACCCCCAAAATTTTGCCACGGGCCGTCTTGCTAAGCTCACCACTGATGTGTAGATCTGCGGCAGAAATTTATTTCTACAATATCCTTGTCACATGAAGTAGAATTATCCCTGCTTTAGAAATGGAAAATTGAAGCACAAAGAAATTAGGAATGAAGTATATCTGTAAGTACGCCACTGGAGATGTCTAGAATCCGATTTTTCAGAGCACTTGTCTTTGTGTAGCGTTTTATGTGTCTAAAACACAGCCATCATTGACTTTGATTGTAGCTATATGCACAAATCATAATCGGGAGTTGCAAGTCAGGCTCCAAAAATAAGTTAAGCAGGAGGAACCTGTCTCAATGAAAGGTTTTGCTTAACTAGACCTGGCTGGAATTCTTGTGTAGCAGTTTGGGGCAGAGGCAGGGCTGAAGTGTCATACAGAGCACCACTCATTACCTTGCCTATATGTCAAACTCCTGATTTATCTTCTTCCCAATATTTAAAATTATCAACAAGACAGAAGAGGTTTTGATTAAGGAAACATATCTTTAATGAATCCTTCATTTCAATTGTATGAGGAATGGTCTTGTAAAGAGAGTAGTTTTAAGAGAATAATCATATAATATTTAACACTGGATGCTATGGATGTAAATAAGGTCCTTTATGCAGTTTAACATGTTTCTTCAAGAGAGACCTACATATTACTTTGACATGTCCATGGGATACTGGGATATCAAGAGCTTTGAAACCTTTATATCTACTATAGAGACTTGATTACACTTAGCTGTGGACTTGCACTAATGAAAACAATCTCTAAAAGTTAGCAGGTATTTGTTTACAGCGAAGAAATGATGAGGTTGAGGAAGCTTGAACCCGATCTAAGCTACAGGCTGGTAGAGCCTAGTGAGAACATGGTCTCCTGTTCTCCGTCCCAGAAAATTCTTTCAGTTAAATTATAGCAGTTCAAGGACTGCTGCAGAAGAACTGCTCTGCCACCTTAGTGCGTGGATATTGAGGAAGAAAAGGGTTCCCTGCAAGTAGACACCCTTTAAGGGAGCGTCAGTGTTGGAAAGCAATTGTTTGAGAAAGCAATTGTTTGAGAAAATAAAGGCAAGGAAGTGCTAAAGGTATTAAATATAAGATTTATAGGCAAGTTCATTTCAGTTGATTGACTATCTGATCAACTATTGTTGCTAATTGGATGAGTTGCCAAATAAGCTGAGAATTAGAACTTTTTTTCTTACTTCTAAGGAATCCTTGTGGACAAAAAAAAAAATCTTTATTTACAGCAACCTAAAACTATCCTCTTCAAGGGTTAAGAGCCTCAACACTTAGTTGCACCTCATTGTACAGATCTTTCTGTGGCTAAAAATCTTGTGTAATTGCAGGTTTCTGTGGGGTGGAACAATCAGGTGGCTCGTGGCAGGTTCTTACTATTGTTCCTCTCTGTATTCTCCTTCTCTCTTGTCCCTTCTTGAAGAATTTCATTGCTGCGTTTTCCATAGTTGACTTAGAGCTTTCTTGCAATATAAGTACTTGTGACACCATGCAGCAACCCTCGAGAAAGCCTTAGGTAATCTCAGAGTGCCCCTTAGTAAGGACAGCATAAGCAGCCACCCAGTTAGTTCTTTCCTAAAGCCCGCACAGCTGTTTCCAGAGCAGCACTCTGGGAAGGAGACCAGTCCCTCTGTCATTGTGATATAAAAGTGCAACTAAATAATTATCTGAAAATAAAAGTTGTGTTCTTACTACTGGGTCTGTGCTGCGTTCTTCTGCACAGATGAGAAATGATTAATGTCATGATTTATTATATACTTTGTAGTGTTATTTTATTTCCTGTACTAATCGTGGACCAAAATAAGTGTATAACCTTCTCTTGTGTTCTATATGGCATGAACTTTTATACAAAATACCCAGTGCAGCCCAGAGTTTCCAGCATCCGTCAGTGAGCAGGTTGTTTCTTGTAAAGATCTGCTCTTCAGCAGCCACTATATATTGCTAAGTGGGTTGCATGTCTACGGGCATGTCTGCACTGCTCAACTGCTGTAGGCTCAGCTTTTAGGTTTAGCTTATAGCTTTAGATTTTTACTTCACCAAAGAGAAATCCTGTAACTGTGAAGTGGAGATGTTGTGAAGTCCCTTACAAAACCTCATCATAGCTGAAGGACAGGAGCCTCACTTGCAAGAGGATGAGACTAAATCTGCTGATGAAGTTACACCTAATCCTTCCCAAAGGGGCAGCAGACGTCGCCCCTGGATAATGCAATTGCCTAGGACCGAGCCCAGCGTTGCAGGAAGGGCTTCCGAGTGGGCACCTCTGCTCTGAGCAGGAGCTGTTGGGTTCACTCGAGAAGCTCAATTTGCTGCAGCTTGAATGTAAAGAGGCTCTTTCAACAAGTTCTTCCAAATGTGCTAAAGTTTATTCGCTCTTTTTACTTTTTGTACTTCAGTTAACTCCTTGGATAGGCTCTTATTCATGAATAAGTGACATAAATAAATTGGAATATCTCACAAAACGGCAACCTGTTACTATCTGTGGAAATGATGGCTTGAAAACTGATAATTTGTAGTAATGTGTAATATACTCACTTCACAGTCTTGTATAAAGGATGAAGTTATCCTATTTATTCTGTCCACTGTGGTGCAAATTCCTTCTCCCATTTCAGTGGTTATTGCCTCCATCAGGGAATGGTGGTCATGTTGAGCACTGTGCAGAAAAAAATGCATACAGTTGAGGCACACATTTCATGCATTTTCCATTGGTTTAAGTCAAAGTAAAATATATTTCCCTGGGTACAAAGATCTGGGAACTTAATTCAAAAGGTAAACAAGTAAGAACAAATCATCTTGCAAAGAAACTTCTCTAAAACTAGGCCTGGGCTTAGTGCTAATTAGTAAGTAAAATCATACTTGAATGGTCTGTTTGGTCCTCCTTTTAAATCTGCTGTGTTCATATGTGTGGGGGGGAAATCAAAATATGATCTATGCAAAAATTCACATAGTGAATGTCTACCTGAGTGTGCAGATAATCTGAATCAGGAGTTTTGAGAAATATAAGCTGTCTAATTTATTGCAAGGGAAAATGAACTTTGAATATCTACAGTTGTAAATTACATCTCCCTCCTGTCATGGAAGTGTGACCAGCTCCTTCCCTGCTGAATCATGCAGCTATCTGGATACATTTACCCGCTGCAGAAATCCTGCGGCGGGTGTCAACATTTCCACCTCTTGCTTACTCATCTGTTAGATTTACACATCTGTTAGACTGCTTCTTTTCAATACATTTGAGTATTTCTAATTTAAAATTTTCACCATAGCAGTAACCCAATGTCTGTAGACAATATAAAATCTAATATCAATTAAAAATGAATAAAGGATAGCTTATTATTGATATATTTGAATTAATGTAACATATTTGAATTTGCCACAGAACTCCCTTCAGATGTCGAGGTGCTACATTTATCCTACCCAACAATGAGAACTTACTGCAGAATCCGAAGGGTCTTGATGGGACCAGGTAGACAAACATTGCCCAAATAAAAAGAGCAGAGGAGGCAAGTGAAGGCTTGGCAGGTTGCAACTGAAGAAACACTGATTTAGAGTATTCTAATACTTAGTAAAAGTGGATCCCACCACATAAGACACCACTTGGTGTCCAGATGTGAGATGGTTGCTAGTGCAGTGACCGTCCGTTGAACGTCAGCCCAGTTGTGTGCAGCGTTGAGCTGGGATGGAGCTTCTGTGGTGCTTTACGAAGGAGGCCTCTATGAGCACAGATGGTCATAGGTGACCAAAAGGACACCCAGCTGAGACACTGTGGCTGAACATGGTCCACCTCTCTGGAAGGGTGCTTATTGCCAGAAAAGTTTGGGGAGCTCCCTGCAATGTCAGGCACTTGTACTAATATTAGCTCTAGCAACTCACAATTATAATGACTAATTGGAGCC
>NW_020454894.1:626693-636693 GCF_003342845.1 Nothoprocta perdicaria | reverse complement strand
GCTCCCGGCGCGCGTCCCCTGCAGCCCTCGCTGCAGTTTGCTCCCGGCGCGGCGTCCCGGCCGCCGCTCCGCGGGGATCCAGTGACGTTCAGCCTGCTGTTGGCGTGTTCAGCTTTGCTTTTAGCCCAGGCAAGAGGCGAAACGCCCCGAAAATAAAAAGCAAGTTGAGTTGCTGCTGGCTGGGGTGCCTGCTGCAGCGCAGCCCGTGCGGAGCCACCGGCGCGCGGGGAGCGGGAGCTCCCCCTTGTCCCTGGTTGGAGGCAGGAGCTCCCCATGAGCAAACAAGCCATCGTGTTGCTGCAAACTAACTGTGCCAGAGAAATGAACTGCTCGGGAAACGGCCCCGAGCTGCGCCACGCAGCGGGCCGGGTTCCTGGGACCCAGCACCCCTCGGTGTGCAGAGTCCTGCTCCCCGCGGCGCCTGGGGGATGACACCCGTGGGGCCTCTGGAAATGTGTCCTCCATGAAGGGGGTGCCCATCGAGGTGGGGCACAGCAGAGAGCGGGTGTTTTGGTTACGGTTGTCTATTGCCAGGCAATTATGAGCAATGACAGCTGAAAAAGCAGTGATTAATGTCACTTTCCTAAGTGCAGGTATTCAAACATATTTATTGCTTTTCGCTTTATGCTGCCTGGTTGTTAATGTTTTAAATCTGTGCTGCTATTTTTAGGCAGTAAAAAAGTTCCTGGATTAGGCGGCGCTCATTAAACTGGGAGCACAGGGAAGTGGGCTCTGTTTGTACCAATGGCTGGGTCAAGGAAACGGCTAGAAACGTGGTTCGGGGGAGGAACCGCTCCCAGGATGGCTTTGCTGGCACGTTTAGGAAGGGGAAAAATCTTGGGAGAGCGTTATCCGAACGCCATCCTTGCGCGCTGGACAAGCTGCTCTGCTGTCGCTGCGGTTATCTGTGTTGTGCTGGCAGCAGCCGGGGTTTCCTGAGCGCAGCCCAGAGCTGCAGCCCGAACCTCCTGCGATGGAAAAGCGGTGGGCGCGAGGAGGGGATGCGGGAGAGGGGTAACGGGCACGTGCAGGAGCGGCTCGTTGGCGGCGCCGCAATTAGCCGGGGCGCGTTGGGTGCCGCTGGCCCCGTCACGAGGAGCGGGCAGGAGGAAGGGCCCATGCAACAGGTAGCGCGGCCGCCCGCGGACCCGGCGCGGGCACCTCGGATCACGGTGACTAATGAACTCGCCCGGCTGATCGCTCCTCCCGCTGCCCGCGCCGCTCTCGCCGCCTTTGATTTCCCTTTGAAGCGCTGCCTGGTGTCGCTCCGCTCCGGGAGGACATCGGCGCAGGGGGGAGGCCCCGGCCTCCGAAAGCAAGTCCCCTCTCGGTGCCACTTAGGCCAAGATTTGTGCTCGCCCTAATCCAATAAACATCGCAGGGGACGGCCCCGTGGCTCTGTGGGGAAATAGTGTCCAGGCTTGTAGCAACATCTAATGGGCATTTAGGTGCAAACTAGCTGTGAAGTGTTAAATATTTACATGTGGAATGCCAATAGTAATTGTCCACTTTATCTGAGCTAGCCTAGGGAAATGTCTTATTTGTTTCCATGTTACTTCCAGGAGCAGGAGGCTGGAAATCCCCTCACTATTTCTTGGGGGCTTAGAATTAATAAAGCTCGGCAGTATAAAATATGTGCTTGGGTTTTTTGAATGATCACTTCTGCACCAGGCCATATAATACGGCTTTAACTCCATGTGGCCTGTCTATTAAGCAAGACAGGATGAGCCTCACAAATAATAAAAGATATTTATGCTTTTCTTAGTGATACTAACAAGGTAACATATCAGAGGAGAAATGGCAGGAGAAGAATAAGGTAACTGTGTCTTATGAATTCGCGGCACAGTGGGATCCCTTTCTGCTCCCATAAACACCCTAGGATTCTGTGTTCAGCGCTGCTATTATTCCACAAATTGTGTTTTTTTCTTTTTGTTTGTGAAATCTGAAGTGTCATAAATGCCTCCATCTCATATATATTTGATAGTTAATATTAGTCTCAACCAGGAAAGTGCACTTTACATGTGGCAACATACGATTACCTGAGAGTGTTATTGCAAAGGAAAAAATCAATACCAATTTATAATTCACGATTGCAGTCTATCAGTTTTTATGGCTCTCTATCCAGTCTCATTAATTTTTTATTATGATTGACTGAAACTGAAAGATTTTTAACATGTTTCGCTGTTATTTATTCAACCTTAATAATTAAATAAACCTTAATTGGCTGTATTTTGAAGCATCTCGAAGCCATGGCCAGAATGGGTTTTGGTGACCATACATTATTAATGTCCGAAATACCACACATTTTCTTCTGAGGCAGGCTCTAGGAAATGATCTGCTATGCGCCATAACAGGAGAAATAGATTTTGTAGCCATCTAATCAAATTCTATTTAAAAGGAGACTATTTATTTTAATTCAGAATATAAATTATCAATAGCGCACGGAGAGATGCGATCAGCTCCTCCTTGGGCGAGCCGGGAGGCGCCTTCCCCATCCAAACCTGCAGCATCCTTAGGCCTTGACACCTGGAAAATTGCGCTGCCAGATTCCGTATGGATCCATGGCCGCTTCCCGGCTTGGAACAGCCATGCGGAGTGGGGCTGGGAGCGTTGGCTGTGCCTGCCGTGGAGAAGGGAAGGGAAGGGAAGGGAAGGGAAGGGAAGGGCGGCAGTGCCGTGGTTGGGCATGCTGAAGGAAGATCAGTCATGGCATAAGTGGGAAGTATGGACAAGTTTGATAGGCAGCAAGTTCATCCTTTCCCATCGCTGGTTTCCCATCCTTTCCCATCGCTGGTTTCCCATCCTTTTCCATTGCTGGTTTCCCATCCTTTCCCATCGCTGGTTTCCCATTGCTGGTTTCCCATCCTTTCCCATTGCTGGTTTCCCATTGCTGGTTTCCCATCCTTTCCCATTGCTGGTTTCCCATCGCTGGTTTCCCATCCTTTCCCATCCTTTCGGTGCGGGTGGGTTGGGAGCGCACCGGCAGCCCCATGCGGAGAGGCGCAGGCAGCAGCGTCGCAGAGTTGGGCTCGAAGGGAAAGGTCTTTTCCAGCGTTGGTCAGGGCAGCTGCTGGTGCTGCTGCCGACAAGCCGCATCAGCCGCGCGGGATTCGCACGCCGGGCGTTGGAACACGAGGGCAAGAGGCTTCTGTGACGGGGACAGCAGCCCTTCCCCGTCAAACCCGGTCCAGGCTGTGTTGGCAGCGCTCGGCACCCTGGAAAAAGCACCGGGTAAAAACCAGCGGCAATCGCACGGTGCTCGAGGCCACTGATATTCTCCAAGGGTGATTCTCCCTTCCTGGTGCCCAGGGAGAACTATCGTGCCCTGGAATGGTAATTACAAAAAAACTTTGGGATTTTGCAGAGTTTCTTCCTGCGCTTTACTTAAACGGTGTAGGTAGAAAAAGAATATATATAGCAGTTTAATTTGATCTATTTATAGTACTGAGAAGGGGCATCATTTTATATTGGATATGCTGTGAAAACTGTGGGAGACAAACACGTTGCAATTTCACAATCTTGTTCTTAATATTATTGAAAGAGAGCTGTTCTTGGCAGTAATAAATTTAACACAAAAATCAAATACAAAACAAATTTATTCTTCCAGAGCTGATACCCCAGTCATTTCTTTCTTGTCTTGCATTAAGCTTTAAAATCAACTGTCACTCCCTATCGATTGCATCTGAATTGTTATCTATATTTCTCAAAAGTACTCTTGACAGTTAATACAGTGTAAATTATAATCTGGGGAAATGCCGCTTGTATTTGGCAGCAAATTGCTTAGATTCTGACTAAAGCTACTTTTATTTTCCATCCTTTTCTTGAGGCCATCTATTCTAGTAAGGATCACTCAGCCCAAATTATTTTAAATTTATACTCAGCTGCTATGTAAATCATCCTGTGGAAATCAGCGTAGGAATCAAGCCCGAACCCCGCACAACATTTGAATATTCAATTAATTAATAAAAGTGGCGCTGCCAAATGCACCGTCAGTGGCCGTTCTGCTTCCCCTCTGCCCGGTTTGCGGGCAGGACCATCGGCTGCTTGGGGCAGGGATGCAGGGGCACCAGCGGAGCGGGCGGCGAGGCAGCGCCTTGTTGGGATGTGACTGTTCCCTAGGAGGAAAACAAGGATGTAAGGAGGAATCCGGGAAAAGGTGCGTGCAAACCGTCCTGTGCGGGGAAGCTCCACCTTGTGTCCCGAGCCGGGCTCGGAGCTCCTCTGGGGACTCTTCCACGCAGCAGGACAAATGCCTAATTCCAGCTCTAGAATTTCAGATCGATCCAGGCCACAGACTAGCATTTATTTGGAAATAAAACGAGGAGCAAAAAAACCCCAAACCAGATAAAATAACGATTTGTTGTGGACAGCACCTTGGCGTCCTTACCTTGGTAATGCAACCCGTGCCATGGTCATATCTCCAGTGGAAAGGAGAGCAGCGTGAATAGCGAGCGTCGTTTCAACGTGTCGGTGTGTGTCGTGACCCCAGGCCCCTCGAGCGGGGCGTCCGTGGCCCCCTCGAGCTCTTCCCTCTCTTAGCCCCCTGTGCTGGTTGGGTCGGGGCCCAAGGAGCCGTACGTGAGGAAAGCTCCAGGCAGCCCCATGCACAGATAGACTAACACGGGGCCCTTCCGCCCTGGGAGAGGTGGGATCTCCCGGGAGGGACCAACGGGTGGGATCACAGCCCCCACCGGATGCCCGGAAATTGAAAAATTCATCAAATCGTGATAAAGGTGCCGTGTCTGAATGCAAACGACAGCTTTTCGTTATGCCCCTCTGTATCTGCTTTCACTAGAGAGTGTGAGTTAGCTAGGGCTGGCAAAATCAGTACTTGAAAAAAGTACTTAATTTACATTTCTTCAAATTTTATTTAACATTTTTTTCCCCCAAAAAAGCGCTGAGTGATGATTCCTATAAATTGTGCTTACAGTCAAAGGTGGAGAAGCCTATACAAATCAGCCTGGCCTCTGAAAATGTGGTGCTACCAATAGGATTAGCGTGAGACAGTAAAATGAGCTGTTTTACACTCCGGAGAATTGATATTAAGGAAAAGTCAATCATGAATTTGAATGTTAGGCTGTGACTTATTTTTCCCTGTGATTTTTCCTGTGGTTGTGGGAACCGCCCTGCAGGACGTGGGGAAGGGGCTGGGAATCAGCCCTTTGGCTCATGGAGAAGGGCCCCTGGGTCCAGGCAACATCTCCATATATCAGTTTTGAAGGCAGGACATCGCCCAGCAGGACGTGCTGAGGAGAGCTGGAGTGACATGGGGACCACTGGCTGGTTCATATGGGCAGAACTAAAGCTGCCTGGTGTCACCTTGTCTCCTTGGTGAGCTGGCACCGGGATAAGGTCCTTGGCTCCTAACCATCTTGCTTCTGCTCTGCTGCTGCCCTTGGATGACATTAGTGTCCAGGGAAGAACCTGCTGGTGCTAGTGGTTGGCCCCTGCTGTTGAAGTGAGCCTCCAAATAGGCCTTATGGGCCTGTTCCTTCCCACATTTCTGGGTCCGGATGACTAGGACCCGGGTTGAGCAGGTCCCATGGTTTTCCCACGCTGCAAGTGTCCTTCTCTTTGGAGCACCCTGGTTGGGACACCGGAGCTTTGCACTCAGGAGCGATGGGTGCTCACACGGGCAGCAGCCACTGCTGTAGGTGTCCCTGCCCAAGCAGGGGCTTCCACTAGGTGATCTCTAGGGTCCCTCCCAACCTCAACCATTCTGTGAGCCTGTGATTCTTGTGAACTAGGCTGTGAAAGGCTGTGAGCGCTCTGGGTTCCTCTCCTCTGGGAGGTGGGAATGATGATGAAGCAAGACCTTGGGAAGTACAAAGCGGAGCTCAAGCCCTCAGCAGCCCAGGTGCAATAGATGCTGTCCCGCTGTTCCGCAGAGCAGAGCTGAGCGCCGTGGAGGGCGCGTGTCCTGCTGCTTGTTCTCATTCCACCCCTGCACCTCCACGAGCAGCCCGGGCCAACCTCACCCTGCCTGAAAAACGGGACTAGGGCTTTGACCTCCTGGAAGGGCCAAGATGTCCATTTTGAATACTTGGATGGGGGGAAAATGTCTCTAAGAAGGTTGATAAGACCTTTCTTGAACGTACTCTAAGGCGATGGAGATGTGTCCTGTGCGAGTCCTGTTACTGCCTGTCTTCAGGGAGAGCAGAGTCCATGAGAGGCAGCGCCTATTGATCAGGCTCCATCCTGCACACCGAGCGGAGCAGATGTTCTGTGTATGTGCTAGTGATAATGTAGTCATATATTTTAATATTTATAAATCAATACCGGGAAAAGACTGCGCAAGCAACTGTTTATTTGGGGAGATTTACAAATTGACGTGGTGTTATGTTTTGAATAAGAATACAAATCAATGGCGTTATTCTCTAACTACTGTAATCATCATTTTCCAGTTGTTCAGTTGGAGGAAGTTTTTTACATTACAAAAAGACTCAAAATCATTATACCAGCAACAGCATGGCTTAATTAATCAGGATTTGCTGATCCATTTAGATGTCCCAACTTTCCAAATGTCCAGCAGGAAGCTAAATTACTTCACCGTTGCTCTCGTTTGGCATTTATGGTAATTTGTCAAGGCCCTATGCAGTAATGGATGGACTCGTATAACGAAGGCTATAATTGCAGCTGTTAGGTAGGCCTTCTTTATCGTAGCCTGTCCGAGCCCCCATTCCTGCATGATTTCTTGCTGTGCCGGAGCCATGTGTGTCTTGTTTTGTTTTAATACATTACTGACCCAGGGTCTCAGGTTACTGGGGTTCCTGTCATACATTTCGTTCCACTCTCATAAAGCATTGCACAAAAAATGCTGGAACAAGGTAACAATCATTGCTCAATATACTAAGTATAAATGTCAGGGTGTAAAACCCGGCTGCAGGAGAGCAGTGCACGGAGATAATAATTGAAAATAGGATATTGCAGCTATAGCGCCTGGCAGTTACAAGGGCTCGGGCAGCACTGTGCTATATGCTGCTGGTACAGCATATATAATGCTTAATATTTACCATCTCCTCAGCCTATATGTGGCACTGCAGCGGTGGATTTTGTTTCAGCGCCCGAGAAAATCCCTTCTTAGGAAAACTTACGTGATGATGTTCTCTTCCATAAAGGCAAGCTCAAAGTGAGCTATGGCATCATTACTAGGCTGCCATAGGAGCCTGACAGTATCTTTATACTGGACAGAAAATTTAGTGGCATTTGGGAAAGGAGTAAAACAAAGCATTTGTTTAGTGCTTCCAAAGTGTCTTCCTCGCAGGCAAGCCCGTTTTTCCCTGACGTACTGCTCGCTTTAGAAGGCGTGAGGGTGACAGCAGATGTCTCGTGAACTTACCTGTTAATCCTTGAGAACTTACATAATTGAAGAAGTTAACAGGTTGTTCACTTAATAGGGATCATTTATACAGGATATTTTTTTTTAATAACTTGCTGGAAGGGCGAAAAAGCAGCCTTGGCTAATATGAAGCATATTTTGCATTTATTATGGGAAAAGAATTTCAGGTAGGAGGTGAGGAGACAATTTGGGAATTTTCGTTAGCTGAAAAACTGCATATTAAACATGAATTGTGATTTTCCATCTGGCCCTACTGGTTGGGGAGCTGCAGTTGGGCATGATCTTCACTGTCAATCAGCAGTCCCCAACCGCGGGATGCAACCCTCGCGACGAAGCCCACCCCAACTCATTAGACCAAAGCAAACTGTATGAAGTGCGCCGCTGTGTGATTTTAATATTTGGTGCATGTGACAGGATCATTTTAGTGATTTGCAGGATTTATCTCCTCTTAAAAGTACTGCCTAAGGCTACTCTAATTGGTAGGAAAGCAAATTCCCCCTTCTCCTCCTGTCACTCTTTGTTTTATTTACTGAGAACTGCCGAAACCTATTTACACAATAATGAGGATAAATCACCGTGATGCTTTCAACACAAAGAGAAATGTGGCGTGAGTTGAAAGCTGTACAATTAAAACTAAATTCCAAATATTTCCGAAGTAGTGTCTACGGTTAGTGATGGTGAAATAAAATTAAGACGAATGATAGGGGTGTATATTGCAGCTCATCCAGACGGTTAAAATCAGAATTCTTGAGACATCTTTTGTGACGGTTTCATTCAAAATCGCAATTAAGGGAATGTGTGGAAGTTACGATGGTCCAGATGTTCCTCCAAGATACGTGTGGAGTGGGTTTGCTCCATCCTGGCCATGCAGCTCTGCCCCCTCCAGCCTGGCGTGTCTCTGCCACCTCCGCGTGGTAGGGCCAAGCAGGAATCCTTAGCCTTGCAGTGCTCCTTGCTTCTTCCTCCTTCACCCTTTCCATCCTTGAGAAGCCTCCTGAAGGAGTTATGGGTGGTTTCGAGATGGGGTCCAAGGGCAGCTCCAGGGATGGTCACCACTGCTCCCATGGATCACCATGGGTCCCTTCTTCTATGGAGCCCTATGGAGCTCTATGGAGCTTCTATGGAGCTTCTATGGTGCTGATTAGGAATTGCAGACAGCAATTGCCCTGACTCGCTTCTGCGGGGAGACCACGGTGATGTGGATCCTGCACAGGGTAAATCGGGGGCCTTGCTGCTGGGGTTCCCTGCTTCCCGCTTGGGACCCCCACTTGGGTCCCCGCCTGGCCTGTGGACACTGTCTTTAAATGTGTTGCTCGGGGCCTGCTTCATTCTGCAAACAAATGGAGCAAAACACAGGCTGCAGCTTGAGGCACTTACAGATTGCACGTATGGCTATCATGATACACTTTAATATGTGTTTTGGTAAATAATAATTACCAATTGATTAAAGATAAACACAGCTGAGAGATCTTTGCTGCTACCTCATTTTCAGTCCGTGCTGTAGGAACCAGGCAGCAGAACCAGACAGGCCTTTCCACAGCTCCTGCATTTACACCCCTACAAGCCCCTGCTCCCCAAAACAGCCCGGGCTGCTGAAACGCGGAGAGCCCCTTTGCAAAACACCAAGAGAAATGGTGTCTTCTGAGCCCAGCGGGGTTTGCAGGGCGCCCGGCTCCTTCACAGCAGTGACAAACACAGCAACGCAATGGGAAGGAGCCCAAAATGACATTTTGCGCTGGTGCATCATCGAGTTTTGGCACTCTTTAGGAAAATGTCCATGTTCTCATTGCTTCTGTCACTACTTTTATTGTACACATGGCTGTTTCTAAAACTTGTATAGAATAGATACCTTCCTTGCTGATCAGGGCAATATAAGATACCAATAGGAGTAATAATGAATAATTAAAGATATATGTCTTATTAGAGCCCAGGTTTCAAGTTATCTGTAGACAGAGCTTCATTTCCGGTGAAATAAATGGGGAATAAATATTTTTCACCAAAGTTTTGCCAGATATCCTTCACAAATGTTTCAGTAAAATACTTAAATAACCCTGCAAAATTACAACCTAAAAGTCACTGATTCTGGTGATGGTTGCCTTCGGGGTAATTTCCTTGCTTGCACACGTGCAAATTCTGCCCCCCAAAACTGAGGCAGATGGAACTGTGCGAAACTGCAGCGCTCAGTTTTAAATAGGCCTCTTGAAATAGTACTTTTGATGTTGATTCCTTTAAATGCAGACACGCTGGAGCTGACCTAGACTGCTCGTACTGGTGCCTAATACTCATCTATGCTTTTAGCAGATTTTTGCATACAGAGAAACCAGCTACAACTTCTCAATATATAGGTGTATGAAGCACTGCGCTTTATACAGTGCATCTTGGTGGTTTGGGTGATGGCAGCTCAGTTACACTGAAAAAAGAATCAGATAAGCAGATTTTAGGACATTTACCATGTCTTTTAAGTTCATCTGACACTGGTTGGATGGAGGATGAGAGAAGTATATTTTTATATCCCACGGGAGTTACTTTATGATGACTCTTTCAAGGTGAATATTGGCATTTATTTAGCCTGAGCAGAAAATAAAAAAGAACATGGAGAAGCATGAACGTAGAAACACCTGAGTCAGCAAAGAGTCATTTATTTTGTTGCTTTGAATTGCT
>NW_020454894.1:601693-606693 GCF_003342845.1 Nothoprocta perdicaria | reverse complement strand
TTGGGATTGCAGATGCTCCTGGTAGGGTTCCAGCAACGCTGGGTCTAGAGAACCGGTGTTGGATTGAGCATTTGAGCCAGGTCCCCTCAACCACCAGTGAGATCCAAAGCTCCTACAGCTAAAAGGCTATGACCCTTTTTCAGCATCTCAGGATGGAAAGTTTGTTTTTTTTTAAAAAAAAAAGTGCATTGAGCTGAACTGACAGCATTGATTTATTCATGTGCAATTTAAAGAAACCAGGTCATTTCCCTGCTCACGTGTCTCTTATGAGAGATGCCCCTTCCCAGTGGTCCTGCCCCATGCCAGGGCTCTGTCCGAAGCTCTGCCCAGCCCGGTGGTTCCGAAGGTATCGGCTGGCGCTGAGCTGGTGGGCTGGCACCTCGGGCAGCTCTGAGCCTGGCTGCTCCCTAGCTGCTCATCGCTGGCCCAAAGTCAGACCACAGCTCGTGGTTATTGTACAATGTGCAGATATTATCCGTGAACAGCTTCCGTACCGGGGAGGGACGAGTGGCGTCCCCAGCCCGCACGTGTCCGTGTCCCTCCGTGTGCCGGTCAGTGCCGCGGCACGAGCGCTCCGCTCTTCGCAGAGCAGTTCTCCAAAACGGGGCAAGAAGGAAAAAAATTGGAACCACCCCCTGTTCACTCGTTCACCAGCAGGAAAGGAGATGGCATCGCTTGAAGTGTCTCCCTTCCTTTCAGTGTCTCCTGGTTCCTACAATGCTGCGGTGCAGGGAAGAGCCTAGATGAGTGATTTAGTGCTAAAAAATTACTAAAAATTTAGTAATTTAGCACTAAAAATCTAGTGCTAAAAAATTACTTGCCACTCAGCTCCAACAGGCTGGATTTCTGTGCTGAGGTAGCGTGTGACTCCTTCCAGTGCAAGGCTGGCAAAGGCTAAAGTGGCCAGAAAATAGGATATACTTCTGCATGTTCTCCATGCTTTCAAACACCGAGTGCCAGGGGCTGTCCTGGGCAGATCCCTGTTGGACTCTCACCGAAGACAGCAGGACTTGGATCAAGTCCTTTTGAACCAGAGGCGAAGCCAAGAGCTTTTAAGAAGACTCATCATTCATTACCTTGGAGTTTCGCAGCAGAGAGGTCGTTACTGCTAATGCAAGTTGTGAAAAATAAAACTTATTAAATAAATAGAAACAAATTCTCCTCTGGTGTAAGTCGTTGCCTTTGAAGTCAGTGACTCATTGAAATCAACTTTCCCACACCGATTTACAACAGCTAAGGATATGGCCTGCAGTCAATACATTTATAGTTGCTGAAAAATTAAAAATATAAATTTGCCTTTCCCTGGCAGTAGTGTTCTGTTTATGACAGAGATCTTATGCTTTAAAACAAGTTCATTAAGTAATAGGAAAGTAATATTTCACAACCAGTATTCTTTTGGGTATAACTATTTATGATTAAATTTTATTAAACTTCTTTTAATTGGATTTACATTTTGATGAATCTAATAGATTTCAATTTTCTATTTTTATAGATTCTTTCTAAAGTTTTTCCTCAAGTGCAATCAGAACTGTTTGAAGAATGCAGGCAACCCACGAGATATGCGGAGATTCCAGGTACAGAGAGTTCTTAAAAGACAAATGATATATGAAAGATGTATACAAAAATTCAAATTGCTTAACTGTGAACTTTTCTTTCTGAAAATAGAATGGGGGTGCTTCTACTTAATTTAAATTTCAATGCTGTATGTCTTTCAAAAAAGAGCTAACAATATTTTACATTTTCCCCAGTAACTTCATGCTTGTTCTTGGCACTCAAAAGGTCAATAGTAGACGGTTCCCTCACACTACTTTCATTGTAGCACTGAAGATCCTGAGACCTCTAGAGAATTTTTTACACACGTAGTCTGAGTGTCGTCCAATTTGTATTAAACAGTAGAAATACAGCCGTGGATGTCATGGAAGTTTGGAGCCTACACTGTAGTTCTCCTAATCACATAACTTGCAGATCCAGCAGTGGTGGTTCAACCCACGTATTTTTCTTCCAACTGTTTTAGAAAGTGTTTAATACTTCATTTTCTCCCTACAGCTTTTGAAATACCCTGTGGTGAATCATAACACTACAGAAAGACATCTGACATGTTGGACAAATGATTTCCTTCATATTTGGGGTCATTTGAAATGACCCCCATTCTTATTAGGAAATAATATCTTTTTTATTTCAAATTATTTCAAAATGATTCATATTTAATAACAAGCAACAAACTACTATTGAGATGTTCAAAACTTTCTAATATTTGAGAAGAATAACTTGTGGTTAAACCTGATAGCAAAACATGTGACATCTGCTTTCATGCACAGCCAACCAACCGGTGAAGCCAGAACCCTCAAACCAGCCAACAGAAAAGATCTGTAGCTGGGAAAAAATATTTCTTCAAAACAATTGAGCCAGGCTTCCATTTTTCATGCATCTCAGCTTCACGTGGCATTGGTGATATTGATCCATGCGAGCAGAACAGAAGGTCAAACCTGGAATGAGTGGAAATGTCCTCTTTGTCTCACCGATGACTAAATGAAGCATCAGTCATGAGTGATCTTGTGGTTGGCAATGGAGCCAGTAGACACTAGAAAGACTTTCCAGTCTCTTTAGCTAATCTCCCTGCCTCTCAGAAGGTTTAACTGGACTTAACAGTATGTCAGATCTTGGACAATATTTTTAACTGGTTTCACCATCTCAGCACCTTTGTTTAGGTGCACTGCAGCAATAAGACAATATAACAAAACATAGCATGTCTGCTTGCTTTTGCTGAACTACACTATTTTCCCTCGGTGACTGACCTATATATACATGACAGAACAAAAATAGTTGTCATTTTTACATTCGCCTTTCTCTGCCTTTTCCATATACCATGTTCTAGGACCTCAACGCAGAAATCGGTGCTGAAAATCACGCTTGTGATTCACACCAGTGAATACGGAACAGGATCAGAGGTGATCCAAAACACGGACACAGACAGGAATTTCCCTCTGATGCCTTGCACTAGCTCTGTGCAGAAGCAGAATAGTTTTCCCCTTCATTTTTTTTTTTTTTTGTCCTTATGTATTTGGCCTAACAGATGATGTGAGAGCTCTGAAAATCATTTTTGTTACAGCCAGAAGTAAGTTAACCAGGAGATGAAAGCAGAAATTTGTGCTGGCTTTTGCTCCCATCACTAGTCCGCTTGCAAAGACCCAGTAGCCTAACTCAGCCGTTGACTCTAAGAACTCGACTAACGTTAAACCACCAAAAAATGCTGCAGTGATTCTTCATTTAGAAAATCCGGAACCACCAGCACAGGGGCCATGCTGGAGTATTTAAATAAGATGTAAATGTCTGCCTGGGATGGTAACAACCAATGTATGGAGCTATGCTATGCACAAGCGCACGCACATTTTGTAATTTCCTCTTTGGCTTGTGCTCATGGAATATCATTTCCGGAGTGTATTTCACGAGCGCGTTGTGTAGGTGTTTTTATCAGGAAGGTTGTGCATTTTGCATATGTTCCTCTCCCGTTTTCTACTAAGAAGCAGCTGGAAGCCAAAGAAGGCCCTATCCATCATCTCTCCTATGGCCGGACTCTGAACCTGGACACAAGAATAGGAGCCTTTCACTCAAAAATAAAGGAGGAAATTCCATTGACATACCAGGGTCAATCACCATCCAAATGAACTTGAGAGGGGATACTTGTCACGGATTGAAAACACTTTCACTATTCATATTCAACTCGGTCTTTTCAGATGCAAAAAAGTTCATTATCAGACATTAAATGTAATTGTAAAACTGACCTGGAGATCATTTGCTGAAGAAAAAACGGGGAGTTGCGATGGCTCCTGATTTATTAAGCTTTTTTATTTGGAATCCTCACAACCCTTCATTTGAAGACAGTCTCAAGTGAACAAATTTTAATTAGATAAACTATCTAATCAATATATCAACAGATCAATCAAAACAGCAGCTTTTAAAATGAGTGGCTAGAGGGGTGTTTCTGAAACTAATGGCTATAAGAATATTTCCCTGAATTGAATTCATTTGTTAGCATAATAGGAGATTAAAGTCTAATTAGTGTAGCAGGTTGTGAAGAGAAACAATTGTGAGTTAAAAATCACCAGCGTTAGCCACAGAAACAAAGATGTGCTCGTACTTGTCATTCACTTTATTTAAAGCCAAAAGTACCAGCCGCTGAACTTGCTTGTCTTAAAAGATCTGCTTTTAATCTACATTGCTGAAAGCATGCAGGTTTTTATTGTGATTTTTTTCTTTTTTTCTCTTCCAGGTTGTTGTATCAACAACAGTCAATGTGGATGGCCACGTTCTGGCTGTCTCAGACAACATGTTTGTACACAACAATTCCAAACATGGAAGGCGGGCTCGCCGCCTTGACCCCTCAGAAGGTACGGCCCCTTCTTATCTGGAAAATGGTAGGCACACATTTACATGTCTTTTTTTATTTGCAATGCTTTTTTGCACCATACTTTATGTTGATACACTACTACATTTACTTTTACATGATTTCATTCTTCATCGATCAAGCCACCCATTAAAAAAGTCCATTAGTATTTCTCAGCCCTTCAACAGGAATACAATCTCTTTTGAATTTGCTTTGGAATTCTTTCTTTATTTAATAGTTAAAGTTTTGCCGTCACAACCAATTTTTCATTCTTTTTCCTTTTTTTTTTTTTTTTTTTTTNTTTTACCCTTGTTTTCCTTGCAGCTTTTTCTTGCTACTTAATTTGACTCGATTTTATTTTGGCTTGTCATACTCCTCGCTCCAGAGGTACGGTCTCAGGTTCTGTGCGCAAGTTTAAGTGGATGGTAAAAAACATGACCCAATGTGCAAGGAATTTGCAGTGAGGTCAGTTTCCTGCCGCCGGGCCGTCCTGCTGCACGCTGCCGCTGTAGGACGCGGCATGAGAAAAACAGCCAAAAATGCTTTTTCTTCAGGCCAACTCAGTGTGATTGACTTCTTGCCTGAACTGCTAAGAGGAGATAGTGTGGGATGAAGA
>NW_020454894.1:594193-596693 GCF_003342845.1 Nothoprocta perdicaria | reverse complement strand
TCACCAGTGTTCTGCTGCTTGGCCTTTGCTTTATAAAACATTTAATAGTTTGCTTTAAATACATCAACATGCTGATATATGATTGCCCTTTGTGTGCCTCCTAGAGAAATCATGCACTTCCCTCCTATTGTGCTTTGCATGGTTTGTCATTGGTAAAGAGACCTCGTGTCAGGAGAGAAGGGGTATTAAGGTCTTGATTTTCTGTCTTGTACAAGCAGCTACTCCGTGCATAAAGGCCATCAGTCCTAGTGAAGGCTGGACTACTGGTGGGGCTACTGTCATCATAATCGGAGACAACTTCTTTGATGGCTTGCAAGTCGTGTTTGGGACTATGTTGGTCTGGAGTGAGGTAAGCTATCTAAATTGGTGGGCTTTGAACTGTAACATTTTTCCATGAATGATTTTAACAAGCTGTCAATAGGCTATTGACATGAGGTGTCATGAGATTTGATTTCACAGCGCCTTTTTAACCATGAATTCGCGTGTGACAATTGACTACACAGAGAGAAATACTCGAGGCACGTCATGGCCCTCTAGTGGAAGACTCGCTACCGGAGGTCTCCCCATGCAATCGAACAATTAGTGGTAAAATTACCAGGAGTAGCCTTAAGGAGACATATGGAGGCAATTTTCATATGAATGATGCCCTGTGGCCTTTCCTGCAAACTAAAACCCAGGATCACTTGCAGATCGTTTTCTTGAAAAACACTGTAGAACCGGTATCTGGGACGCGGCGGGGAGAAGGGGCAGTTCGGAAAGGATGAGCAGGATGTAGAGCTGCTGTTATGGTGGTGTATGACTGGAAAGCACCAGGCTCACCGTGCCATCGTCACTCAAAGCGTGTTCCCCGTATGATTTCTGCAGCTGATAACGCCCCACGCCATCAGAGTCCAGACGCCGCCACGGCACATTCCAGGGGTGGTTGAAGTAACCCTGTCCTACAAATCCAAACAGTTCTGCAAAGGTGCTCCAGGCCGGTTTGTCTACACGGGTGAGTGTGCCGTTCCTTTCCTTGCTGCAGAGCAACGTGACACGTAGATGGTGCAGAGCCTTCACGTCACAGCGCTCTTAAAAACCAGAATGTGTTCGGCAAGGATTTTAACGGGTGGTATTTTAGCTGTGTTGGGGATGTAACTGGGAGAGGCTCAACCTCACCATAACTGTTCATAAGGCACCGCGCAGTCCTGGTGCCTGTCCAGGTCTTAAAGGGTATCCACATCTCAGGAGATGAAGCCCTCTCGCAAGCTGCCTGGTGCTTCCTGTTTTCTCGTCACCCAGAAATAGATTAACAACGGTATTTCCTACTGCGTCCCATCCAGAACAAAAAGAAATTAAAAAGTATTCAGCGATAAAAATATTTTTTAGACTATCTATCCGAACGCCTCAAACTTCCCTGAAGGTTTATTGGGCGTTTTGGGCTCTGGTTCAAGTAGCTGTTGTTGGATCCAGATAACTTTATCCACCCTATTCATGATTTGTCTCTGAAAATTCCTTCGTGCTTGAATCTTAGGGTATAAATTCACAAGCTTGGAAATGATTTATGTGTGACAATTCTTTTAAATACATTTGATTTTAATTTACAACAGTGTAAGACAGAATCAGAATTTTGTGGTTTCCAGTGTTTTTAATATGAAAATTCTTACTTTGGAACGAAACCTTCCTGGATCTGAAATGCGTATTACTTTTTTTTTTTTTTTTTTTTGGTGTTTAAGAATGAGTTTAAATGAGACGCTGCTGAGTTGGGGGGTAGATATAATAATTTAGAATGCTTTGGGATGAGGATTCTAAGTAATACATTTGATCTGATGAATCAATCTCTCTTTTGAAAACAAATAGCCTTTAACTGTTTACTTGACAGACTGCGGGGATTCTGGGAGAGCCCTTATTGCTTGTTGGGTAGATAATACAGATTGCAGATGATGTGCAGATGATGTGCATTTTGATGAATATTTTCCCACTAGACTGCAACTGTTTCTATCTATTAATTTTGATCTAATGGGAAAAGTCTGTTCCTGGGTAGTTTTAAGCTAGGACTTTTTAAGCAGTGCATGCATTGAAGCTAGGCTTTCCTACCAGGCTAAGCTCTATCACTTTAAAGTGGAAGAGCTAATAGCTGTGGAGGAGCTTCCTCTCTTCCCTCTATCCCCAACGAAGTCAAAACCTGAGCACTAGCAACGCTAACACGCACACCCGCATAGCTCAGGTCTGACTCATTACTTAGCTTTAAAAGGAAGGGAATATTTAAATTTCTCCATCTCTCCGATTTTGCTGTTTCCAAGCTACCAGATGTGACTGTAGTTGTGCTAATAGCATTAGCTTGGAAGTGGCCCTTCCTGCAGGCCGCTGCGCGGGGGCGATGCAGCCGGGGCTGCAGCGGCCGCGCGGGGCTCGCAGAGCTGCGCCGAGCGCCGCGGACAGCACCCCTCTTTCCCCAGCGTAAATGCTCAGCAAAATAAAATGGGAACGAATTGGAAACCTTGGGGTAAGCTGCAGATTTGTT
>NW_020454894.1:586693-589193 GCF_003342845.1 Nothoprocta perdicaria | reverse complement strand
CTTAGTTTGGTCATCCCCCAGCAGAGCAGAAGTTGAGTAGAATCTCAGCTCTCCTAGACGTTTACCAAAGCATCACAGATTTCACAGGATCCTGAGGTGGGTCAGTGAAGATGCTCAAAGATCATCCTTTCCATTTGGTGTCACTCGGCATCATTTTCAGCAGAGCACCTCAAATTTTTGTATCTCAGAAGAACTGCAGAACTTGTTTGTGCTGCAGAGTCACATAATGTTATATGCATAAAATGCCATGTTTTATTGTAGTTCCATATATATTAGCATGTGGTATGTCCATGTTGCCTTTGCAAAGTCGCTGTGCCTCTATGCTAGAGGTGTCTCTGAGAGCTCCATCAGCTCCGTCCACCTCGAAAGGATGGATATAGAAGCTTGTGATCTAGATATGTGTCTTCTGGCTAGCGGTTCAGGCAGGAATAATCTCTGCTGTCTAAGACTCCGGTAGCAGAATTCCCACAAACTCCCTCCAAGTGCATGGTCGTGGATCCATGCAGACTGTATCTACAGTCCTGGAGAACCTGTTCCTCTCCAAGGCCTAGCAGAGGAGTCTCCAAGTAATACCACAGATACCAGCACAGATATGAACACAGTCTGTTTTAGTAAAATATGGCTCAAGTAGTAAAATACCTTGGATTACCGAATAGTTTAAATGCAATGTTTTGCTGCCTTCATATAGTGGTTGTGCTTCTGCACCATACAGTGAAATACTTCACAAAATTAGCAATGTAACAAAATTTATAGTAGAGAATTTTGCCATGTTTGTCACATATCATGTTATATTCATAAAATGCCATGTTTTATTATAGTTCCGTATGTATTAGCATATGATATTTCCATGGCCCCGTTGGAACATTTATGGATTTTTATCATGCCAATTCCTGTTCCCTTTCTCTTTTTATTGGACTACTGAAGGGTCCCTCTTTGGAGCGTCCCACGTCACAGGCGGGTGGGATCTGGCTTTTTGCTAGTGGGCTTCTTAATTTCCCATGAACTGCTCCTTCTATGTAAATCGTGGTAAATTTTTGGGTGTTTAACCTGGTTAAATATTCTCAGATGAAAAGCATTATGTGGTCTTAAGTGGTAGCTAAGCTAACCTGCATACTGAGTTTAATGGAGGTGGCTTTAGTTAAAGTGGTTTCTTTGGACTAGATGATGCTTGACCTTCTAAATACACGCTCATTATCTCGTATCACTATAAAATAGTCGACAGATGCCTGTGAAATGCTGTGTGTAAGGGAGACACCTCAGACTCTGCCCTCGGCAGGAGAGGTGCAGACATCGCACGTATATCCAGGCCCGGTGTTTGCTCTGTTGGGTCAAACGGATGGCTGGACTGGCCCAGTCCCGTGTTCGGTGGCCAGTGGTGGCCACTTTGGGGGTGTGTGGAGCGAGGCTGCTGTCCCTGCTGGGTGCTCCCGACGCCGTTAGTGCCATGGGGAGCAAGAGCTGCCGAGCGCTTGCAGAGCAGAGCAGGGATATGGAGCTCGCTCCGGAGCTCGGTGCCCCTTGTACCTCTATGCCCGTCCTCAAGCTGAAATACCAGGCCCGTTTCTTCGTTTCCATTTGCTGGTACGTAAGGGTCACTGAATCCATAGCTCTCCATCTTCTACCCCGCGTCTGCACGGCCTCCCCAGGGCATTCTTCCCTCCCGGCCTCCACCGCTCTGCCATGGAGAGGACTCCTGAGGATACGGAGCCTGCAGAAGCCTCATTATGCTTTGAACAGCTCTAAAACCTGACTGTATGCTGGGC
The DNA here is from genome assembly GCF_003342845.1 of Nothoprocta perdicaria. Taxonomy (NCBI): domain Eukaryota; kingdom Metazoa; phylum Chordata; class Aves; order Tinamiformes; family Tinamidae; genus Nothoprocta; species Nothoprocta perdicaria. Next base: position 587,430 of record NW_020454894.1, on the reverse strand, counting down.
TGCAGTTCCAGCTTTCCTCAGCACATCGCAGCCTTGGTAGAGCACTCCCTGTGCCCTGTCCCTTTGGTAGAGGCAGCGTGGCGGGTTCAGCGAGGCCGATGCCGCGGCTGCAGCACCGTGTCATGGAGGCCGCGGTGTTTCCCGATGCCTGGCGCTCGTGGTAGCCTCTGTGCAGGGACTCGGAGCCACTGTGTGCAGGGCTGCCGTGCCCGGGCGCAGCGGCTCCCTCCGCGCCGAGGCGCCGCTCTGCCCTCGTGTCCGGGCAGCCCGTGCCACGGCGCCGGGTCGGCACCATCGCTGCAGCACGAGGGAGCTCAAAGCGCCCCTTGGAAGGACAGCATTTCTGCTGGGGCTGCCGGCTGGCTTCACAGAAACATCTTTTTTCTTCTTTTCCTTTTCCTTTTCCTTTTCCTTTTCCTTTTCCTTTTCCTTTTCCTTTTCCTTTTCCTTTTCCTTCTTTCTCTTTCTCTTTCTCTTTTTCTTTCTCATTTTTTCCTTTTCCTTTTTTCTCTTTCTCTTTCTCATTTTTTCCTTTTCCTTTTCCTTTTCTCTTTCCCTTCCTCTTCCTCCTTTTCCCTTTTTTGATCTTCTTCTTCTCTTCTTCTTCTCTTCTTCTTCTCTTCTTCTTCTCTTCTTCTATGTTTTCCTTCCTTCCTTCCTTCCTTCCTTCCTTCCTTCCTTCCTTCCTTCCTTCCTTCCTTCCTTCCTTCCTTCCTTCCTTCCTTCCTTCCTTCCTT
>NW_020454894.1:585146-586643 GCF_003342845.1 Nothoprocta perdicaria | reverse complement strand
CCCTCCCTCTCCTTCTCATGCTCTTTTTCTTTCTTCCTCATTCTCTCTCTCTGTCCCTCTCCCTCTCTAGTTTATTCGTTTGTTTAAGGTAAATCTATAGCTGTTACGGTGGTAATGGTGACTGCTTTGGCAAACATAAGAGCCTGAACCGCAGTGCTGTGCAGCCAAAGCAGCAATCCGGGTGTCGCTGCAGAAGTCGGGATCGGGAGCGTTGTCTGTGAGCCGGTGCCGTGGGTTGGGAAGCGTGTCCGTGTGTCCTCCATGGACAAAGCCTTTCCCTTTGCCCCTGCCTGCCGAGTTGTGCAGCGTGTTTCCAACACAGTGACTGCTGGTGTGAAACACGCACATTCTTGGCTTTTGTAATAGGTTTCTGTCCCTTAATCCTTCCTTTCTCAATTCCTTCCTTCCTTCCTTTCTCTCTTCTTTCCTTCTTTCCTTCTTTCCTTTACTCCTTCCTTCTTTCCTGGAGGAAGGAAAGGGCTATTTGTTCAATAAGTTAGCACTGGTCAGGAAGCATTTTCCCTTATTTCTTCTTCCATTCCTTCTTCCATTCTTATATCTTCCATTTTTCAGGAAAATGTAAATTATGCTAGAAATGTTCGCATCTCTGCCCTGAGCGGGACAGGCCATTTTTATCCAAGCAAATTGGCACTTGTCTCCACAGACTGGACACCTGCAAAGGGGTTGCGGTTCCGGGGGTGTAGGGGATGTGCTGCTCTGATCCCGCTCTCGGCAGCTTTGGGGCGATGCTGTTTTCCCTGAACCGCGGCCTTTCCCGGCTCTCCCTGAACCGCGCGGCTGGCCAGCAAGGCCGTCTCCGAGTGTGTTCCCGGAGCCACGGACACAGAGCTGCTCGCGTGCGAGCGCGGTGCCAGCCAGGCCGCTGCCTCCTAGCAGGGACGAGCTGCACGTAGCAGCTCCTCACGACGCCTAGCGCAGCCCTGAGCTTGTGATTTCCAATTAGGGAAAAACCCCACAAAAGGCAGTTTTCCCAATGTTAATACGAGTACTTTAAGGAAAATTCCATACCATTATCTGATCGAACGTAATTATTAAGTGACCTGTGAATTTTCGGCCTGTAATTGAAACAAGTGACTGACTGCCATTGTTTCCTGGCTGCTGTCTGAAGGGAAGCCGGGCGGCTATGGGAAGCCACACAGATGAAGACAAAGGTGTTGTTTTGTTTTTTTAATGAAAAATCTATTTTTAGTTTCTTTGTAGAAAGAGTAGAACTTAAATGCCTTTAATTTTTTTTTTTTTTTTTTTTTTTTTACAGTAGATAGGTTGTCGGTAGTAAGTCCAGGGATATTAGTCCTGCTTCAACAAGCAAGAGTGCCTTCTGATGAATGATGTGTTCAACCCCTCCATGCCTTTGTATTTCCTATGCATTCCACAATGCTTGGCTCACCCTGCCGAGTTCTGTGATTGAAATTCATTGCCAAATTTATTGAGAAATTAATGAGAAAAGCTGCAAAGTATTGACTTTGAGAGGAAAAC
>NW_020454894.1:542646-572646 GCF_003342845.1 Nothoprocta perdicaria | reverse complement strand
GGAAGAATAAAGTGTGTGTTTACAGTTTTCACATGAGTAACAGCATTAAACTGCAATTTTTGTGTTAATTTCTTTATTTCTTTATGCTTATACGCTGACATGAATTGTATGGCACTTCAGTTTGTCGGAATGAAAATGGAGATCTCAGTTGAAACGAGCAGCAAAATCCTCCCGTCTACTATAATTTCCCACGAATCTCTTCCATAAATTCTAACATTATTACAACGCGGAGCGTTCTCGCGCAAACAAGTCGACTTGCTAGTAATTATTTTCCATCTCAATTGTATCTTTGCAGGAAATAATCCTGAAAAGAGCAGCTGACATTGCCGAAGCATTGTACAGCGTGCCCCGCAATCACAACCAGATTCCCACTCTAGCCAACACTCCTGCTCACACTGGCATGATGGGGGTGAACTCGTTCAGCAGCCAGCTAGCAGTCAATGTCTCGGAAACATCACAAGCCAACGACCAAGGTAGGCGGCGTTTCAAGAGTTAATCCTTCTCCTTGTTGCCCGCTTTGGGACGGGGTCTATTAATATTAGCTGGTGTCACCGCTGGGTTCCACATCCCTTTTTTCCCCGCGTAGTCGTTTGCCTCATCATGTAAGGAAATGTCGTCTTGAACTTTCTGATAACGTGGAATTCTTCTTATTTTTAGTTTACTGTTATCCTAAAACATCTGCAGGGGGGAAAAGAATGGCAAAATGTAGAAAGCTCTGGTTTTCACAGTAAATATGTCGTGTGTATGTTTGGTGTAAAATAAGCGTGTATCCGTATCTCCACCTATTTTTGAATATTTACACAGATAAGTCGAATCTGATGTCTGTGGTTTTTAAGTATTTTTTATATATAAGCATATATGTGGCCTACATAGGTTACTAATAAAACTAACGGTTGATTTAATTTACATTTTGTGATTTAAAATGCATATAAACATATTGCGTTTAAAATTAATCTTGATAGTGATGAATGGCATGAAACCAGGTTATTAGGTATGTTGAAAAGCCGTATATTTTTGCTTGCAACGAAATTATTAAATTGATTGCTCAGAGAGAAATAAATTGTTGTTTAAAATCCCGATCCTGCTATATTTCCTCTTACAAAAGATTAAGTCTTCTAAATGCATTTCCAAGCTAACAAGCCTTATAAAATCCTGTATTTGGTCTCAAATCAGTTTTCACTGATGACTACACCTTGCGAAAGTGCTAGCTTGTTGTTAGTATGAAAATATCAGCCATAAAATGCAGACCCCGAACCAGCCTCTTCACGCGAAATCCCTGCAACAAAAAAGTTGTTGTTGTCAGCTCTGGCCTTTGGAGGTGCGGAGCGGCTGCACGCGCGAGCCGGGGCTCGGTCCCAAGCAGGAACCGAGCCTGTGGGTAATTGCTGCTAAAGACAAATGTGGAGGCAACTGACAGAGCTGGATCGAAGAGAGCTTTTGTTGGCTGTCCGTGCTAAGAGGAGAGACAACATAGAGTGCTCGCAGATGATTTAAGTAGGCTTGGCGTGATAAGGTTATCTGAAGCTGCAAGAGTTGATAGGGCAGTAGCAGACAACCTAGAGCGAAGCGGTGCAATCAATTAAATCTGTGTAATATATGCTGCATGAGGAAACCCCCCAGCCCTAAGTTTATATTACCAAATAACATGATTTTTTTGGGGTGGGGGGGTTTCTAACACAGTAGGTTACAGTCGCAACACAAGCAGTGTTTCCCCGCGAGGATACGTTCCGAGCAGTACTCCTCAGCAGTCCAATTACAACACAGTCAGCAATAGCATGAATGGATATGGCAATGCCGGCATGCCCAATCTAGGTGTACCAGGTTCCCCTGGATTTCTTAATGGCTCCTCAGCTAACTCTCCTTATGGCAGTAAGTGTCTATTTTTGGTAACACATCATCATGTAGATTCATATTTACTACGAAATCAAGTACTTGCATTGTGTTGATTTGCTATCTTGTGAGCTACTGGATAAAAGGAGGGGTGACTCTGGAGGCTGGACGTAAAAACGAATATGATAAATTGATCTGTTTGTGCCATAATATGATCTCAGATAGAGAAAAAATTGGACTGCGCAATTCGTAACAAAAGTCCAACACAAAAGAGTTTGCCTGTTATCCAGAGAGTGGCCAAGCCAAGGCATTTCATTTTTTTTTTTAATATATATATATATATATATATAAAATATATATATTTTAAGAGGCAAGGCCCTATCACTCTCTTTCTCCGTGTTTGCCGTGCAACCCTCAATCTGAGTCCTGATTATTTTTGCTTTATTGCAGTAGTGCCGTCAAGCCCTACCATGGCAGCCTCTTCGGTCACCCTCCCTTCAAACTGTAGCAGTACACACGGCATTTTCTCATTCTCACCTGCCAATGTCATCTCTGCAGTGAAACAAAAGAGCGCCTTCGCTCCCGTTGTCAGGCCCCAAGCCTCTCCTCCACCGTCTTGCACCAGTGCAAATGGAAACGGACTTCAAGGTGAGCCGCGTCTCTCTCCATTCCCCACGCGCTGCTTCGCGGGGCATACGCTAAAGCCGGGACTAGCTATTTGGGAGAAAGGTACCTGGCCCTAGCGTTAGGTTTCCGGGGCTCTCAGTGGTGTCATAATGATGCAAAATGCGGTAGTGCAAACAAAGGGCTGAAATTTTAAGCAAATCCTAGTTCACTTCTAATGCTTCCGTTAGAGAAAACACTAGCTTGCTTTTTTTTTTTTTTTAATTATTATTTTATTATTTATTTTTCCCTGCCATTATCAAACATGAAATTTTCAAGCAAGCATGTCTCCTGGAATGCTTCTTGGAGATTTTTTTATACTCTTTGCATTTCTTTATACATTTTTGGATATGTTTTGTAGACTTTTAAAGCAGCTATATTCCAGCATAATGTGGTGTGATTTCTTCATTTTACATATGCTGCAATAGTTATTTTAAAATATGTCAAATAACGTCATGAATCAGACGAAGCTCTTACTCAGTGAGCTAACCTTGGAGTAACTAGCCATTTGTGCACTGAGTTTTAATGCTCCATTGTAGCATTAAAGTTGTTGCTTCCCTATGTGAATAGCTAAATATTTTAATTAAGGCAGGCGATTCCAAGCTTTTGCTTTTTTTGTTTTTTAACCTGTGTGATTTTATATGGGCAGTGTAAGGGGCCATTTATAAATCATCTGCAGAGTTTACCCGGTCAGCCGCTGGCAGTGGGGCGGACAGAATTACGATGCAGAGTAACTTTCGTGGAGGAATAAAAATAAGCAAAAAGTCTTACTTTTTATGGCATATTTTAAAATTTGAATGATAATGCTGACAGATTCATTAGAATCATTCATCGGGTTTGCTTGGCTGCATTTTACAAACCATGCGCCTAGTTCTGCAGCGCAGTGAATGGAAGTGCTTTGGATCCCATGGGAATCAGGAAGGGCTGCAGACCCCCTTACCTCCGAACATGTACATTTTGCAGCTAAGATGCGAGTATTGCAGTATTATTTCTTCTTTTATTGCAAGGATAGCCATAATATGATAGGCACTCCCAGATAAACAGATGAAGACTGATATTTTGATGTTTTGATGCTTGCTAGTTCTGGATACCCGCGTTTTGTGGCATGTAGCTTAAGGCACTTGAGAGAGCCGTAATCCCCCAGGACTACCTGTCTGCCAAAAATCCAGACCATTTGGGGCCACTGTCTCAAAACTGGAAATCCCTTTGGTTTTTTATTAACTCCTGAGTATCTTGGTCCAAAGAACCTGGCATCTGAGAACTTGTTCTGCAATCAGGTCAATGAAGGGCTGAGGAGCCAGCTACATAAATATCGTTGTAGGATGGATGATTTTTCTTTTATAAAAAAAGGGAATAATTAGATTAATACTTCAGGTTACTGCATACGTGGTTTTAGTTGAAGCTTTGCTGTGCTACAGTAAGTAAAAAACTGCACCATGTGTAAGCGATATTCTTAGAAAAAGTCATCCCTTCATCCACTCATAAAATAATCCAGTGTTTTTTTATTAAAAAAACTATCGTAAGAATTAAATACTGATATAAAATAAAATGTAAATTTGAAGAAGCTATTCTATAGTAGGACTTACATATATATGCTCATTAACATTTTGCTATTGCTTTACTTTGAAAAAAAAAAAGAAATTATTGGAAGATCTAAAGTAAAATGATCTGAATTTCTGTAATTACATTATGTAAATAAAGGGCTTCCCATCAGATTTTCAAGGTTTCAGGTGCTTAAAAGATCTAGATTAATGCAAAGTAGGATTTTCAGAAGAATCTGAGCCAGCTAAATGCCCGGGTCCCTGCAGACCTCAGGTGCCTGATTTCCTTTGGCCCTTCCAAAATAAAATCAACGTGAACACATCTTAACCATCAGGTACTAAATGTTTTTCCTGTAAATAGCCGGTGCTTTGCACCCACCAATTCCCACTTTGCTAAGCAGGTTGGGAAGCTGGTTCTAAAACTGAGGCCTAACACTGCTCTGGACTAAACTTTCTCTGGACTTGGATAGTCCCATGAAGGTCTAAGTACTCCCTAAAACCCCTCCGGAGGTGCTGCAATCCAAGCCCTGACCCGGGGCCATCCGTGAGGAATTCCCTCCTGCAGGTGCTGCCAAAAGTCCAAGGATTTCTGTGTTCCGTGTCACGGAGACCTTAACCATTGCATTGCAGGGCTGTCCCTACCAGCGTGGGCCTTCGGAGCTGCTCAGGCTGGAAGGTGTTTGTGGTTACGGCCCTGCAGATGCTCCGGTTACTGGTTCAGGAGCCAAAGAGAAAATGAATAGAAGTGTTGATGTGAGAAAAGGAGAGGTGTTTCCCTCGCCCAACTGAAACAGCTAAACTGGATCCTTTTGTGCTGAACAAAATGACCTAGGGAAAATAGCACGGATGTCTCTCTAGTCTGATAATTAGAACACCAAGTCCCAGGTTTGTGACAAAAAGTTGAATAATTTATGCGTAGTACAACTGCACCGAAAGGGGAAACCGCACATTTCCTCCGCCTGTAGTACCACGTATCGTGATAGTTAGGGTGCTCTAATGGAAGGTAAAATATGTGGGTTTGAGTCCCCTTGGGCTGAGGAGAAAATCAAATTGCATCTGACATATCCTTGGTGAGCTCCCTAATCACCCGAGTAGAGAGGGCCCATCATTTCTTTCTCTCCAACCAAAGCTATTCAGTTAATTCAAACTGAACTCATGAAAGGTTTCAGGATGACAACATTTCACCCAGCTGTCCTTACAGATCTAAACCGGTACCTTGAACCGAGTTGCAGCCAGGAGTGAGTGGCAGGACAGGCGTTCTCTGGAATGAAAATGTCATAGACTTCCCTCATGAAGCATCACAAAGTAAAGCCAGCAATGCAAGAGCTACCTATTTATGCTGCATTTGACCTGTGTAATTATTTGAGGGATTTCTGCTTCATTCTTCTTTTTTCCCTTAGTCATTTGTTGACATTGAGCCCATTTTAAAGTTTAATTAGCCTCTTTATGAACACTGTACAATCACCTTGAGACTTTTCTGATCAGCACTTTTTATACATTAAAATAAAATATGGTATTTGGGGGCTACAGTCCAATGCAGCTACAGTTTTCCGGTGATCTTCAAGTACAGAGCCTCTATTTTATAGCTGGGGGTGAAAGAGTTGAGTAACAGCTAAGAAAACGTGCGCCCATTAGGAAAGGTCACAGCTATTTAGTCAAGTGAAGATAGAAGTCAGACCCCGTCACCACTATTGCTCTGAAGTTTTTTGGGGAGGGAGGTTAACCCTTTGGTTTATGGGCCTCAATAGACACGGTTTATTGTTAGCAGACAGGGTCTTCTAATCACAGAGAAAGGTTTCAGCTCTGTCACTGCCTGTTGCGTTGCCCTGTGCAAGCTCTGTTGGGAAACAGACCCCAGGTGGCCGTTTTCCACCCCATTTCAGGGGAGCGGATGGACCGCACTATTTATTGCGAGCAATCCAAAGGGAACAAAGGGAATCCAAAGGGAACCTCCCCACGCAGGTGGGACAGGGGAGAGCGTGGCCAAACCCGCGTGTCCCTCCACACCAGGGCAGTCTTTCTTGAGGAGCTTTGGGCAGCGTTTTGGCAGCTCTCGCTAGGTAGGTCAGGTATAGGATGTGTCTGTGTGCATAGGGAAAGAGAAGCCGTTCTTGGCACGCTGGAGATGGGGGTGAAGCAGGAACAGGGCTGTGAGCAGAGCTCCCCTCTCCGCTGTCTGCGGCTCTCAGCCGGGCTGCTTTGTGTCCGGTGGGATACGGAGCACATGGAGCTGTAGTTTGGCAGCGTCACACTAAGCGAGCACTGTCTGAGCACAGCACACTGAAACATGGCCTTCCAGGCCCCCAACATACTGTATTTTAGGACTTACTGCTACGCAGAGAGGTCTACCCAGCAAAGGAATCCCTTTTTGTTTCTGAAGCAATGCAGATTTTAAGGAGGGAGGAAGCAGCACCAAAGCGACGAGGCGCGAGCGCAGTGTCACGCAGGCAGCCGCCGCAGAGCTACCATGCGCTTGGTGTCCTTGGTGTCACGCTCATGCTCCCTTGCCCTTTGCGTTGCACGTGCATGTGTCCCACGCCAGCGCCCGTCATCCGCAGGGCCCGTCGCTCGCGGCGGGACACGGCCCCGTCCCTGCGCTGCCGCACGCGGGATCGCCCCTCGGAGCAGGGCGACAAAGCCGGGCTTTACCCAGCTCAACGCAACATCTCGTTGGCTTTGCCTGACTGCCATTAGACGGCCTGTGATCAGACACTTAACTACTTACATATTTAACAGCAGGGCGCTAGAGTATGGGTTCATCAGGGCAGACAGCTTTTCCCTGTGTAAAGCAATGCATATTTAAGGTATCGAGTATATTTTTTAGCAAGAACGTCCCGGCTTGCTGTAAGGTTAGAAGTGCAGTATGTGTTTAAAATTCAGTTTTCGATTGTAATTTATTTTTATAGACGGTGAAAGATATTGCACTCTGGTCAAGCTTTATGATTGTAATGCAGAGCAAAAGGTTCTCTGTATTCTTTTAAAGTTGCAGTCTGCTTAATTTTCTGGTCTCTCCCCAGATGAAACTATTAAAAATATTATTAAAAAACTAGCCACCCTATTTTTCTTTAAGAAGGCATTTGGTATCAATTTGCGCAGCGAGAAATGTAGTGGTGGAATTGTGCAGAAGTTCGCGACTGTCAAGCATTGCTACTAAAATAAATACTGAAATAAATGTATAGAGCACCAATTTTGCTTTTTCCCCTATTGTGCAACAGATGCAATTCACAAATTTAAAAAAAAAAATGGCTTAAATTAAGAAATTCAGATTTTTTTTCCAGAAAAGTTACGCAGTGGACGACCCAAATTGTCCCACCTCGTAAGCCAATCATGAGATTGCAATGACCCTGCGATTAAGTCCAGCCTATTCCTACCACCAACCACGTGCTACGAATTAAAACCGCTTTGCGCACACGGCTCCTGGAAAAAAAATCTGGACGTTGTATCTGCTAGATGATTCTTGGAAGCACCGAGTGAGCTAGTCTGTCCTGACCAGTCCTGCTCTTTCGTACTTTGCTTAGAGTGCTGGCAGAGCACGCTCCTGTCTGCTTGCCGCCAACCTCCGAGACATAGCCTCTGTGTCTCAGCATCATCTGGATACAGACCAAGATGACGGACCCTTACTGATCTGAACTCAAAAGAGTAGGCGGGTACTGTACTTTGGGCTCACCTGTGGGGATGCCGATGCTGATCTCCAGAGCGCTTGGTGGTTGTGTCGCAGCATAGCAGCACCCCAGCACACGCTGCGCCCCGGGGGCTTGGCAGGGGGCCCTGCAGGGCGCGTTTGGAAGCGGCCCCAGCCCGGGGGGCGCCCCGGGGACGCTCCCCTCGGGGACGTGCCGGTCCCTCGGGGTCCCGGGGACGGTCCCCGCGCTGCCCCGCACAGCCCCCGCGCGGGGGTGGGGGGGGGCCGCGGCCGCCGGCCCCGCTGTCGCCCCCCAAGCGGCCGGGGGTCCCCGGAAGGGGCTGAGCGGGGCTCCGCGAGCCCCCGCGCCGGGCGAGCGCCCCGAGGGCGCCGGCGGCTCCCGCCGCGAGGGGCTTCGCTGGGAAGTGGAACCTCTGCCCAGGCCGGCACGCTCCGCGCCTGCGGCTGGGGCAGGAGCGCAAGCCCGGGCCCGTGGGGCGCTGTGAGAGCCTCCCGCGGGCCGTGCGGTGGCCACGAGGCGCCAGGGGCCCCGCGCGGGCCGCCCCGCGCCCCCGGGCCGCCCGAAGCGCGGCGCCGCAGCGGCGCATCCCCCGCAAATTAACGCGGTGCAAATTAATGAACTGGGAAATTGAAGCTCACATCGCTACACGGACAAATTTATTAATATCTGTTGTACATAAGTTAATGAGAAACATCATTACGGCAAAAATTAAACAACGCTAAAATTAGAGGCGGTCTAAATTATCTTTCCAGCAAGGAGTTACCTAGCGAGAGGCGCAGAAGGTTTCGGCATCTCGGTGTTCTAAGTGTGCAAACGAGACAGGAAGGGGCAGGCGGGGAGGGGCGTTAGTCTCCGGCCTTGCCGTGCTCAGGCCCTCGGCTTCGCTCCCGGCACCGCCATTCCCGTCGGGAGAGGGGTCGGCCGCGGGTCCGTGCGGGGCGCCCGCCGCGGGCCCCGCTCACCTCGCGCCTCTCTCTCTGCTTCTCTTGCAGCCATGTCCGGGCTCGTGGTGCCGCCCATGTAAAGTCACCCCCGTTTCCCCCCCCCCCCCCGTGCCGCGGCGCCCCCGGGCCCCGCGCGACGCCCGCCCACGGCCACGGCGGCGCCCCCAGAATCCGCAGCCCACCGCCGTGCTCCGAGAAAGACTCTGTTTAAAGATTTTATTTAAACTATTAAGAAGCTACATGCCGACCGACCTACTTCTTCATGAACAATTCCATTTTATTGACTGAATTTTTTCTCATGTTTTCACATTTCTCAGTCCTGGAGAATAAGGAGAAAGCGACGCCTATTTTGTATAAAGTTTCTGATTACGTCTTGGCTATGTCTAGTACTTGCTATGTGTTGGGAGAAACTTTGTGGATGCACCGTTTTGGTTATCATGAAACACTGAGGAAAAATGCCTCCGAACATTTTTCTGTACTCATAACTAGATTCACAATGGTTGTGTATCTCTATAATGTGAAATATTTTTTTGTGGTGGAAAAAAAAAAAAAAAGGGGGCCAAGGAGGTTATGAGCCATCAAACTGGAAAAAAAAATTAAAAAAAAAAAAAGGATGAATATATGATTAGAAAATTGGGGCGCGGGGGAGGGCGCGGGAGGGTTTATCATTGCTTAACTTCATCTTAATGAAATGGAACTTTGTAACTTATTGTAGTTAGAAAATGTAACTTTGATATTGAATTCTCTTGCCTTCAACAAGCACACTGACAGAGAAAAAAAAATTGCTACTGTCTGTTGGTTAAAAAAGAAAAAAATATACTTCCACTGCTAGAGCTTCCTGTTAAGCAAGTGTGATCTGCAACATTTTTTCAACTTTTGCTAGCACTGTATACTATTGCATTCTTAGGCTACTGTGAAGTCTATGTTTCTTGTACCAGAAAATTGTCCTTTTGACTTCTAGATCCTTCTTCCCTAATGTGTTTTGTATGTGGTTATAAAATTGTAGACTTTTGTGATTTTGCCAAAGTTGTAGCTAAATATTTATACACTTGTCTTGAATTTTTTTCAGATCCACTTAAATATTTAGAAAAGCAAATTTTATTCCTTATGAAGTTTATAAGGAATAAAATAGTCTTACTCATCGCAACACTTTCTTTCACGTAAACACTTGCAGTCACTAAGGGAATTTATTTTGTAACATATCAACTATAAATATTGTATTTATCTTTGAAATTTTGTATATTGCTTTTCATCATTTTTTTTTTCTTGTATGTATTGGTTTTCGTCATGGCCTGGTATTGTGATGCTGAGAATAGCATTAAGCCAAGAACAGTTGCCTTCATGTTTTCCTTTTGAATAAATCCGTGTCCGTACATTTCATTTGTACTCCATAAAGTTGCTATTATTTAGGCTTTCCATCCTTTTTTTTTTATTACTTTTGAGGAAAAGTCAAATTCATTGTTTATTTTTATATTATTTTTAAGTTATCAGAACAAATAATTTTGAAAAAGAAGTTGTTTGTTGTATAGTCAAATCAAAATTGTGCCACATGGCTGTAATGAATACTAGTAGAATATGTGCATGTGATACAGCCGCAACAGAGATGAGTCTGTTTTGTGGTTGGGCTCCTTTCTTTCTCTCTTTCTTTGTTCTTTTTCCCTTTCTCTCTTTCTTTGTTTCTTTCTTTTTTTCCTTCCTTCTTCCTTTTTTCCCCCTTCTTTCTGTTTTTTTTTTCTTTTTTTTTTAAGATTGTAAAAAGTCATTTTTAGCTGCCACCCATGACTTTGCCACATAGCTGAACTGTGTTTACTGGAAAAATTCAGAGGCCTAAAGTTTAAAATAAAATTCACTTCTGATGTTTTAATTAAAATGTTTGCCACATTAACTTCTCTGATGCCTTAAAAGTGAACTTCTTTGAGGACCTTTTGTGCTGTTTTATCACAGGCTTACACCACAGTTGTCAACCACGACTTCATTTGGGTGATTCCTGGTGTAAAAACAAGCAAACAAACAAACAAAAAAGCACAAACCTGGTGTATAATTATATCACTCCTTTATGTGTCTGCTTTCTGCTGCACTCTGCATATTCCTGCACTGTTTAAAAAAGATAATGGTTTCACGTGAAATCAGGATCATACACAGACTTTAAATGTCTGGGGTTTGTTTTTTTAGGTTTCTTGGTTTTTTTAATGGAACTTTTTGTAATAGACCCATAGATGACTGTACTTTTTAAACTGGAATGACCTCCTTAGCGTCTCGTGGCTCGTAGTGCCAAATCCATAGGAAGAAATGTTGAGTTTTTTTTTTTTTTTTCCTTTACTTTGCACTAGATAGTTTGCAAATGCAGCACTGCAAAAACGTTTTGCAAACTGCAGCAGAATTCAAGTTGCAACCAAAAAGGAGGGATCAAATTTTTTTTTTTTTTTCTTTCTGGGCAAAATGCACATTTTAGTAAAGCGTTGATTAAAGGGTTTTAACGAATGATACCATGTATCACAGGTGATAAATGTCTCGCACATTTATTTTGTGATAACCGTCAAGGCTTAGCTAAGTGGAAAAGCCTGAGAAGTCACTTTGGAACTGAATTGCCTCAGTTGCATTTTGTCGGAGTAAGGTTTTGCTCTACGCAGAGGTCACGTGTACATGTTAAGAAAGTTTGCAAGTTTCTTCATAACTGCAATCTGTTTGTGTTTTAGATTACTTAGTCAATGCACTCATCGCTTCATCGTCTCCAAACTGAAAGCTTCACTAAATGGTAGATTTTACTGTTAAAGACCCTACAATAAGATTGTTTTATCTGTACATTTTTTCATATATTTAACTGTATAAAAAAATGTTCATTTTACACAATATTTAATTAAAGTATTTCTTGTCTGTGAATTTCATTTTTAGTAATTTTATCTGGTTTGATTATTAAAAACTCTGACAAAACACCAAACCAAAAGCGCCGCCGCGGGGGTTTCATTTCCGAGAGCCGGAGCTGGTCCCGAATCCTGCGGGAGAGGGTTAGGATGCTGAACCTGGACCTGGGGCCCTGTCCCCGAGGCGCGGAGCTGGGACAGGGCCAGCGCGTGGCTGCTGCGGGAGGGAAGAGGGTTCTTGGGGTTTTATTCCACCATTGCCAGCTGCAAGAGGCCATTGCAAAATCCCGAGCTCAGCGGCAGCCCTACATTCATGTCTATTTGTGTGTGTGTATATGCACACAATCAAATCGGATTTATCCTGCCTAATTCTCAGCAGGTAGTGGGAGTCAAGGGATGGAGCGTGGTAACAACCACAGCTTTCCTCATTTACAGTTTCCAAAGAAGGGAAAACAGCCCGGTTAACTACATTTATTTTCTGCTCCAGTATTTCCACACTTTTTACGTTTGATGGCATTAAAAATCCAAAGGACTTGTGATTGCTATTATTTTGCATTGGGAATCGCTTTGCTCTGAGGATGTGTCTGTGTCACGGTTAGATAGAAGCCTCCTCAGTTTCAGCTGAAGCTGAGCGGGTTTATAGGGATGCAGGTCCGCACGATGCCTACGGGCATTATTCCTTTTGGGTGGATTTCAAGGGTTTGAATAACGAGGATCTGAATGGTTCAGCTAACATCCTATGCAAAGAAAAWACTAAAAAAAAAAAGGAAAAAAAAAAAAGAAAAAGGAGGAAAAAAGCACATTTGGGGCCCTGACAAGTCCCAGTGCAGGGTATGACACATCCGTACCTGCATCCTGGAACTAGGGTGCTGCTCTCGGAAACCCAAGGATAAAAATCCCTCTATCAAAACGCGGGGCTGGAGTCTCTAAAAGTATACGCCAATTATTGCAGGGCAGCTTTTTAAAGTCTTTCAAGCTTTTAAAGATTATTCAAAGCACTTGAAATAGGCTTCAATCTAATGCCTCATTTCATTGCATTAAACAGCCTAGTTAATAAAGAATCAATATATTCAAAGGGCAAGGTTATCTTTTGTCTATAAGGGGTGGTGTCATTCTGAACCTTTTATAGTTCAAATGCTGAAAAAGACCTCATGAAATCCATACTCATCAAGTGGGTCAACCGGAGCAATAAAGAGGCCTCGCGGAGAGAGGCGCCGCTCCCACCCATCGCTCACCAAACATCAATGGCTCAGCAGGGCCGCGGCTTTTTCGGGAGAATACACCCGGTTACGGTGTCTATACGCCCGGTTAAGGTGCATATACACCCGGTTACGGTGCACATACACCCGGTTAAGGACGTGGAGCGGCGGCGCCAGGGATTTGCAGCTGGTTACGTGGTGGGTGACCGCGGTGTCGATGCCTCAATGCGAGGCCATGTGCTGATCACAGGGCTGATAAGGGCCCAGCTGCCAGCCCCGTGCCATTAATGCCCTCAATAGCCCGCACAAAGGCGCCGCGACGCTTTATGCTCCTTGAGACAATCCCCCGCTTTACCCTTCAAGGATTTCCTTTATGCTTTTAATGGGATCTAAACTCATCAGAGGAAATCAAACCCCTCCAACCAGATTGCAAATTGATTTTTTGGGGCCGCTTGTCCCGACACAATGCGGCGGCCCGGGGGTTGACGGCGCGGGGCGCACGTGCCGGGAGCGTCTCCAGCGCAGGGGAGGACGGAGGGCGCGAGGCCCCGGGCACGGGGAGGCTGCCGCAAAGCCGAGCGTGTCCGTGTGGTGGAACGGGCCCGCGCCACGCGCACGGGGCAGCGGCGGCTCCAACACGCTGCACACAAGGGCACCAGGGACACGCTTCCCTCTGGGAAATAACAGCTCTCGCTCACCTCTTGCTCGCATCCTGGGAGAACTCGAGCCATGCAATAAGGGGAGAAATGCTGTATTTGGCGCTTTCTATTACAAATGTGTAGCAATTACATTACGGCATTAAATACAAGTGCATAAGCACACGTGTCTAGGTACAATAATGCAGAATGGCTCCCGATAAGCAGGCGGTGGGGGATATTTAGTAAAAATCGTAGCTTTGAACAGTAACTCTAAACCTGTTTGGGTGATGGGTGGGATTTTCTCCTCTGAAAAGAGGTTGACATGCTGAAAAAAAAATCAGATCGGCCAAACAGCAACATTTTCCCCCATTTTAGCCGAAAGCCTGGGGCTGCCCCGCGGTGTTGCTGCTGCTCCGAGGTGCCGCTGGCCCTGGGACAGTCGGAGCATCCCGCAAAGGCACCGGGCACCCCTCAGAAGCGCCACGTGGACACGAGTCCCATCCGGACTGCAAAGTTCCTAAGAGGCGATCTAATTTAGCCATATAAAATCATGAAAGGGGAAGAATTAGCTGATACTAATGAGTTACACCAGATAGCATCATAATTAATTCCTAAAGAGGAGGAGGACACGGGCTGGAGCGAGGGGGAGAGGAGACTGGCCTAGATACCGCGGCGGAGGGCGAAGGGTCTGCAACGGGATCCGAAATGGGAAGTTTTGCGGTGGTTTCTGGTGGCGTCTCCTTCTCCTTCTCTTTCTGTCCCTGCCTCTAAAGCCTCACAAACACCTCGGCGCGCTCGGCTGGCAGCAATGGGGTTTCGGCTCCCTCGCCGCAGCCGCCTCGCGCCCCGCCGCTTCGCCCGGCTTTTAATTTTCCTGAAATTTCCCTTTTGCCCGGGAGATTTTCATATATATAGCGACGCCTGGAAATAGCCTTGGCCGTATCTCGGGCCGCTAAGCCCGCAGGCAGCCGCGTCCTGATAGATGCTGCAGAAATAGGAGTTCGGGGGATTAAAGCCGGGCTTGGCCGTGGCGGCCGCGACCGTCGCCTCTGCCCTGCGCTGAGGTGCCCGGCTCCATCCAAGCCCCTCGCACACGTCCTTGGTTAGCAGGGACGGCAATTTGGGGTAAATTTGGGATAGAAGGAGGGGTCTGCGAAGCCACATCAAGGCTCATCCCGTGGCAGCCGCGGCGCCGGCCCCGCTGCTGATAAATCTAATCCGGGAGGCTGGAAATGAGGCGAGGGGAATTCTGATGGAAATTATGCACCAGCCCTTCGACAAGCTCATAAACACCGCGGCCACGATAAGTTTTTCCATTTTTTTTTCCCCCCGCCTTTCTAAGACCTGCCGCGAGTGTCTAAGCCCGCACTCTAATTTTTGCAGCCCGAGGTCTGGAGATCTGTCACGGGGAGATAGAAGGGAAAGAGTAATTGCCTGGTGGCCGCGCGAGCCGGCGCGCGGGAGCATGCGGGGCCGCCGGCGCCCGTGATTGATGCTGGCCGGAGGCGCGGGCCGGGAACCCATTTTTCCCGTTTTTTCCCCCATTCCTGGCCCCGCGATCCCGTTTTCTCGCTGTTAATAAGGGTATTCCCGGGCTCCGCGCAGGGCTCCGCGTGGCCGGCGGGACGGCGCTGCCGCTTCCTCGCGCTCCGGCTTTTACTACTTCGCATTCAACTGTGAAAAGTCTTTTAAAACTCGGAGCGGCAGTAAAACTTGAATGAATTTTTGACCCATTATAGCGGCGCGAGTGCGCTTTCCAAGCCGCCGCCGCTGCCAAGTCCTCCCCACCTAATATTTCCACTTTAATTGTGCCACTTGAGAAATTTACGTGCCTCAAAATATGGCATGAATCTTACGCTTATTGCAGTATCATTAGCAGCAACATTTAAGCAACATCTGTGTGCTATAGAACTAATTGAAGTAGCAGAAGTGGCAGCTGTAAATCCACAGGAAGATGGCAGTTTGCACCCAGCACTGCTGAGTTAGCTGGTAACTGTCAGCCTGTTCCCGCAATCTGCTCCCGAGCAGCGCCGAACCGGCGCGCACTGTCCAAAAAAATACAGCGAGGAGGCTAATGATCCTATTAACCACTTTGCTGCACCCATTTGGCTGTTTTTCCGCTCTCCTCGTTGGATTTCATTATATATCTCACTGTGCCGGGGAGAAGTCCAGCGCGAGCTGCCGCTGGGCGACTTCACTCGCTCCCTGCGCGCCGGGTTATTTTTTCATTACTTTTTCCAGATTTCATGTGTTTGTCAGACTTTGCAGCTCCTTAATTTTCCTTTTCCCCACGCGCACTATTGGAAGAGGGATAATGTGGAGCGGCGACACGTCCTTCCCGTGGGCTCCAGGGCTCCGGAGGCTCCACGGCCCCGCGTGGCGCCGGCTGCATTGCAGCATCCCCATCAGGGCCCTTCTTTCCAGGGGAAGCTCCGCTCCAAACCCAGGATCGTTCGCTGGGAATCCCGCACGTTTCCATGCTGGATGTGGCGCTCGCTTGGGCCCCGCTGCTGGGAAAATCAATAGCCACGTGGCGGGGCAGGGGTTAGAGGTCTCCTGAATTAACTTTGCAGCACTAAATTACCAGCCCTTGGGTTCTGGGCTTATTTATGTATTTCCCCCCAATTTTGCAAGGCCTGGGAGGAGACAGAGGCAGCGCGCTGGTCTAAGCTAGAACATGCAAAACACGCCAAGTTTGCGGGGGGCAGCCTCAAAATAAGTAGCTTTTTGCTGCTGTTATTGCACGTTGCATCACAGGCTGTAGTGGAATGAAGCATCTGTAAGGACGGGCTCCAAGGCAGCACCTGGACAGATTTTGAGACAATCCTGTAATTGCAACCACTGGAGCAAACCCGGGAGCTTAAAACCCAACCCAACAAAGCAGGCAACGTCCGCTGGGAGTGTGAGCCTCGCCGCAGGCCCCGGCGCGGGCTGGTTTTGCCTGCGCTGCTCCCAAAGCGCTGGCTTAATTGTGGCTTACCAAGTGCCAACACTGAGCTTAGAGGGACGCCAGGCCAGGCCTGGTGCAGAGGGGGCAGCCCTGGAGCTCCCGGACAGCCAGGCCCAGGGGGCAAACACTTCGAATCACACAAGCCCCTACAGAAAAGGCTGCCGCAAAGCTTAGATGAGTTTTAAAGGAAAACTTGCCGGGAAAGCCTAGATGTGGGAAAAAGGGATGTGAGCAGCTTCCCAGGGGAGAGCAGGGAGCAGACGGGACGCCCGGGAGCTCGGTGGGCAGCGAGGCTCTGCCAAGGGCATGGAGAGACTTCAGCAGCTCGGGAGCCGGGAAAGCTCCCGGATTATCCACCGTGGAGGAGCAGCCCGTGATGGTGTCCTGAGCCGGTCAGGGGCTGCGCAGGCCCGGAATGACTTCGGGATGTGGGCGACGTGTCTTGCTTCCAAATACCTTTCATAAATGGATGCAATCATTGCCGCAAAATCCTCAGCAAAAACTCCTTCAATTCTACGGGATGTAGGGAAAAAAAAGGCACTTTCTTGCAAAACTGCCAAAGTTTTGTGTGGTACCTGTCCTTCAGCAACACCTCTACTTGCCTTTTATATATTTATATATACCTATGTGTATAGGCACACATAAGCACATACATATTATATATATGTATAAAAAAACTATAGATATATAGCTATTGATATAGACACAGATCTATATATATAACATATAAATAATATATAACTGTAGATCTATATCTATGTCTGTAGCTGTATAGGTATAGTCATATATATCTATAATTTATATATAGTGATATAGCTACATAGATATATAGCTATACATTATATGCATGTTCTATACATAACTATAGATCTATATGTCCACATCACACACCTATAAACTATAGATATATAATTATACCTATATAACTATATAGATCTATATGGTCTATATATAACTACAGATACATAATTATCTATGCAACTGTCTATAACTATATATCTATCTAAATAGATATATCTATTTAGATTAGATATATCTATTTTTTTAGATATTTAGATATATCTATTATTATACACCTAGATATCTAAATAGATAAAATCAGTCATACATCTACATATACATATATAACTACAGATATAGATGTACAGTTACATTTATATATATTATACATATATTAGCTGTCTGTCTATCGATCTATGTCTATCTATCTCTTGCTAATGGGGGTCTCATTTGCAAGGGGGGGTTGCCGGCCGGGAGCGCGGTTTTGCCCAAACGCCACCCTCTCTTGCACCATAAACCTATGGTATTTATTTTACCTGTGCACTAACTTCCATGGAACAAAACAACATTTACATCTGGGATCAATTTGCTTGAAATTAAAGCGCAGCTGCTATATCTCTTCCGCATCAAAAGGACAGTGTTAAGGCTATAACATACAGACAGTTGCACATTACTTTGCACTGTAATATTTAGATTTGTGTCATTTTCTATCCAAAGTAAAAAGCGTCTTTAAATAAATGAGTGCTCCGATGCTGCATATTTTATGGGCTGCGTGCCCGGCGCGATGCACGCGCGTCCGTGTGCGCCCGCGGGACCATGGCGGCTTTCCAGGGCTCCCTTTCCCCCGGCACCTGCAACATTCGGAATCGGGGCGACAAGAACCTGATCTTCATCTTTGCAACGTGCCTATGTTACGGCCCCGTTGCTCGAAAAATAAAGCCGAGGGCACGCGGTGCAGGACTGCGCTGCCTCCTGCTTTAGCAGCTTGCTGCTTCTGCACACGGGGTTTGCTGCAGGAACGTGGGATGCTCCCAGGTGCCCATTTTGGCGCTTCCTGGGACACGCGCACGGCTCTTCCGCCGGCATCGCCCGCTCCTGCTGCGGAGGGCTGGGCGGCTCCGCAGGGCCCAGCCGCAGCCCGTGCTGCTCTCCTGGCGCCGGGCTGCGTCCGCACCATCGTCTTGGCTGCAAAAACCGAGTTTAGACATTCTGGGGACACGTGGGGCGCAGTGTGCGGCTCCCGCGCCCGGAACGGCGGCATCGAGCTCGCTGCAAACATGGAAATGCAGCGCTCCCCAGATCCCCTGGCATCGGGGAGTGTGTGCACGGGAACACATGGAGCGGGGAGAGCGCCCGCGTGCACCAGCCGGGCGGGCTGCAAGCGAGGGCCGCTCCGCGCCCAAACGGGCCCAAAACGGGGGCGGCGCGGCGGGCGCGGGGGCTTCCCGAGGCGCTAGTGCCCTCTGTTGGGAACGGTCCCGAGGAGGCCGCGGCGCCGCGCGGGAGCCAGCGCTCCGACGCGCTGCGGCTCGCACCCGCGACGCCAACGTTGGCGGCGGCCTCTCCGCTCCTTTGTTGCTACCGCGTGTTCTATAGAACAAAACCCTCCGCCAAACTGTACATATTATAAGGCTATATTTTTGTCTCGGGGTTCTGGTGACACGTACAAACCACTTGAGCTTTGCTTTCGTGCTTTATATTGCCACCAGAAACCCTTGATAAAAATACGGCTTTATATTGTACAGTTGGGTATAGTTTATTTTCTCCATATATCACATACTGTGTTTTATTTATAAACATACACAAAGACACTTGCACATGCAAAGCAGTTTTTTTATTGAAGAAATGCTACGGTATCAATAGTACTATATTAACTAACGCATTGCAACACAATAATTTCTTGGTTAGCAATGGCCTTTCTAAAGAGGCACCTATGAAAATATGATAAACCACATAAAAATCAGGACTTCTGTGTAAGAATTTATGATTCCCACACTGGAAATTCCAGCTGCTGCCGGCTCGTCCTTCCACAGAGCCCTTTTTAAACAACAATCAGAAAATTTAGCTCAGTGTCTCCTGAACGGCGGAGCCCTCGCTGCAGAGAGGCTCCGGGAATTAAAGCTTTCCGGAACAGAGAAATGCCAAAACATAAGGAAATCCAGCCCTGAAAGCAAAAGCGTTGCTGGAGCCAAACGGCGCAACCAAGAGCATTTATTGCAAGGCTCTGTGCACGCCGCCGCACCCGCCCGCCGCCGCGCTCCTCCCGGTCCCTTCTCCGGGCTTTAATGGACATTAAAAATAGAACAAAACAGCGCTGGAGACGGGGGCGGAATACATGCACACCCGGCCCGCGCGGCTGTACGCATTCTGCTGTAAAATGTAAAAACAAGAAAGGGCAGACGAGCTGCATCCCTCAGGACACATCCAGCTCTTTTAATACAGCGGTGCCACCGCACATTCCACTTTGGACGCTGCATTTTATTTGTATGTCACTCAAATATTTACCATTTTCCTGAGTGGTGGCGAGCGGCAGGGCGGCTCGCGGCTGCTCGGGAGCATCAGCCGTCCAGCTTGTCCTTGTGCAGCTTCTCATGCGACAGCAGCCACTGCTTCATGAGGGCTCCCCCTCCGTACTGGCCCAGGTCCCCACTGCTGCGGATCACTCGGTGGCACGGGATGATGATGGGGATCTGGAAAACACAGGGAAACGGTGCTCAGAGCCACCATCAGCAGCTTCCCAGAGTCCCACTCACTCAACCCCCTGGCTAAGCAGCGTTTTGGAGGTGCTGAGAGCATCCTCCTTCCCAAAGAGCAAATCATCCCGAAGGAGAAGAAAAACTAGCCCAGCAACCCCCATGGAAGTCATCTCCTCCCTCTCTAAGCCCTGCATTTGCAAATGGTGATTTTCCTGATTTTTCCCCTCTTCCCAGAGTTGCTAAATTGAATAAAGTCTAAGGTTGCAGGAGGCTAGAAGCTAAAATGAATTACTGTCGTGTAGCCCAAGTGCTCCAGCTCTTCACCTCTGGCTACCGCCGGGCACTGACACGTTTCCTGGCGCGTAACAGCGTTTTTCATATAGAAAAATTGCAGCTCCCTGGTATCAGACAGACTCGCACGTGGTCGTTCTTTCAGCGAAACAAGCTCCTGCTCGTGGCAGCTACTTTTCAAATCAAAGAACACGCAAATGCCTTGAGTAACACGCCGGTGGATTTATTAATGATCCTCACTGGACGGTCCTTAATTATAGAGCCTCCTAATATTAAAAAGCAGATTTTAAAGAAGGATAGAACTTTATTTTCAGGCATATTTCTATTTTCTTTTTTTTTCCCCTCCAAACTGGGCTCCCCGTGAGCTCCTCCCAGCCCGGAGACGACTACATGAAGATGGGCGCACACCTCCACAAGCAGATTTTGCAGAAGTCTTTAGGAGGGAGGCAGGGCCACGAAGAAGGTTCAAGCACTTTTGGGTCAAGGAGGAAAGAGCAGGAAGCAGGAGCGGACCAGGCTCTCCCTGACTTGTGTTCCTGAGGATCCGAGTGGGAGGAGGATGCAGATGGAGACCAGATCCTGGCACCTTCACATGGGGACCCACCAAAGCCTTGGCTCAACTCAAAGCTCAACACGAGGCAGCTCCAAGGAGCATCACAGAGTCAGCGCGGAGGTGACCACAAATGCACCAAGTGAAGAAAACGGAAGAAACAAGCAAACAACAGAAGGCCACAAAACCCTAAGAACAACCCTCCCCTGAGCAGGAGCCCCAAGTCGCCATCGCCTCCCTCCATTTCTGCTCTTGGCTTCCCGGTGTCCTGATGAAAAATTCTATATAAGAGCAAGGTGCTATTTATTATTTAGCAGCAAGTCAATCCAAAATGGGTTGTGAATTTTTTAAATCTACAACAGCAGAGATTTAATTCACACCTAACCAATTTAAGAACTTTCTTCCTACCATCTACTTTGTTTCATTTATAGCCAAATGTCAAGGATTTTGAAAAAAAAATCAATGTAAGTTACATAATAGGCCGATAATGTACAGAAGTACATAAATGCATTTTTTTATTACAGGTGATTATCATCGTTGAAGTACACATCATAAAAAATGCAATGCATCATCTTTAATAGCCCAGTATGTGTTTTTGTAAATGCATAGTAATTCAAGTGCAGTGATAACTGTGAAAGGAACAACTTGCCAGAAAGTGTGGTTTTTACAAATTGGGTATGTTAAGTCCCAAAAATACATATTTATTTGAATACAGACAGACACAAACTGAATACATTGCACTGAGCTATTTTAACCGTATTTCATGTTTATTTGAGCAGAGCTCAGGCTGCGCACGTATTAGAGCCCAGGGCACAGAGAGCCCGGCGTCGCTGGACACCTCAGGACAGCCCTTTAGACGTGGCTTTGGGGGCTATTTTGGCGCGGATCCCATCGGGACTCCACTGTGCTCTGCCTTTGGGATGGAAACGCAACAGAAAGAGCAGGACGCTCTTAGGACGGGGCGTCGAGTGAGCTTGGACACGAGTCAAATGCTGCAGACCCTGGAAATGCGATGAGAGGGCTCAAAGGCATGACAAAAATAAAGCTTCTTCCATGCCCCAAAACACAGGATTTTGAGCCCAGCTGGTGGGAGCAGAGGCTCCCACGTCCCCCTGCACAGGGACACGTGTAAGAGAAGGCCAGTACGGAGACTCTACCCGCACTGCTATTTAGAAACACCCAATATTGCTCCGGTTCGGTTTAATTGTGGTGACAACTTTGAGACTACTAAAATAATTAAACCTGCTAAAATTTATTAGGGCCCTCAGGACATTTTAGAAGGAATACTATCCTAGTCCTCAGCTTTAGTGCCTCGGCTACATTTAATGTAATTTTTATCAATAACCAAGCAGCTCATAATATTATAGCTCCACTGAAATCTTCACGCTGTGAAATCTAATTCATCCAGTACGTGAGCCCATCACTTACACAGCCCCTCTCGGAAACGCTATAAAACTTCCAAACCCGCAGCTTTGTCTCCAACAAAAACAACACGGAGGGGCCTCTCCATCGACCCGGGATCCCTCTGATTCCGGTACCAGCTGAATATTTTCTCCAACTTCTTCTTTTGTTCTTCTGGGTAGAGCCCACAAGGGAAAGCGCTTGTTTTCACTCGCAGCCTCATCAATACCTAAATCCTGGTGAACAAGTGACACTGAGAAGCTGTAATCAATAGCTCCCTGTGCGTTTTTTCTTCTGGTCAAATGGTTCAGCACTACTGACAGGCCTGACACTGAGAACATGATGCTAAATCTTTATCAGCAGCCATCGAGGTGACTGGCAGAACAAGGCTCGGGCGGTCATTAACGCTCGTGGCAATCGGAGAATAAACTAACTCCTCGAGAACGCGTTTGTTTAGGAAACGGTGGGGAGAAACCCTCGCCGTGCGCCGCATCGATTGCTTTGAGCTGCATTTAGCACGTCCGCCGCAGCCGGAACACCGGGATAGCACCGGGACAGCACCAGGATTGCACCGAGATAGCACTGGGATAGCACTGGGACTGCACCAGGATTGCAACGAGATAGCACTGGGATAGCACTGGGACTACATCAGGATTGCACCGGGATTGCACCAGGATTGCACTGGGATAGCACTGGGATAGCACCGGGACAGCATGGGGATAGCACCAGGATTGCACCAGGACTACACCGGGATAGCACCGGGATAGCATCAGGATTGCACCAGGATACCACTGGGATTGCACCGGGATAGCATCAGGACTGCACCAGGACTGCACCGGGATAGCACCGGGATAGCATCAGGATTGTACCAGGACTGCACCGGGACAGCACCGGGATAGCACCAGGATAGCAATGGGATTGCACTAGGATAGCACCAGGATAGCAATGGGATTGCACTAGGATAGCACCAGGATAGCACCGGGATAGCAAGGGGATAGCACCGACTGTGGAAAACCACGCTTGGCAAAAACCAACCCTCCGCTTTGCTCGCGTCCTGTTGCTTTTTCTCCCCCTGTTCCCTTATAGAAACAAATACCGTAATATGAAGCAGCGTGGGCTCGGGTTTATTGCGAGCCACCTAAGGAATTAATGCACAAGTAGTTGTATGTGTTTGCAACACCACAAATCCATACCTCACAAGCTTCTCTTAAATGCACAATTACTCTATTCAGTCTGGAATGTTTAAAACATTTTGGCTGAATAATATCCTTGACACACGCTAGATCGATGCCAGCATCAAGTTATACCCTTAGTTAGGCTTCACCCTGAGCAATAACACAATCAGGTAGAAGACAGGAAAAACCTCGTGGAGCTGCTGCTGCTGTAAGCAGAGCACTGCAGACATCTCATTTAAGCCACGGCGAGTCACTTAGGATGGCCTTGGACTAATCAGCCCAACACTCGCCGTGTCCCAGGAGTCTCGGTGCTTTCTTTTTGATCCTCCTGTACCAGTCTAATGAGATTTTTAATTGAACTTTGTGGGTTCCCTTTGAGGACCACAGAGCTCGCGGTCACTCCCAACTGCACTAAACTCTCCGAGGAGTTTCCTGCGAAAGGTGGGCGACCCGTCCCGGCCCCTGCACGCGCCGGAGCTGCCGCGCCGGGCACCTGCCGAGCAGCCAGCCACCCGGCGCCTGCAAGGCAGGAACAGTGTGAATTCCGTGGAGAAAGGCACGGTATGAAAATGTATCAAAATACGTCATTTTGATCAACGACATAAAGTCATTTAGTCACATATAAAGTCACATATCTAGCTTTGATAAACTAGAGAGGAAGTCTAGTGTCCAGTCCTACACGTAGTGCTGTTTTACACCAAACACTTGTTTTTACTAATATTACTCTCCTCATCAACTCATGTTTATAACTTAGGCATCCAGACCATACTTGGACAGAAATTCCCACCACGAGAGGAATGGAATTGCAGTGTGATAGGAATCCACTGGGATTACGTGCTTGGGAATATTCCTGCGAGCACCGTTTGCTGTTAACAATCCCAAGAAGCATCTCAAGGTGCAAACAAGTTAGGATTTTGCGTAGCTTTGGTCATAGTCATTAACAAAACCCTTCATTAAAGTTTTAGCTCCTCTCTTGTAAACAGAAATCACTAGTCTGCTCTCTCTGCATTTCCTGCACAGCTAAATTTCTCCACCCATTTATTTAGCACGTGGCTGGAGGGCAGGGGAGCATCCTCATTAAGAGGATAGTGGAGATCACCACTTTCGTGCACTAATTTTGAGCAAATAGTGCTCAGAAATGGTGCTTTATTTTCCAGTTTGGGTTACAGCTGCAGCAGTTGCTAATGCCACAGTCCTCGGAAGAATTTTTGCTAATATTTTAATGATGCTGCAGTGTGACGGCATGTTCACTTTAATGAACTGTATAGGCAGACTTAAAGCCCAGCATCTCACCTGATAAACTGACTTCAAGTGTGTTTACAAGTGGATGATGTTCTCGGTTATCCTAAAATCCTATGCGCATTGTGCACTACCCCATAAACTAACAAATTGCCTGATGTGTTTAATGTTTTAAGTCCAATAAGGAAGGATGCTGTAATAGTTTAAGTATATATGAGATTTTCATACGAAGCAGTTCATATAAACAGCATAAAGCTATGTTTTGTCAATACACTGCATTGTGCTTGACAATACAAACTATTTTAATATGATGGAATGATTTCCAATATAATATGGTGTACGTTAAGCTAAGGCAATACAATGCAAACCTACAGGAAGCAGTTCTCAAAGAATAACAATACGGTGTTGTGCAAAAGGATATGTAATTGCTATCGCCTAGAAATGTACCCAGCTTTGCCCTCAGGCTGCAGTGGAGCAGCAGCATCCAAAGCGGCGGGAACAGCAGGTTGCGGTGTGAAAATTCCTGCTTTCTCCCCTGTGAGGAAGGATGAAAATAGTTCTGAAAATATACAGCAAAGCTACCGCAATTTTTTCTTAAATGGGGTCCTATCTTATTTTTGTTTTTGTTTTTTTTTTTCCCATCCCACACTAGAGCTGTAGTGTTTTCCGTCTGCAGCAGGAAAATTTTTAAGCATATTATAGCTACTACTGTATAGCTTTAGGGGAAAAGAGCTATATAATACCGCCCCAATATCTCACAATAGAAAGCAGCTGATAAAAAATAATCGGCACTGTAATGACAGCCCTGCCTCTCCAAACCACATTTTTATTCCTACACATCTCCTGTCTTGTAGTTAATCTGTAATTTCATGTGTATTGCACAGGAAAGCACACATATAGAGCTTTTATACTTCAAGGGGACTACCTTTTCACCGTGTGCTTCTCACATTTTCCATATAAGTCTCCATGTAGTCATTTAGAGCTACGTATAATAATACGGAGGTTGGCTACACGTTAGATTTTATGAATGAGGAGAAACAGAAAGATAATACATAGCATGGAAAACAAAAAGCCAAAATCCAAACAGCCTCGCAAGCTTTATTATTTGTACATGTAAAGCCACCAGGTCTGGTAAAAGCAGATTTTTTGAATTCACTTTGCAACTACACGCTGCAGCCTCATATGTATCTTATTAAAGAAAAATGGGAGAGGGCTGAATGCAAAAACAACACGGGAGGTCAAAGTCTACAGCAGGTATAATGCTGCAGAGAAGAGAGGCATTAAGGTATGGAAACACACGTGTTGCTGAGGGCAAGCGGTAATAAGGAAAAACACGTTGAAGAATGGCTGAAAAGGCCAGGGTGTTATTAATAGAAATCAAACTTTATTTTTTTAAGGCAAGAAGTAACGGAATCTGTGAAAAGCAAAGGCGGGGAGGCTTTCTCTTTGCTGGCTTTTGCCTTGGTTGGCAGAACATGGAGGCTGCCCCGCGCAGCCCTTCACCCACGGGCTGCTCCCCGTGCCCTCAGAGTATAAATATATCAGAGCTGGACAGCCTCGAGAGCAAGAAAACCACCAGCAAGGCAGGCAAAGAGCCCAGCTATTCCAATATAATGTTTCTCCCCAATCCATAGGGCTAACCTAGGCAGCTGCTCCTTCCAGCTGGCAACCCATCTCAATGCACGCATGCTATTGTGGATGGGAAAAAATAAAAAAAGGAAAAAAAACCCCAACAACATGAAGAAACGTTGTCAAACTAAATTCTGTGTTAGGATTTGGTTCAAATGTGGACCTACATGGATTAAAATCCTTCCTTTTACACATCTCCCAAAATATTTCCATGTCACAGAGGACGGGCTCCTGGTAAGCCAAAGCCCCCACGTCCTGTCAGTGGTGCCAGTGTCGAGTGACACACATCTCCCTTGTCTAAGGGGTCAGAAACGTGGAGAGCAGCAAGCCGCGTACGGGCCAACAAACTCAAACGAGCGCAGGGTTCCCCGGTCCAACCTGCCAGCGCCCCAACGTTCGGGATAAACCATATTAAACGGGGCTGTGCATTGCCGCTGGCTAGAAACGTATGGCTGGTGGCAGCGCTGTTTTTGCAGCAGATAAATGCAATTTCCTGGTGTTGATCCCGCGTTGCTCCCCATCCCGTGCTGTACTCACGGGGTTGCTCTGCACGGCGCTCCCCACGGCGCGCGCCGCCTTGCCGCTGCCGGCCAGCGCCGCCAGCCGCTGGTAGGACACGGCCTCGCCGAAGGGCACGGCGCCCAGCAGCCTCCACAGCACCTCCCGCGTGAACGACGCTGCGGAGAGAACGGCACAGGGCTCAGCCTGGGAAAAACACGCGGGAGAATGACACAAAAACCGCCCGGAGCCAAAGCCCGCGCGCGACAGCTACGTGCTAATTTAAATGAACGCGGCCCGGACACACTCTGCTGTTATTGTATCCTCTAGTGCTATATTTAAATACATGATTATTAGAAAGAGAGCTTCGAGTAACCAAGCACTATAAAAAAAGGATTTAAGGCTTTGATTTTCCTATATTTTTAATTTGCTTCAAGTACAATTATCCTGCTAACTCAGACAATGCGCTTTCTCATTTAATTGGCAGAGTACAAATTAGCATAGAGTCAAATTAAAAAGGCAAGGAATAAGTGGCTCTCCCTCCTTTCCGGAGGCAGCCCTGGCATCTCCGGGTGATTCCCGTCTCCAGCCGGGATGCTCCAGCTCTCCAGCCGGACACTGCAATGCATCCGGACACCCCAGCCATGCCGGGAGCTGGGAAATGCTGCTTCCACCCCAATTCTGAATTTAATTCCCCAGCAAATTGCTTCTAAAGTGCTCCGGCTGCTGAAGCCGTGAATAAGAAAATGCATTTGAGGCAGTTCCCTTCTGCACTTCCAAAGTTTACTTTTTCCAAATTTTCCAAATCTTTGTTTCCAAATTTTACTTTCTTTCCAATTTTTACAAGCAGGTATATTTACAGGAGGGAAGCCAGTGGCCACTGCAGGGTTCGAGCTTGCTTTAACACATACTGCTCTTCGAGGCACTGGTAAAAGCTCTGGAGACCTAACGGGCAATGCCTTAGCGAGAGGAGCACCCTGGGGAGCAAATAAAACAAAAAATGGGGGGAAAAGCCCCCAAAAGCCCCTTGCCCTCAGTCACCACCTCCCTCTTCCCCCTTGGCCAGGAAGCAAACTAATTAAAAACATTTTCTTTCTGCAGTTGTCATAAAAAGACACGGGTTGTGTTAGGCAGGAGCCCGGCGAGATGTGGTTTTGCTCTGAGAGGAAGCCCATGCACCCTTCTGTAGGTGTTAAATAATAAAAATCACTTCTTAACTGAAGGGAATGATAATCACTTCATTGAAAAAATCTGTTTAGTCTTTATTATAACATTAAGCAAATTAAACATCAGCATAATCCAGGTGATACGAGAAAAGGGTCATCAAAGAAATTAACTTTGTTGTTCATTAATTTACATGGATTAGTAGAGGGCAAAGAGATAGCAAATCTGCTCTAGTTTTTTTATGATATAATTTCAAACTGTACACCATTTGTGGCAGTAGGGTGACTTTGGGGTTAATCAGACTGATTTGTCCTTTTAATTGCTTTCTATTCAAAGAAAATTCATTAGATAATGTTCTCTTCAAAATTCATGAATCAATTTAACTGAAGAAACCACATTAACAGCTTTGGGTTCATTAGCACAAGCAGTTGTGTTACTAGCTGATTGCTGCGAGGGTTTCCTTAGGCAAACACATTTTGTTTACTGTGATTCCTTTGCAAAGGTTTGTTCCAAATCAAAAGGTTACTTCGCTTTCCTGCTTTTTACCCGCTTTCTAAGCCATCGAGCTCAGTGTGAACCCAGAGCCCGGGGGCTTTGGGCGCTGCCGCCCGGTGCCGTCGGGCTCTGAACGGGCCGGCACTGCAGAATGGGGCAAAACGGCGAGAAATCAGCGCCGTGCGCGGCTCCCGCCACGTGAAACACGAGGGGTCAGAGCTGCAAACAGGGAAACCTCTTGCAATCGTGCCCCTCGTTGGAGAAACGTATCTGAAAACTCAATCTCATCCTGCAGGGAGCAAATGCATTAATTAGTTTAAGCAGCTCTACGAGACGCTGCCAAATACTGTTATTAAACTGTCTGCGAGTGCTCGTGCCTGTAAGCATAACCTGCCCAAATTAGATGGCTGAACTTTCACCAATTTTCAGCGGGTGCCAACATTTTATGCTGTTAAATATCATTATGAAATGTTGTAAAACGTGCCCATAAAAATTAACGTGCTCGTTCTCCCCCTCCGCGGGCTCTACCCGACGCCATCTCCCAGGATGTGGCGCTCGGATGCTCACATGGCATCGCACACGTTTCCAGAGCAAAGTGAGCAAAAGCGAGGGGAACCCACACAGACTCGTGTGGGGAAATGCATCCCAAAACCAGGCTAATCATCAAGGCACGGGATGTCTAAAATCGGGTGCTGCAAACATCTGGCAAAACCAGCCCAAACTTTAGTTTTTGATGTTTTGTCCATCCCAGCCCTAGTGAAGGGCTCATTTCCTGCCCCCAAAAGCCCAATATTTGCAAACAGGAGCAATCACATTTATCCTTCCACACTCTGCCACCACACAACACGCGTATGTGTATTTATGCATAATAATAAACACACTTAAGCTCTAATTTATAAAGCCAATACTATATTTCTGTAAGACTTAGGTGAAAATCTCTCAACATATTTTCTTTGAGCATAGCTCCTATTTTTGGTGGGCTCGCAGTAAGTGGCCAAGCCGTGCTGAAACCCAATTAATGGGAGCTGTTTCTGCTCTGTAGTTTAGCACAGTTTTACATGCAGCTCCCTTCAGACCGCTGCGAGGGTTGCAGGGCCAAATTCTATCCTTAGAAGCAAATAACTCTCCCTGGACCTAATCCAGCAGTATTTCTGCAGGTTAAACTCCCTGGAAGTCAGTGGGAGTTTTACTTGAGTAATAACTGTTTTTCTGACCCATTTTTTGAGCAGCTGTAATAGCAGTTTTGTATGCGTTCATAAGAAGAGGCTATAATTTCAGAACTAATGGGAATGAGCAGGAGCTTCTGCTGCTCAGCACCAAGATTTGCACCCTGTGTTATCTATCTCGGGAATGCTGCTAAAGTCCCCCAAATGTGCCCAAATCCCCCAAAACACAAGGTTTCATGAAGGACACCACTGTCTCGGCATTAGGCTCCATGTCCTGGCTGCAGATGTGGATGGGGCAGCCAGGGGCACGACAGCTCGCAGAACAAGGACAACACTGGATGGAAAATACGTATATCGCACGTGTTTAGTGAATAGTTTTTAAAGGTTTCTCATAATCCAGCTGGCACACAGCGGGCGCGCGTGCTCGGAGGTGCCAACACTGGTGCTGCGGTTGCCCGGGTATCTCCTGCAGCAGAACTGATGAAGCCCAGTGCAATAGCTGGAGGTCGAGCACCCCATTTTCACAAGTACCACTTCTCATATTGCACCAAAATCCGAGGCTACAGACAAGCCTCCAGCTCAGCTCCCCGCACTCGAGCAAGCAGGGACCTCCAGGAGTCCCAGGATGGAGCAGGGACCTCCATCT
>NW_020454894.1:520146-535146 GCF_003342845.1 Nothoprocta perdicaria | reverse complement strand
CAAAAAGGAATTATCCTTCTGAAAATACAATGCATTTTTTTTTTAATTAAAAAAATCTCCTCTGCTCCTGGGATGCTCATGCTGGTATCTCCCATCCTTGGAATCTTTCACATGTCAAAAATGGGCCAGGTTAGAATGGGACTGGGAAACAAACTCAGGACATAAAAGTAATGGGACGAGTTTTTGTTGTTTCCATTTTTGAAGGCTGGAGAGACGATTGATTTCTGTTTGAAGAAAATTGTTTGAAAGTATTGGATTGTAAAAATCCATTAAACGTCTAACAAAACAGTGACTTTCTGCTTATCAAAACTATTCTCACATGAAATGGTAATAAAAGAAGCTGCCAGTCTACAGAATTTGAATTTTGTGTTGGCAGACAGAAATATGAAAACTTGTCATCTCTCTGCATTTGAATCTGCCATGTCCAGATATGTGAAGTACTAACGTTTTCAAGCAGATTACTTCATATTACTTTAAAATAACACTTGCTAAAAGCCTAAATAGAAACGTATTTGCATGCCTGATGAAGCTGCAGGAAGGAAAAAAGTGGATGTCACTAATAATTCTCTACTTTTTCTATTTAATGAAATGGATCTCTATGACAAAATGAAGAGAATATGTTCAATCTTAAATCGCAAAATAAATAAATAAACGGTGAGAAGGGTATTTTGTGTTTTGCTAGGAAAGGGAAGCCTTGCCTTTCTCCCGAGCAGGTCACCTATAATGCCATTCAATTCTGCAGAATATAAATATGACCTAGTAGTGCTGCTGGGTTTCTGCTTTCCTACCTGAACTTTACTGAATCTTCCATTTTTCACTGGAAATTAGATGGCTATTCAGACATGTCAGTGCAACAGGAAGGATCCTGGAGATTTTCTGTATCCCGAATTTGCTATTTTTCCTATTGAGGACTGAAGAAAATTAAAACTAGATATGCCTTTTATAGACATATCTCTATGGATATAGGTCTCAATTATATCTATAGGCTATTCCTGCAAGAATTACAAGCTAATAAAGATGGTAAATTTTCTCCTGTTCTCTTCAAAATTGCCAATCACCAAAACCTTCTCGCTTTACTAGGCAGTACCTCAACAAAGATTTTTTGTAACTGTTTTTATATATATATATGCTTACATATATATATGAATATATATAATTTTGTACAAATTTTAATTTAAACAAAGGGGAAAAAAAAGAGGAGCTGTATTGTGTCTAATACCATAAATGTTTTTCTTATTTTAGTAATCTCTACATATCGAAATATTATCTGGCTGAATTTTAGGAGCAAGGAAACTGCTTTCCAGGATACAGCACACGCTGCAATTAGGGCGAGTTGCCTTCAGAAGCAATTCTCCCCAGCAGAAGCATTCACGGGATGCTGGATTTGCTGCCTTAGAAGCAAACCAAACTAATAGCGCTCTTAACCCCAGACAACTTGTTTATTATTCGAGCATTCCAGCCACACAGCGGCAAAAGAAATGCTTGGTCTTTGCTGAATTCCGGAATATAAAATATTTATTTTTCCGACTTGAGTTTGGGCAGACTTGCCTTTTGTTTTTGGTGGAGCCGGGCGAGGCGGAGCGGGGCCGCGACGCGCCCGGCCACGGGTGCGGGAGGTAACCATTGATTAGAGGCCTGCACGGCGAGCGGCGCCGCGTGCAGCCGCTCCTCTCCCTTTGAAGACTCCCGTTATGCATGAGGGCTTCATCAATATCCCTTCTCGGATTAATTAGATTAATAACGTGCATTAGACAGCGGGAATTTCGGCGGCCGCGCGAGGAGCCGATGGCGAGTGGGGGTGGAGGGCACCCTGAGCCCCTCGTGCCCCATCTCCCGCTCGCCCTCGCACCCGGACACGCCGCCTGTACCCGCAGCCGTCCCCATCCGCACCGGGAACCTCCCCAGGCCAGGCACGGAACACAGCACAGAAAGAGCGAGAAGCCTGCAAGTTCATCGCGTGGCCATTTAACATGCCCTTTACCACTCCACGAACCACACATGCAGCAATTCGCACGCAGACTTCAAAATAACGACAAAGCCGACTTTTCATCTCCATTTATACAGGGGCTAACGACCTTCGGACTTCAAGACTGATTATTCACTTTCACCTGGAAGCTCTCCGTGAGTTTTCTGAGGTCTCATCCCCTAAAGCCATGATGCCAAGAGCTTAGGAAAAGCTTTGGGGAGTAAAATATTATTATTATTATTATTATTAATTTCATTAAGCAATAGCCACAACCAAAATCTTTGAAAATTCCCGTTTTTCAATTGCATTTTCAAGAAGATTTTGACTCTACAGGCCCAGCTGGAAAGTCTGCAAGCCAACAACTTCTGTAGGGACTGAGACACTGCCCTGGACATTTCCTCTTGCTCGCCTCCCTCCAGGGATCCTGCAGGACGAGGAGATCCCTGGCTCCCTGACACAAAGCGGGGCGGCCCTGGCTCACCAGCTTGGTTTTGTTTTGGAGTAATGGGCCTTTTTGTGGGACCTCATGAAATGGGTCTTGCCATGCAAACTGCTACAGCACCAACCGAGGATGCAGGTGCTAATTCTGTACTCGGAGTGCTCTTCAATACTCTCCCCACTTTTAATGTTAAATTAGAGTACTAAAGCCAATTTATAAAATCTAGGTCACAAATGGAGCCACTGAAATAGCAGAATTGGGACAGCTGGTTCAGTGGAAATGAAATAATCTTGAAAACCAAATCCTGAGTGCCCAAGGACGCAGCTCTGGTTCCCCTCTTCTTCCTCACCTGCGGGATGCTCAGAAGAGGACTGGGGTCTCACTTGTGAGGAACAGCGAAAAATAAATCCCAAATAAATAAATTTCTCGCTGTCAATAACCGTGCAGCACCCCAGCGGGTGGGTGCAAGGTGGGACCTCTGCTCGGTGCGCCGCACAGCTCCTCTCGACTTGATTGCCATAATTGCTCTCTGCGAGCACCTTTCCCTCCCATTCTCCACGAGGGTAACTGCAGAAAACACATTGCTTTTTGAGAAGTGCTTCATCGTGAAAGCCCTTAACATCCCTTGTAAAGTGTCATTTTGTTAAATGAGGAACCTCCTTCAGATCTCTGTCAGAAAACAAGCAAAGCCCTTAGTGCCCTCGGATCCCTCTCGCACGGCAGAAGTCAAAGCGCTTGACATAAGCTCTGCCTCAGAAGAAAGGACAGATCCCACCATCAGCCCTCACCGCAAAAACACTTGATGGTTTAACTCAAATCACAGAATTTAAGGGAACCACAGTGCTCAGAGGGAAGGGGAGCGGGCAGGTTTGGGCGCTGGGAGCTGCTGCGAGCTGATGTGCATGGGTGCTCCTTCTCCTGTCCTTGTGTTTATTCTGCATTTTCAGGGGCCTGGAGGAATGAGGAGGCACTCTGAAATGTATGTGTGAAAGAGTAAATAAATACCAAATTTAACAATACTGTAATTGTGACTTACAGATAAATCAAAATGCAACATACGTTCTGTAATAATGCAGCTTTTGCTTTACCTTTCTGCTAAATAACTTCACATTTTTGACATATATTTTCCACATTCTGTCCAATACCAATTTATTCTACTATATGAAAGAATTCCTGAGAAGAGAACGTAAGTGGGGTATATAAAACCAGTATCACTCGAGTGCGATTTCTGCCAACTAATTGTGTCAGCATTTCCATTATGCACTTGCCTCCCCCCTCACCATAAAACATGCACACCTGGGCTCCATCCAAGAACGAATAATTGAGCTAAATTAAAAAAACCTGGGTTTGCACATGCTAAAATGAGAAAAACATACCTTGGTGGTGCAAAACCGCCGAGCTGCGATGCCCAAGGCCTGAGCCCTGCGGGCAGCCCGCGAGGCGCCCGCTCCCCGGAGCAGCCCGCGCGCTGCCCGGGCACAGGCAGCAGCCAAGGCGGCATCGACGGCACCCGAACAGGCAGCGAGCTGCGAGGAGAGGCGGCAGTCGAGTGGGAAAGGACGTGGCCTTGCTGCAGAGGTTTCGCGGGTTCCCGGTGGGCTCTCGTGGAGCAGAGCTGCTCCGTCCTCGTCCAAGGAGGAGGCAGCACGAGAGCAGCGGGACCTGCAGCGAGGGCAGCCTCCCACCCGCTCCAATCCCACTCTTTAATCTCAGCCCATCTGATGGGACAGGGAACGCGCTGTCAGATGGAAATTCCACTGACCCAAAGGCTCTACCGCATGGGCACCTTCTGGAGTTCAACATTCTGGCATTTTTGGACAAATGATGCATCATCACAGCTTCGTTATTTCCTCATTACCCACAAGTTAACAGGACAGTTTCACTAATACTTGTCAATGAGAAACTTGTGTTAGCACATGCTCTAAATGCTTGTATAAAAATTAGAGGGGCACAGGGTGGCACACAAGCTTCAGAGAGTTTTGAAAATACTCAGTACTTACCCTGTAACTTGTCAATGAAATTTTCATAGCAAGCAACAATCAGTGCAAAAGTTTGCTGCTGAAATAAAGGTATGGTGAAAAGCTGGCAAAGTTGGGCACTTCTGCCCTCCAGAAAGAATAACTCAGTTACCTACAGGACACCCTGCAGAACGAGGGCATTGTGACTGTGTTCTCCCACTCGCAGCTGCCATTAGACATGTGAGGTGGGACAGGCTACATTTCCCTTACTCTTGGCAACGGCAGTTTGGCACTAATTGCCAAAGGGACGGGGTCTCTCTGGCTGCATCACTGCAAAAGAAGCATGGAAGCTCATACTAAAAGCAGAGCTATGTCACACTGCGGGGTCTAGAGGAGACGAGCCCCTTTTTGGCACGAGTCTATTATCCTACCTCATAAAACACAGTTCACAAAAAAAAAAGAAATTGTTCTTTCTGGGAAAGAATTATGCTGATGGAGAGACAAAAAGGCATTGCCAAAAGCAGAGTTCTGTGACCTTTTTTTTTTTTTTTTTTGGTGCTGGAACCTTGCATTGCATTGCATGTGGTTGACTTCTATGGAGGGGCCTTCAGGGAGAAGATGCAATAAGCGCACTGTGGTCAGGAGACACCTCTCCCCGCTCGCACTTCCCTGGAGATCCACGAACGGCCCCGCTCCCCTGCAGCGGCTCTGTGCTCCGGAGGCGCTCTGCCGTGCGGCAAGCCGGGCGGGCGGCAGCGCCGCGCTCCCGCGCCCGGTGCCCGGCGGCCCCGGCGCGCTCCCGCGCCCGTGCCCAGCAGCCCCGCGTACCTCGCAGCAGCAGCGGGTGGTGGAAGGCGGGCAGCGGCAGCGCGCGGGTCCGCGCCGGCTCGCAGAAGTAGGCGCGCAGCCAGGCCACGCACTGCTCCAGCGGCGCCGGCAGCGCCGCCCCGCGCGCCTCCTCGGCCTCCGCCGCCCTGCAACGGAGCCAACAGGAAGGGTCAGTGCAAAACAAGGGCTCCCATCGCGTCCTTCTGCTGCTCCAGCGACGGCCAGGGGGTTCTCAGCTGCAGCCGCTCCTGGGAATTTGGTAGCCTTAGAAAAGAGCAAGAAAGAATGTAAGTAACGCACGGGTCTTCTGCAAAGCCGCGTCTTCATCGGCTCCTGAAATGCAAAGTCAGCACAAGGGTACTCGCAGCTCTAGGTCACACAGTTCTGTGACTTTTTTTTTGGTGCTGGAACCTCCTATTGCATTTCATGTGGTTGACTTCTACTGAGGGGCCTTCAGGGAGAAGGTGCAATAAACACGATGTGGTCAGGAGACACTTCTCCCTGCTTGCATCTTCCTGGAGATCCACGAATCGCCCCTCTCCTCTGCGGCAGCAGAGGCAGATGCAGGGAGGGAAACGGCCTGGGGAGGTGGGCAATGTTGGGAGCGAGGAGCCAGGACCACGCTGGGCCTCCAGGAAGAGGAGTCTCTCAGCACGGAGCTCCTCTGGCCCGGGGAGACGGCAGCGTTGGCCGCAGGAAGGAGAGGAACCCGCGGTGATGGAGGGGTAGTAGCAGGAGCAGCGTGGCGGGAAGGATGCAGGGATCCCTGCTGGGATGCAGCGATGGGGACACAGTGGGATGCAGGGATCCCTCCAGGGATGCAGGGATGGGGATGCGGCGGCAGGGCCAGGTACTCAGAGCTCAGAGCGCCACAAGCCGGGTGCTCAGAGCAACAAACACCTGGAGATGGAAACCAGGCTGGGATGCAGGGCTCAGGCCTCTTCCTTTCCACTTTTTACCAGATCAATTACAACGGTCTGATTTTTCCCTGCGGAGGAAGGAAAATGGTAGTGATTTGCTAGAAAGTGAGGACTCTTTTATGCTGTTTTGGCATTTAAAAATCTCTTTGCTAAAAAAAAAAATAGATTTAACTGAAGGAGACTCTGTGCATAACCTTTTCCCAGGGCTATTTGTATGATGTGGACCTCAGATCAAGTTCTCGACACCAAGGATCATCTTTTATTCTGCACATGTACAGCGCTCAGCAGAACAGGGCTCTGTTTTATTGTAGACAGTTAAAGCTACTACAACACAGTAACTATAGAACATAATAATGCCTTTGAAATCTCCAGGAGAAGTTGGTAGACTTTTCTGCTCCATTTATCCAGAAGAGCAGAGGAAAGCATTCAAAACTAGCAAGCTTATGGTTTTCACATCATCTTGTTTCATATACTCTGGAGTCTGGAAATGATTTGGACTGTAATATCATAATAAAAATGAGCGACTACATCTCCTCCCGGCTCTGCACCAGCTCTCTCCACGGGCAAAAAGATAACGAACAGCTGGAATGGCCGCTCTCCCCCGTCGGCTCCGAGGGGAAGTTGGCAAAGGCTCTGCAATTCCCCCGGGCTCCGGAGCGGCCAGCGCGGGGCTTTCCCTGCCCGTGGAATGGGCGGGAGCAGGATCCAGGCGGGACACAGCAAGCACTGCTGGGCTAAGGCTGGTGCAGGGCTTGCCCGGGGCTTGTCCCCAAGACCCAACCATCCCTATTTGGAAAGCAGTTACAGAATAAAGGTGTTCCCTGTGCAAGGCCTCCTTTTCTTAAGGATGCTCTGTTTCGGTGGGACAGTTCTCCTGCCTCTTCACCCCTGTCTTCACTACCTTCTACCACCGGACCAAGAAAACAAACCCTTTGCCAGAACTACCACACGGGAATCCATTGATTTCTTCTCCCGTAGAATTCAGAGCCAATTTGTAAACTCAGAGCCCCGGAGCTTCCAAACAGCAGGAAAAAAAAAATCTCCACTGTAATTTCACTTGGGTAGAAATGCAACAACTGTTCCCGAGAATCTGACAGCATTAATGAGGATAAAGAAAGAATGGAGCTAACGCACAGGTCTTCCGCTGGCCCTGCTCCCCTCTCCTTCCTCCTCCCCTGCTCCCTTCCTCAGCTGCATAGCAGTGGTCCCTCTACAAACTAGTAGTATTATTACATTGTCATTAACAATTCAGCTTAAAAACGCCAGCTGTCCATAAAACAGTTTTCTGAGGCTTCCAAGCCGTACTTTGGTCTGACTAAACCATACCTGCATTTCAAAAAGTAAGGCTAAAGTAGTCCCCAAACATCCAGAAGAAGAAAAGGAGAGCAGACAAGTTAGATTATGCAAAATTCCCCCTCACACACACTGAAACTCCTCTCTTCAATACTGCACTTCCTTGGTAGTCTTTGTATACATTAATATTTTATCATTTCTAATTCAAAAAAGACAGGAAAAAGGCAATTATATATTAGAGGCACCCATCTAACAGTTGTATTAATTAGTTGTACCCGGTCTTTACTGATGAACAAGCAGAAAGACACCTGCTGGATTAATGTTCTTCCCCTTGGTGATCCTGAGAGGAAGGCTGCTTGGCCACCACGGGCCAATGGTCAACAATGTGATGGGCAAGGTAGCCTTTTGCACCATGCTTTACTTGTGGAAAGCTTGTTTTCAATGTAAAATCCAACAAATGGTGGGATCAACTTAGTTTTTATCTTCTCCCAGAAAATAAAATAAGCATTTTCATCTAAAAAAGTAGGAAACATTGCGGGGGGAACGTGCTTCTTGCTCCTCTTTTAGCAGGAGCAGAGGACCTTTGCGCTGCTGCTGCAAGTCCTGCCAGGAGCAGCTCCTGGCTGGGGCGTTTTGGCCCATTTCTCCCCAGCCTGGCCAAGGGAGGACTCCACGTGTGGCCAGGAGCGGCTGCTCCTGCCGGACACGCTCCAGCTCCTCGGAGCTGCCTCCTTGCTGGGGAGGCCCAAGGCCTGTGGTCACCCAGTCCCAAGCCAAGGCGCTCCATGGGACCTGGGGCAGACTCAGTCCACGTTCAGGACAGGCAGCCCGTGCCGCTCTTTCTAACCTCCTGCACAGTTGTTTCCACTTGAGCTTCTTTTTAAAGCCCGACAAACCTAAGGAAACTGCTGGGCTCTGGTGTCTGTGCAGCTGACCGGGCTCTTTGGGAGGTTCTTGTCCCAGTCATGTCTCTTTTATGGCTTCTTACATGTTCATATGCAATGAAATAACGGAAAGGAATGGTTTTAGCAGAGGGGAAGAAAATCAGGGCCGCCACCTGGTTCAGTTTAGCAGGCTTCTTCCAAAGCACTTGCCAAGAACGGGAAGTGGCCAAGGCGCTTCCAAAACAAACATGTACGCAGCAAACTGGCTGCAGGACGCTCTGAGCAGCTCAGTGGGGCCGAGAACCAGCGAAACACGGCGTGTCAGGACACACCGCCTCTGCGAGCAGCCACCTCGGAATACATTAATGATCAACAATTAATCAATCGACTTATAATTCATTAATAATCAACTTATCATTAATATTAATGATCAATATGAGTTATTTCTGAGATTTTTTTTCCCCTCAACCCATCCCTAATAAAACTGAACTGAAACCTAACAAGATGGACCTTGAATTGTCATTTAAAGGGAGGGGAATATACTACACTGGCTCTGCTGGCAATTTCCTCAGGATAAAGGCAAATGTAGGACAATATTCTGACCATGCCATAGAGGCACCTGCAGGTCCTAAACACAACAGCCTGGCTGACATGGGCCCGGCCACGCTGGGTGCTTTGTGCTGGTGGAGTGACTCACCGTGCCATGCTTAGCCTGC
Organism: Nothoprocta perdicaria; assembly: GCF_003342845.1. Classification (NCBI taxonomy): domain Eukaryota; kingdom Metazoa; phylum Chordata; class Aves; order Tinamiformes; family Tinamidae; genus Nothoprocta; species Nothoprocta perdicaria. Next base: position 526,142 of record NW_020454894.1, on the reverse strand, counting down.
AGGGAGCAGGTCTGCACACACTGCTATGGGTGCAGGCAGCTAATGAAGATTCTCCTCTGTCTTAAGCTGTTTAAAGCAAAGAACAAATCTTCTAAACGATCATGTTGATTCTGTTGCAGGCTGCCACTCACCAGCTGCACTGTGTTTTGACACTGGCACTGGAGATCATCGGGTCTGCAATATCCCACTATTTGCAGGTATTTAGAAAATAGCGATCTCTGGCCATTCAGCCACATGCTTTTTAAGTGTTTCACAGTTTCTCTTGCTGTACTCCCTGAACAAAGCCCACCAGCACTGTTACTCAAAACCAACAACGAGAATATCAAATCATAACAATACGGATCCCGGTGAGGAGGCTCTTGGCTCGCTGCGCGAGCGCGGTGAGAGCGGCCACGGGCTGTTCTCGCTGCAACGCGGCTGGCACAAGAGCTCACCAGGCCTCTCTCCGGGCCGCCCCCACTCCAGAGGGCCTTGACACGATGAGGAGACACCAACAAATGTGCCACGGCCTTCCCACCACCAAAGCACTGCTGGAAAGTGCCCAGGCAACTGCTCTGTTTTATCAGCACTGCCATCGGGGAGCAAGAAGTCACGAAGGCGAATGGGGATGGATGAAGAAAGAACAGAAGGGTGCAGAGCAGGAGGCAGGAAAACAAGGAGCAGAGAGAGCTTCAGAGCCCTGGAACAGGCTGACAGGGAGGCTGTGCAGTCTCCTTCTATGCAGGTCTTCCAAACCTGCTTGGACACAGCCCTGTGCCACTGCTCTAGGTGACCCTGTGTGTGCAGGAGGTTGGACTGCATGATGGATGGAGGTCCCTCCCAACCTTAAGGATTCTCTGATTCTCTGAACTTCTGCAGAAGGTGCGGTGGTCAGAAGCCCGAGCAGCTGAAAGGTGGACGAGGATCCCATCTCCATCCTCCAAGCAGAACCTCCAGCCGTGTCTAATGCTGGCTGTGTCTAACGCTCAGCTGCTCTCCAGTGCCAATCCCACTTGTCCCATGACAAGTAGCCAGATTTACAGTCAGGAAAAAGAGACTGAACTTCCTGGCAGAAAGAGATACTAAATCTTAATTAATCTCGCAATAGCAACATTGCAGTTTGTCCCTGGAAGTCTGCAAGTATATTTATAGGGCAATACTCATCCGCTCTGCTTTGGCGAGCACCTCCAGGCTGGGGGAAAGAGGATGGGAAGACCTGCCAGTGCGACACGAGTGCTCTTCCTCACATTTACTTTGCTGCTTCTTTGGCCATCTGGCTTCTTGGAAGTTTGTGTCTTGAACACATCCAAAAATTATCAAAATCACCCTACGCCCACCAGGGATTAAAAAGACTTCAGTGTGCATGCCTTAATAAAGGCGAGGAGGGACAATGGGCAGAACAGGGAAGAAACAAAACAGAAATAAGGCCCCTTCCCTTAGTATCTCACACGCCAACATTAAAAGTCCTTCCTCTAAATTCTCCCCAAAACAAAAATTGTGAAAAATCACAGAATTCTCCCCCAAAGAGTAAGTGCATTAGAGAGCCTTTGGAGCGCCAGGGCCAAGGGAAGTTCACCACGAGGGAGACGGACCCTGCGCTCCTGCTCCGCGGGGTAATTGAAGCCCAAGCTAAACAAGTGTTGTTGTGACTGCCCGCAAAGGCTCCATGTGGCTGTCATGCTAATCTTCTTGTTACGGGAGAAAGACCAGAGGCCTGTTGCTGTACAGGCTGCAACTATAAAGAATGGGCTTTGACATGACCCTGTGGTCCTGCTCGGCTGCAGGAATGCGTGATGCAAGCTGACAGCAATTTAGACATGGCTCTCCTGGAGCCTGCAGTCCTACTTAGCGTCAAGCACAAATAAGAATGTGGGTGGACTTCTGAATGGCTTTTGCCCTCCATGCAGGAAAGAAGGAAAAAAAATAGAAAAAAAAGATGGCTTTTTAACATCGGGCTTATGGAAAAGGATCCTACGGAGGAATCTGCCCATGGGCAGAGAGGAAACATTTCTGGGAACGCTGCCCGGTAGGATTACAGCAGACTTTTGTCATCACCTCGGGAAGAGCTTGGGCTGCAGCCACGCGCCAGTCGCGGAGGCAAAGCAGCTCTGGGAGCATTGCACAAGAGCCGGAGCCTGCGCGTGGGCTGGGAGCACTGGGAAGCGGCGGGTCCTTGGGCCACCCCCGCACGAGCAGCGACACCTTCCCGGAGTTCACGCGCCTCTGCGGTGGATCAACGGCATCCATCCATCCATGCATCCATCCATCCCGGACGCGGGATGTCTCCTGCTCCAGACACGGATCGGCGGGAAGCGCCAGGTGGGTCGAGCATTGGCGTGTCTCCAGGTCACACGTGTGGCTGATCCGGGGGGTGCAGGACCCGCTGCAGCGGCTCCGGCACCCGGAATCCCACGCGGAGCCAGCGCGAGCCACCGGGATGGCCCTGGGAGGCCCCTTGGTGCTGCCGCGGATGAGAGCGGCTGGAGCGGAATTTCAATCCAGCAATACAATTAATTAAAGGCATCATTGGGGGGTGGGGAAGTGTCCCCACTTATTTTGCATTCCGGAATAAATTGGCACTAGAACTCGCCGCAGATTTCCCGGGATCCACAACCAGCTCTTCTGTCATTAAATAGACAGGAGGCAGGGGAATGATGGTGATGCCCTTTATGGTTTTTCAATGGCATTTTCTTATTTTATTTAGTAAACGATGGAAAACAACCCAACACGCAATTCTCGTGCATATGAAGCCTACGGAAATCAGGTCGGTATAAAAAGTTGCCTCGCTGGGAGGCAAAGGCTGGTTTGCTTCATTGTCTTTCTAACCCTCCTGCTCGTTGTTTTGCTCAGAGAAATATATCTGGAGCGTTATTTTTCAAACAGCAAAAAATCAGCAATATTTCAAACACAAAAGTTAAAAGAAGACTCAGTCATGCAGCATTACTCCTTAAATACCGTACACACGTTTAGCTGGCATTTTTACTGAAGTCTTCATTGTGAAAGTAAATAAAAATGCATTTTATCAACACCTAAATGTAATTTAAGTAGTCTTTCTTTGATAGATGAAGGGTAAAGCCACCCCAAAACTGCAGATGAATTATCTGGTCTCTAATGATTCCAAAACAATTACAAGATGCAGAGCAATCTCGTTAAATTTTATTCAAAAGCTTACTACACTTGTGTTTTCTCTTATTTTTCTATCAATGAAACCCTGGAGGTTTAAGAACAATTCATTATGTATGAGACCCAACTTACAGTGCTTGACTGTTGATTAATAGCAAAGTTTGCTGTATGTACATTTGCAACATTAGATGCATACAATATGCTAACTTATTCTTTCACTGAAGCTAATTATTTACAAAAATGACTACTTGAGACTACAATTTATTAAATGCATGCATCCAGTCTCCGTTTGGCCCCAAAAGACAGTCTGGAATGAAGATCTTTTACTTGATGTGACAACTTCTAGAAACAGTGTTATTAATATTGCAAATGTGGCAAATAAAGAGTTCAAATAGCCGTATGTCTGTGTTGCTTTTTTTTTTTTTTTACAACTGAATCAATGAACAAAGCAGCTTTCTAAGTTCAAAATGCATGCAAAAAGCACATTCTTACGCAGTCTAATTTTGCTTCTTTTGAATGAAGTGCGTGTATGTTGGCAGCAAGAGATTAAAGAAAGGATGAGAGCTGCGACGAGCAGAAGGGAACCTGCACTCCTTGTTGAACCACCGCCACCACAGCTCCTTTCAGAGCTACCCAGAAGAAAGGGACACAGTCCCTGCAAGAACAGGGAACTTTTGTACCATTTACTCCTTCTCCTACAGTATTTTCCCCATTTCCCCATTTAAATGAGCATTTAAATTCTTAAGGATCTGTGCTTTTGGAAGTTCTGCAAAAGAAACATGAGCATCTGCATGAAAACGCTGGTGTATCGAATAGAGATTTCTAGGACGGACGCCTCTCTCGAGTACAACACGTAGGTATCGACAGGGCCTCCTCGTTTTCCTGGCATTTGCAATTAACGATGCCAAGTTGGGTGCCGAGGGGAGGCTGCCTGGGACCCGGTGTGTGCAGCGCCGCCGTCAAAGACGCTGCCTGATTATTCCGTGCTAGCCGTGTGTACCAGCAAACACTTTAAAGAAGGGAGTGAGACTCCTGTCTTCACATGCCAAGATAAGGAAAATCAATGTCAATGCCCGAAAGACTCGAGTGATAGCACGGAAGGTCATTAAATGCTACTCGGTGCCCCACGCCATTAAAGTTTTGATTGGAATCCTATACAAAGAGACACAGATTTCACGGGAGATGCTGCCCTGGGACGCAGCACTGCGTGCCCGCCGAGGCGACACAACCATGGGGGTGCCCTCCAAGGCAATGCAACCATCGGGATGCCCTCCAAGGCAACGCAACCATGGGGGCACCTGCCAAGGAGACACAACCGAGGCTGCCCAGACCCGATTTCTGCCCCTTCTCTGCCCTGATCACCACCCTGCCCATCACTGTTGGCTTTGGGATAGACAGTCTCAGAACCAACTAGTCTGGATCTCACCTCCCTCCTGAGGACTTCAGCTTCCACCTCCGCCCTGGCCACTGGCTCAAACAACAACTCTTTCCCTTCTCAACTAATCTCTTCTTCCAAATTAATTCTTGTTCTCCACATGTCTTGACCACAAAACCAGGACTTGGGAATAAAATAGACAGAAAATCAAACTGATGCTGCAACACATCCAGTGGTGACCTAGGGTTGCCAGAAAAATAGGAACTGCAGGGAAAAACACTGCTCCGCTCTGTCCTTTCTAAAAATATAACATCAGCAAAGAATTAAGCTATTAATGATTGAAGACTTTTCAAAGGTCTACAGCGTGGCTATATTTGGAGAACAAAAATATTCCTGATATCAGAGTAGTCTCCTCATAAATCTTTCTGTTCCAAATCAGTAGGTTTTGCAGCAGAACAACTGGAAGATTTGTCTAAAATAGAAGAAAACCTGTTTTTTCCTGCGTCTTTTACTTGGAAGAAACAACCTATTTTAGATTGAGGATCGAGAAAATTAAACACAGACCCAAAAGACCCTCCACCACCAAGTCAACAGACATGTCATATGAAGTTTAATAAACCAAAAAGCTGAAGTTCTGCAGTTAAGAATGACAGCACGTTCCCAAAACAGACGTCAGGCAACACGGAACACAGGTGACACAGTCCGTTCCAGACACTATTAGGTTAAAAGAAGGGCCGTCAGTCTTAGCGCTGATAAGAAAATGAGCCAGAGAAGATGTTTTTGTTGTATGTAAGGACTGTCCCCCCAGTCTCGCGAGGTCGGTTCCAGCGCAGGCAATCGGCCTCCGAAGGCTCCCGCTCTTCCCGCACGGCCCCTGCACTTCTGCCCCGGTCCATGGGCAGGGATGCACCCGCAGCGAGAGCGACACCTCGACAGAAGGAACCCACTTCCTCGCTCCTCTCTGAAGCAAAATTTACATCTTTTCTACATATCTAAGATATACATATCCCCAATTATGCACGGATTAAAACAAAAAAAGACTAAGGTGGTTAAAACACACATTACTCTCCTACTGCTTGGGCAAGATACAGCTCTGTGATCTCCTGGGTACGTGGGGAAATTGCAGGAGGAAAATCTCGGGGTGAATCCCCGGGCCTGGGTGGGAGCTGCCGTGTGGTGCAGGCTGAGCGAGCAGCAGGATCTCCATGGGCATCACCCGTGGGTGCTCCGGCCATCGCTGCTTTGATCGGGCAGCAATCAAAGGCTGTGCTTACCAAGGGCCAGTCCAGGCTTCCACAAATTTTCTTCTGAGCACCCTGACCATGGCATGGGACCACGTAGCTTTGCTGAAAACTTTGTTAAAAATGTCCTAAGTGAAGAAGAAAGCCATATTTTCTTTAAAAATATGCAAAGAACCTGAAAGGATGAAGACTTCATCAAGTCTTTGGTTATCACAGCAGCTAGTTACCATCACAAACTCCACCACTTTTACAGTATAAAGCATGGTATAAATAAAACA
>NW_020454894.1:512646-515146 GCF_003342845.1 Nothoprocta perdicaria | reverse complement strand
AGCACTGAGTCCCACAGAAGACTTCATTAATATAAAATGATGATGAGGATGAATGAAGAACCAGTCCTTGGAAATCATCACCATTTGGAGAACATATGAAGGTGATGGCCATGAACTTCCAAAGGCCTCCCGAAGTTACAAGTCTATTTATGATTGTGAAAAGGTTACTGCGTGCGTATTTCTTAGATATTTCACGTTCTTGCAATCTTTTCAATGGGAAGTTTAAAAATCAGCATAACCTTTTACACAAGCACTATTACTCCATTAAAAATGCACTGGGAGCATTTGTAAGGAGAAGGTTGAGGGGGCACACACCATTAACGACAACCTGCAAAGAAATTTGCTTTTCCTGTTTCTGCAGAAACCATACAAGTTGCCATCTGTGCATGCTTGACCCACGATAAAGTGTTTTCTTGTGCAAAATCACTAGAAAATAAGAAGGTTGCATACATTCCCCGCACACAGGTTGTATTTAAGCCTACGTAATGCCAAACATCTCCTTCTCCCTGGTTCTTTTTAAGGTGTGATTGCAGGAATTGGAAAACATCAAGCTGAAATTCATAAAATAAACCTCAGAATGGAATGTGTTTTTATTTCTGTAGAACCTGGAAAAGATCCTTTACTTCCTCCATTTAAGCAAGTGAATAGAAATGTGTGAGAATACCCTATTTTGACCATGGGAGAGAGAGAAGAAACAAAAAATAATCAGGGCTAATCCTGTTAGGGAGTCAGCACCGTGGGTTCAACATAAATACTTCAGCTCCAAAAACGGGTGGTGGAAAGTGAATTGCGAAGAGCAAAAAAAAAAACGTAAAATAGATCAAGTAAATTCCAGTCTCCGGTAACATAAATAAAAATAATTTACTGACAGAGAATATTAAACTCTGGAGGGATTTCCTCACTTTGCTCTGGCTGCTGCACGGCACCGAGCAGGTGTTTCTAAACAACTGTAGCAGGAGCTTCAAAGTATTTCTAGTTAATTAGACAAATAATACTATAAAAATACCTGGCACAACAGGAAAACAAAGTCTAAAATTGAAACCTCTCCTAAAGATTTTGCTGAAATTGAAATTTTTTTGGAAATTTGAGGGAACTCGAAATATTCCCACTTTTTTACGCAAGTCAGACCCTTTGCATTATGGCAAGTAACTTTTTTGGTTTGATCACCTACCAAATTGCCCTGGGCTCTTTGCAGAGCCCGTTCCAGGGGGCTGCTCCGTCCTCGCTTGCTGCCAGGCACACACGGATGGGGAGCAACGTGCAGCGTATGGGACCTTCTGCTGATGGTTAATGACAACCTCAAGTCACATTTCCATTGTAAGTCAATAATTTTTCATTCCAGGGAACAGTAAACTCCTAAAAGTTGCTTGAGTTTAAAAATAAGCGAGCATTTTGATCGTACTCTAGCACCCCGAATGTCTCCTCCAGCTGTGAAAGAACAAAGTCCTGAAGCGGGAGCAGAGCCGCTGCAGACCTCGCTGCAGCCTCTGGTCAGGGCCTCGGACAGAAGGCTGTTTCACCTGGGTGTTTTACTAAGCAGAAAGGATTTGGCTTGGGCAAATTGAACCCAGGGCGACCAAGAAGACTGGGAAAGGTCTGGAGAGACGGTACCTGCCTCCTGATCAAAGGCGTCCAGGACTGCATGGGTGTTTTGCACAGCAGCATCTCAACCAGGTCCCAAGTTTGGACAAAAATAAATAGTTCAGCTCCACTCTGGGCCCTCTGCATGATGTAACAATGGTCCCAAGTCTCCCCATCCTTTCTCTGAAGCAAAAATGTGCATTTTCATTAACCTTTCCTTGAAGAGGCCGCCTTTCTGGCAGGTGTCTATTACTGCAAGGGTTTCCTTTTTAAAGCTTCAAGTCCTGTGCGTTAGGGAAAGCGAAGGAGACGCAGGACAGGCACTGTCTGTATGTTGTATGTGCATCCAACACTGTAAATAAACTCAATCATCTCGGTTGCTCTGGAACGGCCTTCTCCTTCCCCCCGAGCACGCAGCAGCTTGGGGCACTTGTGCAATCAGATATTTTGTCTGTTCCAGATTGAGAAGGAATCCGTATTCCGTAATTGCTGCTTTGAACATGCTAATACCGAAACCTAATTCTTCTTTATGTTCTAACATTTTTCTGTATTAAGTGTGAATTTTTATAGCATTTCTCCCCAACACGACATCTTGCTTGTAAATAACACAACATTAAGTGTCATGATATAATTGATTTTCTAATGAGGTTTTCAAAAAGGATTATATTTTTGCTTGTCAGGAAATCTTTACAACAGAAATGAGCCCTTCCATATTTATTCCCCATAAACGGAACTTTTTATTCCTACAGTGAAGCTGAGATGGACTAAATCATGCGGTTTTCCATCAAACCAAGCAATGTGTCAGAGCTTTGGAGGGCTCTCCCCAGCTGTGTGTGCCCAGTTCAGTGCAGCTAGCGTGGGCAGCCCTGCAACAAAGCGAACCACTGCATAAAACAGAAGAGAAAAGGGTGCCTTGCTA
>NW_020454894.1:495146-507646 GCF_003342845.1 Nothoprocta perdicaria | reverse complement strand
CCTTCACGGGCCCCGTGAGCATCTCCATCCTGCAGGGAGACACAGCGGAGACAGTGGCAAATACGGGTCCAAGGACATATGTCAGCTGTCCCCGCCTCCCCCTGTCCTGCGGAACAAGAAAACTATATAAATAGGTAATAAAATAGGGCAAAAGGCAGTTTCTGTAGCTGCAGGCGCGGCTGCAGCGGCTGCACAGCGCCACGCAGAAGGGAAACTGCAGGCACTCATTTAAGCATATAGGTACATGTACATTTATATACTGAGAGGGGCACTCACGTGGGCAGCCCAGCGCCTGCTGCTGTATGGGACCGGCACCGGCGGCTTCCGCGCCGCCTTTTGCCTGCATAAAATCACCAATATTAGATACAATTTATGCCAATCAGCCCAAGGTGAAGGTGCATGAAATTAACTCGATGCATTAAATCCTGTATTTTATTACGCTATGTACTTTAAAAGCAGTACTCATTTATCTGTGCTGCTGAGAGAAGTGAACAAAATCCCTAAATTACAATAGAACTATTTATTTATATATATACAAACTATTCATTTATATATATACTATTTAACTATAAATATATATTATATGTATATAATATATAAAACTATTTATTTATATATTATATGTGTATACAGATACACACATATGCGCATTTAACTCCCTGCGCATTGTTGCTGCATGCAATAACCTGTCAATAGGTATTGATCACTTCTGCTTACAAAACCTTGCCAACATGATGCCTAAACCTTGTTGATGCTGCAGAACTTTACCCTGAAACTGGTCTCAAAATCGTAACTGACACTGCAACTATTCCTCAGAATCCGTTAAAATACTGGAACGTCCGTGCCCATCTCTGACAGCTCATGGAGGACGGATGAGATCCTAGAGGACAGCAAAGACAGCGGAGAATAGGAGACAGGAAAAAATTATAGACCAGTCAAACTTTGATATTGGGAGAGATAACGGAGCAAATCATTAAAATATTTATAAGCATCTGAGGTTCACGAGGTTGGAAAGCGCCAAACAAATCTCATTTTTCCCGCTGACAGGGTAATTGGCCTCCCGGCCGCGGAGCAGCAGGGCCGGCACCGCCGCGGCCTCCGCGCGCCACCAACCCCCAGCAAACTCCTGGGGAGCAATTTCCCACGGCAGCCTCGGGAAAACCGGGCAGATGAGAGGATCTGCCGAGCACAGACACGGGGGGATCCCGAAAGATCCCGTACAGAGTGGCAAAGCAGCAGGAACCGCACAGGCGGCCACGGAGGCAGCGACTGTGTGTCCGGACACTCCTGCAATCACTGGGCCTTGCTCGGCATCCAAAACCTGGACCAACTTGCGGCAGGCAATCGAGGAGTATATATATGTATATATGTGTGTATACATATGTGTGGAGTCCGGACACAAGGAGTCCGGACACAAGGGCTATAGGACCACCCCGGTGGCCACACAGTGTACGTATAGAGCTAAGGCAGGGTCATGCAAGCTAATCACGGCTCCTGTGGCAATAGAGATGCACTGAATCAGCTCAGTGAATGCTTAAGACACAAGCTATAGCACTGCTTAGTTAAGACAGTCCTTATAAGACAAGTTCTTTTATTATTTTCTCCATCTAATATTGCATTTCTTCCTGCTACGCACTTGGACATCCGAAGGAAGCTGTGGGCAGGTTTCCTGTCCACTCCCTAATCCTGTCATTAAAGCAATCAGGAGCAAACGAAGAGCACAAACCCCGCCACGCAGCAGGGATTCCCTGGCCACGGATGGGATGGATGCAGGGACACGGGAAGGTGCTCTGAGCTGGGCCCTCCTCTGCTGGAGGAGCAAAAGCGGCCTCGGTCACTGGCTGTTCTTGATCTCTCCTAAACGGGCAACGCTGGGCTCAAGCCCGGACGCTAGAAACACACTTTGTCCTGGAGTTTTCCAAACTCAGGGAATTGCTGCTTCAGTCACAATCCTTGTTTTATCTTTGTGGAAGCTCCCTGGACCACTGCAAGTGCTTTCCAAGTGCCAAATCCCTATCACGAGGTGCAGATCAACCGGTACGCTTTGACTTTGTGTTGAAAAAAGAGCATTTTTTGCATTTTCTCCTTTCCAGTTGGTTTTCAAATGACCTAGCCAAGTGTAATGCTTGAAAACACCCGAAGGACAGATTTTGCCCCAAAAGCGCCTGTTTTTGCCCCAAGAGCACAAAGCTTGGGAAACGCAGGCCGCTCCCGGCGGGAAGGCCGCGGGAGCAGCCGGACCTGCCCGCGCCCGCTCGGCAAATATTTGGCGTGCGAGGCTGCAAGCGGGGCCCGCGCCGCAGCGCCCGGCGAGAGCCGCTATCCAAACAGCGGCCGCGCAAAATGTTTGCTTTGTTTGCGGCGTTCCGGAGGCCGGGAAAACCTAAGCAAACTGTCAGCACCAGCTCCGTTTACATATTTAAACTCCAGCGGTGCCAAAGTTGCAGCCTGGCTGGCACCGCGAAAACTAACAAAAAAGCCCCATATTGACAAAACACACAGTCATAATAAAACCACATCCAGTTAATAACTTTGAAAACTCATGCGAACTCCTAGCACAATAGAGAAGCTCCTTAAACACAATAAAGCGGTAATATAATTTACTCTTAGCTGCTTTTCCAAACATTACTCTCTGCCCACAATCACATTCAGATTACAAAATTCTTTTTGTAGTTTTCTTCTAGCAGTGGGAATAAAATAAACCACTTAGATGACAGTAAAGTGTCTGTAAAATATATAACAGCAATAACTCCTGGTGGAAATGTGGCAGATCCTTACAGGAGGGCTGCTCCGAGCGCTCCTGCTCCCGGGCTTCCCGGCGACACGGCCAAGCAGGATTTCTGGGACGGAGACGCATTAATTTGGGTACATGAAGAGCTACACGGAGCGGCAGGAAAGCCCATGTAAATGGAGGGCCCTAATGAACGCAGCCCTGGACCTCCACATTAGTATGGGCGATCTGGGGAATGTTCCCTCCCAGCACCGCTCGCCCGCAACATCTTTTCAGGATGTTTAAAGATGTTCTCGCAGAATTTAACCAGTTGCTTAATTTCGCGCTGAAAGAAATTAAGCCTCGGGATCACAAACGGCTCCTAATGGCGAAGAGGAGACGTGAGGAAGGCCCCGGGGCAATGCCCACCTTCTGTGAGGCCCACGACCTGGCCCTTGGGCTTGCCCAACAACACTGGCTTTCCCAAGTGCTCAGCGTTTATGAGTGACATCAACTTCAACGCTGAATCCATCACTTCAGGAAAGGACAGGTTGAAATCTTTTTAATACCATGAATTTTTGTCATTTGGGGAGAGGACGCCATGCAGGACTTTGGATTTTAAGGAAAACCACTGCTTTAACTATAACCTTCCTGGCCCTCTCCTCATCCTCTGCACTTAGCAGTTCTGGAAAACGTTTGCTAGAAAGTTATTCAAGGATAACTGTAAGTTTTAGGAAGGACATCAAGTAAATACGAGTCATGGCAACTACTGGAACAAACCCTACGCCTCTCTGTAGAACCGGCAGCGGACACTCAAACCGCTTTAGACGACGGCGAGTAAGTGATGAAGCAGCAGAATAAACCTCCTAGTAGCATCTTGTGCCAAGGTGATACAAAATCTTTGATGCTAAAGATTGCTAAAAAAAAATGCAAAATGAATCTTTATTGCAATATGTTTTAAAAGTAAATCTCAACTCAATTTCTATGAAAAAGACATTTTCCACACTCAAAATTACTCACCTACCTTGCCCGCGGTTTGGGAGTACCTCTAGCCAACCTGATGTGTTTCCCTGAGCAAAGACCTTGAGCAAAGAGTTTGCCTGAATCTAATTACTTCACTTCTTTGTGTATTTATTTGTACATAAGTCATTGCATGCAAACGAGCCATCTTCAGGTGCAAATTCAAAAGGTTCTTGAGCTGAAGCTAGCATTAATTCAAAAGTTCCCTTCACTGAAGCACGCAGCTCTTCTCCTCTGCAGCAAGGAGCCTGCCCGATGCATTTGCAATAACTACTGAGGACAGAAGGTGCCACCGTGCAGGCCCCACCACGGACCTTCCTGAGCAGGGCAGAATTAGCCGCCTCCCCACTCCTAATGCACATGCTTTGCAATCTGCTAAAATGATTTTCTTCAACTTTTTTTTCCACGGGTTATTTTCAAAGTTGCTTTACTGTATATAAAACCATCATGCTTTGGAACCACACATGGGCTTTCTGCATAAAATATCACCTTATCTCTGTGTAAGCAAACTACGCTAACTCCCCAGAGCTATTTAGCTAACCACTTGCTGTGACCTCTGAGTTCTTATCCTGAATTATATTTTTATGTACTATATAAAGGTACTGTTATGTTACTGTTTGCATTCCAGGTGCCAAAAAGGACAAGTTTATTGCCAACTGCTTGCTCCATGTCTTTCAAGACTCAACCGACCCAGCAGTCCGATCTGTTGTTAATTCACGTGCGAATGGCTCATGAGGAAAACTACCTCTAGCATGAAGAAGAAAGTCAGCACTATTTATAGAGCACCATCAACACCCAGAAGCGCTGAGTGCTGTCCTTGTCATGCGCCCTGGGTGCTTGCTCAGGCCATGCCCTGCAGATCCCCAGTGGAAGGTGTCCTGCAGACAACTCAGTGCAGCTCATGACTACTAAGATGAAGGCTGGTAGACTCTTAGGGAGAGATATGGGTTGCAAAATCCTTCTTCTTAAAGCCTCGTTTCTCATGTGCACTTGGAGAGTAAGTGCAAGGCTTATGGGAGGAGGACACGGCTCCCTGAGGACCTCCCTGAGGGTGGCTGGAGCTCAAGAGGGCCCTATGGAGACACCACGAGGCCCCTTGACGTGTCAGGAGATGGTCCAGGCGCAGCTCGGAGCCTGGGGCTGCAGAGGGGACGCGGAGCCCTGGCTGTGCCCAAGGGTGGCAGGGCTGCAGAGAGCACGGCCAGAAGGAGCCTGGCTTGGTGGTGACGGCACCGACCTCTCCGACTCTGCCGGGCTGAAGGAAACCTGCCCCTTGGAGAACCCATCCCTTCTCCTTTCCCTGGCAGGACTGAGGCCGCCAAGGTTCCCCCGCTGAGCCCCAGGGTGGGTGGCCTAGGGCCACAGGGCGCTGATCCAGCATGACCCAACCCAGGGACATGGAGGAGTCCTTGGGACTCAAAGACAGCTTTGCCCTGTGCCCACAGCTCCTGCCTTGGGATGGGGCAAGGAAAAGCACAGCGTGCATCTCCCGCACAAACGCCCTTCCAAAGCACTCCATCGCTTATTAGGAGCCGGTAATTAAAGAAGCTTTGTTTAATCTCCAACTTCTTCTGAATGCTTAACATTATAAAACGATCTACTTGAGTCCAGCTACCACAGCTGGACAAAAACTGCAGCAGCTGAAGCAAATCTTCAATCTATGCTGAACTAATCTCAACTATTATAAAAACTTAACCCCGGCAGCGCACAGGAAAGGGGGTTACGCCTAATAGCCATTTAGACTGCAAAAAAGGAAAAAAGCAGAACCACTAGTGAACAGTGGCCTTCTGTGCTGCGGACAGTGTAATACCAAAATCTCAACAATAACAGAAAGAAGCTTGGGAAAAAAAGGGACTTAAGCGGTCCTGTGTGGTCTGGGAGCACACGCAGCCTGTCTGCTGAGAGCGCGTTGTGAAAGAAAAGCCTCCAGTGCTGGGAGGCCTCCTCGGCGCGCCGAAACCTCCAGCAAGTCATCTATTTTTATAATCACTGATGTCTTCATAGCTCCCCTTAAGTCAACAGAATGAAGATTATTATCCATGTCATTACCAGCATTAGGACAAAAAGAAGATATTGTTGGCTGCTGAATTAGGCATAAACCTGAATAATCTTTTAGGAGAAATTCCAGCTGCCTTTATCAGCAGGAAATATATAGCACTCCAAAACTGAATAAAAGGAAGGAACAAATCAGCCTTGTGAAAACCACGCTGATCCGAGCGGAATGAGCAATTCGGGCTGTGCTGGATAATTGGGAATGGCCGGAGCTGTGGCGCTGGGAGGGCAAGGCCGACTTCCCGAGGGCTCCGTGCACAGCTCGCACCAACCAGAGGCAACTCACTTGCCTCTAAGCACGCTTGAAGAGCGACTACTGCACTGTGGACCTGCAAACTGAAGGCAGAGAGGAGGCCCGGCAGTTCCGCACGGCGCTGCTGCGGCGAGCGCCGCTGCCTTACCCCACGGAGAGGCTGAGGATAAAGCCCCGCGGCTCCTGGCCCCAGGATAGTGCCATGGGGCAGGGGAACGCGCAGCACGGAGGGCAGCGAGTGCCAGGAACAGCCGCAGGGAAAGGCGGCTTCATCCCGAGCGAGGCGCGGATCCGGCTCCGAGAGGAACCTCCTGCTGCAGGAGCGCCCGCTTCCTTGGAGACCATAGAAGACCTTGAAGAGCATCCCCTTCTTTATGTGAACAAATAAAGCCTTTCCCGTGTTTTCCTGAGGTTTTAGGTGCTTTACAGCTCCCATCTGGAAGTCAGGGGAGAAGTCCTGTGGACACCCTCTGTTAGAATTACACTCATTCAGAAGGTGGCCAAGAAGCTGCATTTTTGAGCAATGTTTTTTCCGTCTTGAGTGACATTAAATCTTCTCTGCCATTAAATGATTTTGACTCATGCTTACACGGAGAATCCAGAAAACCCAAAGGAAGTGGAATATCCGCAAGCACATCCGGGCCATCCTGACAGACCTCAAACATCTGCACGCTGAGCAGGGAGCTATTACTTCCCCCACAAGCAAACAGAAACTTTCTGGAGTCTCGTGTGAAAACGTAAGCTAATGGCTATCTTTATAACAGGCTGTGCAATGAGCCTTGAGAATCGTAAGGATCTGGAAGCAGCCAAGACCTATAGCAAACTTGTCAAGGACAAGTCACTGGGAAAGACGGAGCACAGTGGGAAAAGGGATAACTGCTGCACACCTACCACACACTTACCAAAAACTGGCATCTCAGGTATCCTGAAAAGAATAAAAGATGCACATTATTTCCCAAGTAGCTCCAGAAATAGCAGGAAGGTACAGGAGAAGCAAAAGGAAGAGGAGAGTATTTTTTTCCCTGCTTTGCCGGGCAGGAGGGGGAGGAAGCCTTTAAAAATGAGGAATTGTTATTTGCTCTTGGCAAGAAGGAACCTTTATTCTTATGAATGACTGATTGAATCATTTAATTAGTTGTGATTTAAGGGAATTAAAATGTTAGAGAGAAGGTTGGCAACGACTTCAGATGATTAAAGAGATGCCCCAGTCACTGCCACTCCAGAGCAGGAACATCTTCAGTAAAAATGTCTATAAAACAAGAGAAAATGAACTGTTATTTCCCAATTGTGTGCATTTACCAGGGCATTCCAGGCAAGCTTTCGAAACCAGAGTCAGTGTATATGGGCCCTGAATTTCCCTCTACAAAAGTTACTGGGTTGGGGCCATGGTGACGGTAGAAAGGGAAGCAAAGAGAGCTCATCTCATCTGAACTGAGGCTGCAATAAGTCCTCTCTGTGAGTACAGCTAATCAGCTTCCAAAGGTTCCGAACATTGTAGAGATACTGATATGCAGTTGAGGTATTGATATGAGTTGAGATACTGATAAGCAGGTGAGTAGAGATACCGATATGCAACTGAGATACTGATAGGCAGTTGCAGCTGCACCAAAAAGGCAGTTTCTGTGTTTAGATTTACCGCAGGACAGAAAAAGGGACCAAAGGCTCATTTGGGTGGACTGCCCCGTGCTCGGGCCCACTCGACCCCAGTGCTAGCCAGTGGGCTAGGAAGGACAGGGCGACCGGGCTGAGCGCGGCTTGGCAGCAGCCGCAAAGCAAAACCCGTATTTCACTTCCAAGAAGCAGGGTGCGAAGCCGCGGGTTGTCAAACAGAAGGTGGGAATTCAAAGGGAGCCAGAACGAGCCTTTTCAAACCCGAATTCCATCAGGCTGCTGGGAGTTTTCACATCCATAATGAGATCGGTTTGGGTAAAAGCGGAGCCATGTGGCACAGCCCATTAGTGAAAGCGCAATATGAAAAACTCCCGACCAAAGTCAGCACAGCAATGCAGAAAATGAACTCCCTATAAAAGTACAGTCAACTTATCTGAATAATTAATTCAGCAATGGAAGCCGTCTCAGGGCTAGCGAGGTTCCTTCGGCGCTCTTTGAATAAATTCCAACATTCACCGACTTCCAGCGTGAGGGCACGTTTGGAGCCGTGGATCAGGTCACACTTGCATGACCTCCGCGCGCATAGAAATGCGTGCAGCAGCAACACCCAGCGCCTCCAGGCAAATAAAAACCACCAATTCCCCTAATTGTAGCAGGAAAACTAAGCCTAGTGCATGTTCCTAATGGCTGCAAGCCTCGAAGATCGGAGAGGCACAGATTGCGTTAGATGGGCTCAGGAATATGCAAAAAGGAGCGTTGGGAAGCGCTGCCGCGCGCCCCAGCCCCGTGTCAATTTAAATGCGCTGAACACCAGGAAAATGCCCCCAACTAAGGCTTCAAACTTGTACAGCACATTTCCACTCAACCCAACTAGATTGCCTGTCACATCTGACACGGCTTGTCAAAAGTTATCCTTCACTGCTCATGGGCAACACGGAGGGTCAAAAGACCAAGTAGTGCGGTCCAACCCAGCCCATTTCTCTCCCGTCAGAGCAGCAGATATTGAAGGGGGAGATGACAAGACAGGGCAGGTTGAAACGGCGGCGGGAAGGGGAGCAGCCGAGGGGGGACGCGGCCTCGCGCGCCCGGCCGCGACGCGGCGCTGACAGCAGCGCGCGGCGCCACCAGCAGCGAGGCAGGGAGGCAGGGAAGCAGGGAAGGAGGGAACGAGGGAATGAAGGAGGGAAGCAGGGACACAGGGAAGGATCCGTTGCAGGCACGGCCTGAAGTGTGGGTGACAACGGCAGTGCGCGGCGTTCCTTGAAGCTAAGCCGGGGATGGCGGGGGTTTGGTCTTACAAAAATCAAGATTTGCAGGGTCTCCTTCTAAACACAGACTGTGAATGAGGGAAAAACCCTTGGCACAAATGTCGGGAAAAGGCCACTGCCTTTCCGTAGCGGCTTGACGCCTTTATGGGTGTCAGCACAATGCTGGACCCGATGGGGCAGCTCTCACAGCACCGCGTGCCGGCGCGGCCGCGTCCCCGGCCGCGGGGACGTGTTCAGCACGGGGGGCTTTGCAGGCGCCGCGTGGCCCCCTCCTCTCCCTGCTGGCCACGTCCTCACGGCAGCATTTCCATTTGTTTCGTGCCTGCAAGAAACCCAGCGGGCTGCGGCTTTCTCCTCGCCCTGCGGTACTCGCGGGATCAGCGCTTTGCAGCAACCCAAATGCGCTCACAAATAAGACACCTTTGGGATGCTGAAAGCTTCTCTAGCTCTGTGGGGCACCTTCTGGACAGGAGCAGGGGGACTTGTATTTGCCTCGTCTTTACGTTTGGTGCCTTGGTGACCTCAGAACCGGCACGAGCTGGACCAGGGTGGGATGTGGGCCCAGTGTCCCCTCAGGGATCCCAGAGGGCTTGCAGCGGCTGCACAGCAGCACCACGCAATTCCAGCCCACGAGGTGGCTAAAAATTTAATCCTGAACACAAGAATCTGCTATTTTGTCTTTCTGTTAATGCAACATGCTTTTATTTTCAGAACTGCATTCAGTTTTGTTGGATAACCTTTAATCCAGGAGCGAGGTGCAGGGCTCTACAGCAGCAGGTACAGGGAGGCACGAGTAGTCGAGAGATTGAAAGACATGGAATACCTGACACCGAATCGGAGGGAACACAACGGCATTCAGTAAGATTAGGACTTTGTTAAACAGAATTACAATAGGGCATACGATTCGATGCCTCAGCACCAAACACCAGAGCCTGGAGATTTTCAGAACCAAAGGCGTCTGCCTTAAGAGCACCCAAATATGTGCCTTTATGGTGCACGGGGTTAAAAATCGCTCCCTGCAATTCCCGGAGCAGAAAAGCTTGCAGCAAGTGTGTAGCCCTGTAACTCACCAAGTGTGCAGCCCTGGTCCCGCGCCGCAGCGCGAGCAGCCCGGGCAGCCGCCGCCGGCTCCGCGCGGCGCTCCAGGCTACCCCTCCTTTGTGTACATACCAGTAAATCCAACAGCCTCCTTAACATCAGAGAGCGAATTACTGACAAGTCATTTTTTGCTCCATATTGCAAGTCAATGTGGCAACCCTGTTTTTTTTCCCATTACAAACATGTGGCGCGCGGCGGCGCCGAGCCGTTTGGATGCTGATACAAGATTCATAATGGCTGTCAGAATCTGCAATTTTTCCTTTTGTTTTATGAGGTCAGGCAATATTACCTGCACTGATGTATTCCATTTCCCCAGCTGAAAACCTTCTCATTTGAGCACGACAGGTTGAGGGAGTCATGATTTTGCAACCTAGCATGTGAAACACAGTGCGCGGGGGCAGGTGCCTAACCCCACGTTCTCCTTTTGCTCTTGTCCACTGGCAACAGTAAATTAAACTGTCAAAAATGGAATTGTCCTGTCATCAACACAGCCCCGGCTTCGCAAGTATTGCAACATCAGATATATTTCTAATTCTGCATTTCCCTGCACCTGTAATTTCATCAGGAGCTCGCACTGGACCATGGTGAGAGCTGTCCAAGGGACACTGGCACCGTGAATTCCCGCGCAGCTTTGACATGGCATTTCAAAGACAGGAATTAATGAACAATACCGGCAATTTGTTATATATAAAAAAGCGCTCGGTGCGAGGTCCTGACCCGGGAGAAGGGCAGGAGCAGGAGTGCTAACGGGGGTGACATGGGCTCGGGCACCTTGGTGTGCTCGTCACCAGAGATAAAAAATTAACTGCACTTAAATGCATTAATGACACTTGCCGGTGCTGCCCAGGGCGCTGCTCCACGGAGCCGCTCGCGCCAGCTCCTTCCCGGCTGGGGCAGGAATTGGGAGCTGCTGCACGGCAAAGCGAGGTCACTCCTCCCAAACCTGGAATACTCCCAGCAATGCCTCCCTTCATCATGCAGCTCTCCGGAGGGCACTTTACAGGAACGCGGTTAATTCCACTCCCCGTTGTGGGATTTTGGAGTGGTCCCGTTTTCCCCCATGGATGACTCCCCTCCCCAGCCGCCAGAGACCTGCTTGAGCATCGCGGCGATGGCCCAGCCACGTCTGCAAAATAACTCCCATGTCACGACAGCCCCTTTAAAACACGCTGATCCGAGCAGCGCCTCCCACGGGAGCGTTATCCAAAGTGCAACGGGAGGGATGCCCAGGGCGGCGGGGGTTTTGCACCCACCAGCACCCGACCAGGGGCTGTTGGTACCAACCAAAGCGGCAGCTGCACTTTGTCCTCGATTACCTCCATGGAAACACGGAGCCCTTCAACCACTAAGTGTCAGGCCCAGGTGGAATTGGGATAAGAAATCATTCTACACGCTCCATACAGACGGAGCGACTCAATATTCCTTTATTAATTCCCAGTTAATATGAGTGGGAGCGGCGGTGGCAGCAGCCGGGCTCATTAGCCCGTGTCCAGCCCCACATCCCCGTGCAAGCTGAGCAAAGAGCTCCACGTTACCGAGGGGCGGCTCCAGCACCGCGTGGACAGGACGCCAGAGTCCCAGCACACCTGGGCATCCATCTCTCCCTCCCTCCCTCCCTCCCTCCCTCCCTGTCTCCATCCTTCCATCCCCTCCAGCCATCCATCTATCCCTCCACGCCTCCCTCCATCCTTCCCTCCCTCCATCCTTCCATCCATCCACCCCTCCATCCATCCCTCTACACATCCTTCAATCCCTCCATCCCTCCACCGCTCCATCCATCCTTCCATCCCTCCACTCCTCYATCCATCCCTCCACCRCTCCATCCATCCTTCCATCCCTCCACTCCTCCCTCCATCCCTCCACCGCTCCATCCATCCTTCCATCCCTCTATCTATCCCTCCATGCCTCCATCCCTGCCTGCCTCCCTGCAGGAGCGCCGCCGCCGCGGTCCGCACCGGGAGGTCACCAGGCTGGGGCAGGGATGGCGGCGAGGCAGGCGGGAGATGCCGATGTCAGCGTTTCAAGTGCTCTCCTAATCCCACGCTGCAAGTTGCAGCATTATTGTCTCCATTTAACTTGCATTAGTCCCCAGCACCTTGATTACACTGCCGGGGTGGTAATCTTCGCCTGCATATGCCATCATTACTTATGTCAAGCCTCTTGAGTTGTTATGAATACTATGTTGTTTTACGAGAGAGAGGAAATTAGTGGCAGTCCCCTAGAGTTTTGGGTGCTTAACACTGAAGCACTACACAGCCCTCCCAAATCCCACAACAAATCCTTGTTTAGTGCCACGCCGAGATAAGGACTTTGCAGCGACGCTCGAGCATAAATAACCCTCATCCCTCTCTGTTTGCAAGAACCGTCCGCACAAAGGGGGACCCGGCAGGCGCCCCCTCTTCCAGCATCGCCTCAAAACACAGCTTTAGGCGCAGTTCTAATAAAAACGGAACTTATCAAATCCCGAGGCACCGCGTTGCAGTGAGAC
>NW_020454894.1:440146-490146 GCF_003342845.1 Nothoprocta perdicaria | reverse complement strand
GAGCTGTGAGCAACTTCTGAACAAGCACCACTATACTGGAGCAAAGAAGGACTTAAACTACCTGTTTGTGGGGCCTAGCAAAGCCCCGCGTTGGTTCCTGCAGCTGTGCGGGTCACTATGGGCACCACCTCCAGCACGGACAGCATTTTTCTGCAGCATCTCCCTCAAATGGTGGCACCAACTCCAGGCCTGACAGGGCCGGGCCGGGCCCCACGTGTGTCTATAGGGCTGACGTGGATGAACGTCGTCCCGCGAAGCCAAGACGCAGCCAGGCCTGTTAAAGCTTTAAATGTCAAACTCTTCCTGAGACAATAAAGAAGTCACGAGGCTTTTAATACTGATGATAAAGAAAGGCACCGTATTTATTTATGATAGCTCAATAACTCCAGCCCGAACACACATTTCTGTCCACTTTACTTTATGGTAGCATCACGAACTATGGGTATTTAGTAACACCAGGAAGTAAACTAGTTATACGGTTGTGCACATGGTAATCTACCATAAAGGACCACACCATAAAACACTTATTTCTGATTTCAAGTAGAACCCGCTATGATCCTCAGCAGCAGACACGTGGAGGTGACACATTGTCTACACGCCACAAAACGCTTCCTAATCTGCACGTGCTCCGTAACTGCCAGCAGCACAATCTAATAAACCAGCTTCTCTCTCTGCCTTTTCCTAAACGTGCTTTTATAAAGGTGCATTATCATAAACGCCATCTCACTGATAAGAAAGAAAATAATCACAGCAAGTCCAGCTAAACGGTCTGGAAGTGTCTGATCTAACTGAACAAACAAATACACAAAAGCACAGTACTACAGATAGACAAGGCAGCAAGATCAGTTTGCCAAATCCAGGTAAGTCTTCACCCCAGCGCAGGATCAAATGCATTTACGCCTCTCCCAAGGGATCTGCTCAGGGACCCACAGCCCTCCTTCGGGAATTCCTCCCCTCGGGAATGTGCTGGTTTCAGCAGAGCTTCAGCAGAGCTTTGGTGATGCCAGGCAGGAGGCACCTCTTTCTGACCGTCCTCTCAGCGCCGACATCTCCAGAGCGCGTTGCTTTTCCACCTGGAGAACCTTTCCATGTGCTCCCATGATGTCTCCCTTGACGGCCAGGGCAGACGCTGCCCCAGGCCACCCCAGGAGGGGCACCTGGAAGCACCCAGAGCGTGAGCAGCGCCAACACGAGGCTCTATCTTCGCGGTATTTGAGGTCTGATGCACAAGAACCAGGTTGGCACAACCCATACGTGACAGATCCATGGGGGCTGCTGCGTCCCTCCTTGTGACCATGCAGGTGCCAGCGGCACAATGAAAACAAGGCCAGCCAAGGGAAACGGAACCGGGATTGCTCCAGATCAGCTTCACCCTCCCTCCAAGCCGCTCTTCAGAAAGCAGACGCCTTGTGCTCCTCGTTTTGATCCTGGGACCTCTCCCATCCTCCGTGAATTTTCCAACACGACTGCTAGCGTGACTATGAGTGCCTCAGCCAGTCCCTTAAGCATCCTCAGATTAAAATCACCAGGCCTTTGAAAACAGGCAGGACTCCACCGCTAGATTTCCTGGGCTGAGATCTTATCCCTTCTTGCTGGTATTAATTGTGCTAACCATCTGCTCACTTTTGATTTTTTTTAATTGAAAACAAATGCAAAAAGTCATTGAACACTTCAGTCTCATTTGTTAATAGCTCCCTGCTTCCCTCAAGTAGCAGACCAAACACTTTACTCGGTCTTCCTCTTATTACTAATGCACTTATCAATCGATTCCTTTGTCTCTTGCTAGTTCCATTTTATTTTGTGCCTTACTTTCTTATTCTGGCCCTATATGTCTGCTTGGTTCTTCTGTGTTCTTCTTATTTTAAAGGTTCTTGCTTTCTGGTCCTTCTTGTATTTAAGGTCTTTGAATGGCTTAATCCTCCATGTTACGAAGTTGTCAATTTATTGCACACACTGTTTTGTTGCATTTGGGCCCAAAAAAGTGCCTGACTAGGTAAAATCCCCCTTGTCCAACAGGTCCTGACGTGACCACTTCATCTTAGTTGTATTCTTTGATTTGAAGTCTTAAACTTTTTTGCAATGCATATAGCAGAGACAACTTTATGTCAGAAAGTCTTTCATAACAAGCAAGAAGAGAACTAAAAGTGCCGGAGAATAAAGTCCTGAGCATTTTCCTGGGGGGAATCAGAGCTGGTTTTGCCGTTCCTCAACAGCAATGCTGTCTGCAACCGCCCAGCAGCTCCGGCCCATCCGCTTGTCCCGGAGCGCTTCCCAATCCTAGCAAGGCTCCGTCTCCCGTCGGGTTGCCGGGATCAGCTTCCCTATTCCAGTGCGCAGTCTCAAAACACGGCCACCCCCACGGCGCTGTTACAGACACACTGAACATTTCGGGAAAGACTCTGTGCTCCTAACACGCTTTTTCATTATAATCATGCATAATACACAAGTACTTATTGGTCTTCAGTAATACTAGACAAAAAGTCTAGTTTGGGCTTCCCTATGATAGGTGGGTTTATACATGTAGCTGGTAGAAGAGATTAACATTAATTACTGAAAACACCAGATGTAGTAATTAATCTGAACAATATTACTTAAAGTATTTGGAAGATGTGAAAGCTCTTACATTGCTTACATTCAAAAGTCCGGGTCAGTAGGCTGTGATATTTAAAGGTGTGACTCTTATTCTGCCTTGTGCAAGTTGGCAGAGCTCCTGGACCTGTGAAACCAGGCAGATGCCAACAACAACCGCCCTGCACAAGAGCAGGGCTCTGGTCTCCAGCAGGGTCCGTGGGACTGGCTCTTTGGGCTGGCTCATCACCACCACTTGTGTGTGAGGTTTGATGGGAAAATGCATCAAAAATCAGGCCTTTGCAATTCGAGATGCAAATTGAGAGGCAATACCTGAATGTGCAGGACAAACCCAACCCGCAACTCAAACTGCTTGAGAAAGCCTAAAAAAGCCCCATTTTCTGCAAGGGCAGCGGGCGCTGGGGCCGCTCCGCGGCTTTCCCGCTCTGCTCCGTTGAGGCGCACGCCGGGCTGTTCTTCAGGAGCTGGGAACTTCCTCCCTTCACCCTCGGAGCGTGCCTGGCGCTCGGGAGCTCGCAGTCAAGTGCACACTTGTGGGAGGAAATATTTCCCGACCCTTCGACGGGGACTTTCTGGCTGCAGAGGAGCTTAGGAGCCCTTTGCATCTCGTTAGCACTTGAGCAAGCGTTGTAATCAAAGTAAGTATCAAAGCTGAATTACAGGAAGACATTAATATTGCCGGACTTTATATGAAATAAATCTTTTTTATGGGTTTGAACAGCCTCTGCCACTACCCCAGCTCTGGCCACAGAGCCGTAGGGGTCATTAGTGGTCACCAGATGTGGCTCCGAGCTCCAAGCGCCGGGCGAGCCGCGCGGTCCCCGGGCGCCTCGGAGCTGGGGCCCCACTGCACGCCCAGGAATGCGCCCGTCCCGCCTGGAAAACACCCCTTTTCCCGGGCACGGGCACCTCGGCGCGCGGCATCTGCCGCTCCAAGCCCCTCGCTGCCGAGCACATAAATCTCTGCCTCTCGCGCCGGCCGTGATGCCTTAAACAGCTGGAGAGAGGGAGACGGGACTCCACGGCGCAGCAATTTCACCCGGCAGCTTGCAGGAAATCCATCGGCGGTCTGCAAACTCGGGGTGAAAACCAGACTCGAAGAAACGGTCGTTTGGCAAGCGCAGGACGTGGGAGCGACGGAGATGCCAGAGCAGGGCGTGAGGTGCAATTGTGCCCCGTGGGAGCAGCGAGGGGACGAGGTGCCCACGCCGCAGCGCGGAGCCCCGCGGAATATCCAGTCAAGAAGGCTCATCCTGGAGGATAATGCCGCTAGTTATTTTTTGTCAATAAAAAGGAGAAAATGCCCAAGTGTGTCTGACAATGAGGGACTGGAAGTATTGGAGGATTTTGAAATGTTAAGACAGAAAGCTTCTTATTTCATTCAATTTGAGAGGTGAAGTGGGAACTGTGCCACAGTTTGGAGGCAAGAATAAAAATTCCATGAAATAGTCTCATGAGACAATTGATAGCACTCATCCATAGTTGGTGACACTCTGACTCTTTCATGAAAAAGGCAATTTTGCTTCCCAGAAAAATATTCTGGCACTGGGGATTCCAGAGGACAAGGCTCTCACTACACATTCTGACTTCTTAACCCATATTAATACCTACAGTTATCAAACCCAGAACTTCAAACTGTGACTTTGTGGCAAAGAGGATTCTACAAAAATACAAACAGCGCTTGCTTTTGTCACGACATATTTACGGCTGAAAAGAATAATAATCCATTTCTCCGTTTTTTTCCTGTTATTTTATTTGCAGCTTAGAGGAGACGTCTGATCAGGACCGAAGCTGCATAATGCATCTCAAACCTATGCTGGGAGTTTAAGGCGTCGAAAATATTGTGAAAGTCATTTGAAGTAACATTTGATTTTATGCAAACAGAAAACATTTGCATAATAAGATCAAGCCCTTAATTCTGGAGCGTGGAACAAAAGATTTGCAGCAAATTTAGTCCATTTTCTGAAAGAATATCCAAATTTCACGGCAGATTTTGGTACCTTTCACCAGGTATTGTCCTTGCTGCACATGAAATGGTCAACGTGCATGGAGGGACGTGCTGCTTGCTTGAGATTCATGCTGCCTTGCCCAAAGCTGGAGGCTGCAATTGGACACACGGGCCCAAGAACGAGGTAAAACAGACGTGGAGCCGCGATGCCTTGGGAAGGGACCGTCCATCCCTAGAAGAAGAGATGTCTTGGGAAGGGACTGTCCATCCCTAGAAGACTCGCAGCGAGACCCACACAGGGCTCTTGGCCAAGTGGCTCAAAGAGAGAAGGAGTCATTGGGAAGAGCGGGCAGCTGCAGCAAGGGTGGATTCCCACCTCGCCCTCGTTCCCTCTTCCCAATAAGGAGCAATGCCATGAAAGCCGGGGAGGGAGCAAGTCCTAGGGAGATGGGAGGACCTTCCAGGCCTGCCCTCCTCCTGTGGAAGGGGAGTCACAGGAAATGGAGGGCGAACGTTTGGGAAAGAAGGGCCCCGACATGCATGGCACACGCAGACACTTGGGGTGGGCAGAACCACCCGTGCGCTGCAGCCTCCTGCACTTCCAACGAGGACACAAGACGTTGGTCCTTGGATGGAGAAAGAGAGAAGAGAAGCCCAGCTGTGGAGCAGGGACCTACCAGGTCCTCCTACACCTCCCGCTGCAAGACAGAGCTGGCGTCTTCAACCAAACCAAGTTTCATTCCCACCCAGGTGCTTAACCATCAGTTAGGACCATGGACCAGGAGCTGTGAATGATCACGGCACATTTGTGCCATCCTCCGCCCTCAGCACCGCATGGAAATCCAGATTCTGGTGCTACAGCTTGAGGCCCTGGCCTGACATTTCCTCCTCGCCCACAGACAATAGTTTCCTGCAGACAATACAGGCAGTATTTGTTATGGGTTTACTGTTCAGTGTTACGTTCTGGTTCAAGAAGTTGTAATCTGTACAGTAGCGTTGTGCCTGCCTGGAAACAGGACCTATTTCTATTTGCATGGTAATGAGACATTTTATCTGACAAGGTGCTGAAGGGAAAGATGCTAATAATTTTAACAGTTGGGTGTTACACTTTAAAACGCATTCAAGGAAACTGAGCAAAAGCATTACTTAAACACCAAACTTTATGCAAGTGAACCATAGAGAAGGAAAGGGGCTTAAAACACTGCTGAAAAGCATGACTTGAAACACGGAACCACATGGCAGAAATGGGAGAAGAGCTTCATCCACACTGGCCTTGCCCAAAGCCATAAAGGGCCAACAGAGACAGACAGCGGGAGATTTTCATCTTCCTTAAGCCCTGCATGGAAATAAATAAACCTCAGCTCGATCCAAAAGTGCGGCTCTTAACTTCCAGTAATCTGATTAACTCCTATTTTTGCCCTTTAAAAAATAAACTTTGCTTTTACGTTAAGAAAGCATATTCATACTGGATCATCCACTCCATACTCCTGCAAACGTGATACTATCTTTGACCTCGGACGTGTAGCTTGAATAATGATAGAGGCATTTGACTAGATGATAAACAGAGATCTTATTTCCTTTGCAAGGAAACTGCAAGAAATTTAACCAAGGCCAGTGGAGCAGAAGTGTTGGGATAGGTTAAGAAAACAAAAGTCACATTGCTTCACCAAACCAGTAAATCAGTTAAGCACATTCTTGACGTTATAACATCGGCATCGCACAGACGTGATTTAAAATGTTTTCAAGACTGTGATTAAAAAAATGGAACTCTTAGGTAAGACACTAGCAACTCTGATCTGTTTAACTGATGTGCCTCATATTAATGTCCCTGTTTTATTGTGGATATTCCCAGGCTCTATGGAGTCTGCACCATGCGGAAGCTCCAACAGGCTCCCACCAAGCGCCCCCGGCTCCCTCGTACTGGCCATGAGGACAAGCTGCTTTGCTGGAGACACGCGGAGCTGATCCCGCTCGGCTGCGCAGCGCAACAGCGAGCAGCGAAATTGGGAGATTTCCCCCCGTTTCGCTCCACCGCGCCTCCAGGGATTTCTGAAAAACCTCTGAATTCTGCCCGTGGTTAGCTGTGAGCGCTGGCAGGCTCCTGACGAACGGCTTAGTGAAAGAGGAGCAACAGCAACACGGCAAGCGGGACGTGGACATTGCTGAAGCTCAAACCTAACGTTAGGTGACAAGGTGGAGGTCTCGTCACCGCCACACGATGGGACGTTCGCCACCGGCTGTGATCCCGGAGCCTGTACCGGGAAGCTGCTGTTTTGCCACCAGAGAATTCCCGCATTTCCCTCCACTGGAGAATTCCCGCTGAGGCTCAAGCGCACCCGCAGCCTCCGTGCCGCTTGCTCTGCTGCCTCAAGATATACTGCGCTTCTCAAGCCGGGTTAATTCATGTTAAGAAGACAGTTATGAAGCTACCTGACATTCGGCTTTGATTTAAGAGGTTGCAGAGCCCGTTAGGGACTACTGGACTCCGAGGAGCCGAGTGTCCCCCGTAACGTGCACCACTGCTGCCGGGGTCGCTGTCGAGCAGCTCAGGAATACAAGAGCAAGCCCAACAGCCACTTGTGTCTCCACGTGTCCATGTCCCAAGCAAACCCCTCTCTGACCCCTGGCAAAGCAGCAGCCACTCCGTGCTCTACGGAACAAGGGTTTGTCCATCTCTGTGGCTCTGCACCCCGCACAACTGCACAGGCCTCGGCCAGTGTAAATGTCCCATCTGAGTTCGGATTCTGGCACAGATGCTCCAACGTCTGCTTTCTGGCAAGTCCATGAGCCTGTCTTCTTGTTTGAAGCCCTGCCCTGTCCCCCATGAAAACCTTCTGCCTGGCAGGAGGACTGAGCACAACCACAGGAGGATGCTCAGGATGGTGAGCACGAGAAAAGGGGCTGGAAGGCGCCCAAGGGAATTCAACAAAACAAGGACCCACCACCCTGGAGCCCATGTTCTCCTGCACCGCAAGCATCGTTACTTTAATCCATATGTTTGAAGAGAAAAAAAACCCCATACACACCCCCAAACTAATGTATATAATGGTAATAAATTTGAACAAGAGGCAGCAAATCGCAGGAAACTCGTCACTAGAGACCGCGGTGCCAAACTAGCTTCTCCCAAAGAACAAAAGTGGGAGGGGAAGACACCAGCGGAATAGCAGGAACGGATCAGATGTATCCAAGAGGGAAAGCAGAGCCAGGGCAAGGAGCCAGACACATTACACATGACATAAGTAAATAAATCACAGGAAGTGAGATTAAAACCCAAATTAACTGGAGGAGGGGGAGAGCTACAACACCTGCATAGAGGTGTCCACCCCACGGAGATTAATATCACACAGTCTATGAAAGGTCTGATTTGTGGCGGCTGAGAGGGAAAGTAAGAAAGATTCATGTTTAAAAAGCAGACTTTAAAAAAAAAAAATCAGTTCCACTGCAATTCCCTGGTTTGCAACTGCAGCCGCCACCTGAAAGCCCGGCACAGCCGCCGGAAGACGCGCGTGCTGGTTTTCATATACGTTGCAATGAAACTATACTGCAGTTTTGTTTTAAAAGTATGGCTAAATGAGATGAATTTTAAAGCAGACTGAAATCTGAATATTTTAATTTAAAATTTGATTTTAAATTTTAGACGTAATTTGGGCAATTTCTAACACATTTGAGCACCTAATTCTGAAATCTTTATGGTATCTTAACGTATGTGTGTGCAACAGTGATGCCAACGAATGGATGCTGTGCAAAATAGCCCGTAGCGTAACTATTCCTCCCTTAATCATCCCAGGCCTTTTGCTGATAACTTGTTCTAAGTTATCACCAGGCTCGGAGATGGGCAGCAGGGAGGGAGGACCTCAGCCACCCTCGTCCTGGGCATGACACCCATCACCCCCAGTAGCCAAACTGGGCGCAGACCCGCAGCGCTGGGTGCCAGAGGGACCCGCTGTGTCTCAGGGCCCCAAATTCCCTCGCTCCGCCACCAACTTGAGGTTTTTAAAGCAGCTTCTTGCTGGCTTTAAAAACGCATCTTAAACAAGTTCAGCGTGATGTGCTGGGATCTTACACTGCCGAGATCCCAGCATCATCAAGACGGCTATTACGTGGACGGCTAAAACTGCTGACTTTCCGTAATTTGATATAAAACAAATTCCATGCCACTAAAGTAATAGTGAAAACAGTCAAGAGAATAATGGTATGGAAAAATATAAAAACCGCCAATCCTCCTTTCCCTCAGGTTTTCCAACCACCTGCTGGCAAACTACATTATATGGATTTTTGTTTTTTAAATATAAAAGCCCTGTGAGAAACAAATGCAATAAAACCAAGGGGTGCTCAGGACTCGCGGCCGCATTTCCTGACGAGGGGTTTTCGCGCCAGCAGGAACCGCCTTTGGGCCCGTGTAGGTACGGAAACCACGAGCGCCTCTGGAGCAAGCGCTTGCAGACCTCACACAGGAGCAGGAGAGCTGCTGCCTGCAAGAGGTAACGCGAAGACGAAGCAAACTCAGGTGCAGTGCTGGGGAACAAGGCACAGGCGAAGGAGGTCCGAGGCGCGGCACCTTTCTGTGGGCAGATGGCAGAGAAGAGTCGTCTCCTCTCTCTCGTTAACGTAATTAAGGCAATGGGTGCGGGTCTCTCTCCAAGCTGGGCATGGTCACAGCGCGTGCCGGGGACGCAGCGCTGCACCAACGAGGTTAAATCCGAATGGACACGCATTTCTGGCACGCGGAGGGTGCTCGATATTAGCCCTACCTGCTGCCAGAAACAACAGCAGGGGGAAACGTGCCAACGCGCGGTAACGGAAAGGACTTAGCTCATTTGGGCAGGAGGTTAATTAGAGCTAACTCATGCCCAAAAGCAGGTCAAGACATCGCCGTGTGGTCCCCAAATCCAGGCTCGCTTGGAGCCGCTTCCGACGGCTGCTCCCGCCTGGACCACGAGGCAAGGGCCAGCATCCTATCCCAACAACAGCATCGGGAACTATGGAGAGAAAACGCGGGATGTGGGAGACGGGGCCGAGAGCGGGCCGGCTCCGAGGGCGAGGACGAGCAGCCGCATCCGCCTCCATTATTTATGAGCTGGTCCCACCAGCCCCGCGCGCCGGCCCCCAGGAATGACGGCAACCTGTCAGCGCAGAATTGTATTCTGCGAGACAATAACCGCGCCGTTCCTGCAAATGTCAATATGTCAATTGAGGGTAACACAGCTCTCAATAAACCAATATTTTGTAAAAACTAAACAGAATCTGAATTAAAAAAAAAGAAAAAGGAAAAAGGAGGGAAAAAGTCATGCACGGAAAACGGAAATTTGAGTGCGCCGAGCGCCAAGCTCCTCCCTTGCAACGTCGGGCCGGAAAATTCATTCTTCCTGCCAGATGGTGGAGACAGAAAAACACATTTTTCTGGATTACAATTCTTGAAGCCTTCACTATTTTATTACTTATTATTCATGAAATGCCATAGGAAAGGAAAGAGGAGCCTTCGCAGGAGGTAGAGAGCTTATGCTACAGCAGAATCAAACCCCAATTCAAAGACATCCCAGGTACAGGAGAATTAAAAGGCGCTGCATTTCTGATAGTTTGCCGCAAAAGAAGTTTGAAGTTAGAGTCGATATGACAAGGCATAGGACCTGAAATTGCATTTAAATATATCCAGCAACCACCTGATGGAAGAAAACTGCAGAGTAATGATGCCCTACTTGCAAGGCTGGAAAAGGCTGCATGGTCAATGCTCCTTTCCTCTAAAACTGCAAAATTTCCTCCAAATCTTTGCTGGTTTTGAGCTTCCTCCTGCTCAGTCCAGGCTAACTTCACACTAGTGGGTTCCTTCAGGGCCCAGGCTAGAAAAGGGAGTCACAGCAGGGCAGGACTTCCTTGGGACACGCCAGTAACTTTAATACTTGGGTAGAAAATGCCTCCAAGTTTTTGACATGATGTTTAAATTTTCAAAAAATTTAGAGGTGAATTGCTTTTTCTGAAATCCTGGGACCAGAAAGATAAGCACTGAAAAGAAATCAAGAGAAAGAGAAAAGCAAGACGGAAACCATGCAGACGTGTCTGCTGGAAAAGGAAGACCAACAGAAGAATTTGTTGGTGGGATGTATGAGTGAAGATTAAACCTGTTCTAAGATACAAGATGGAGAAGAGTAAAGTGCTAAAATTCATGTTCTTGCAATAACTACAGGCGTATATTGGGCTCAGGGAAAACCTCCCTCTCCGTTTTGGAGGGCCGGAATCTCGCTGCTCAGTGCCCACCACTGGCACTCAACAAGTGTTTCCAACTCAACTGGTTTCCCTGCAAACCCCATCCCACCCAGGTAACGCAGCAAAGCATTTTCTGCTTTTCTCGAAGAACTGGGTCTAGAGCAAACATTCGTTTTGAGAGACTTCACCAGAAAATGGCAATTGCTGGAGTTCAGCAAAGAGCACCAAAACCAACTCAACGACCAGTGCAGCCTTCTGCGACAACGTGCAGCACCCAGTCCAGCAAGCAGCGCGGAAAAGAGCTCATTAAACACTCTCTATATACTCAAAATGCTCAAAATACTCTATATACTCAAAATAATCTCCGAGCACTGCAAACTACTCAGCATTGTTTAGGTAGCTAAATAGGAACAATAGCATGAAATTCAAGAGGAGTATCTGTGGCGAGCAGCACAAGAGCTACAGCACTCGGGTTTGTTAAGCTACGGCTGGGTCTCTTGAGAGAAACAGGAAAAATTGGAATTCTTGGAAAATCAAAGGCTGGACAAAACCAGGCGCCTGTGCGCGGAGGAGGAGGAGGAGGAGGGTTCTCTTCCTCCATCCCTGTATGAGAAGACCTCAGCAATAATTAGATGGCTTCTTTACCATGCGGTCATGAGAGGGAGATACCTACGTGAGGGATCTCCTCAAGAGAGAGGATGGATATAAACAGCAGAACCTGAGAAACGGAGGGGCTATAAACAACCCACACCAGATGGGGTGATACACAGACCTGTAAAAGCTAAGTTATCTAACTGTGCAGATAACGTTATTTAAAAAGCACCAAAAGCAGCAAGCGCTGCTAACCTATGAAAAACATGGAACAAAACATGAGAATTTTAATATATTATTTGCTATTAGGAAGATGACAAAGGAGTTTTCTCCACTACAGGGACATCTCTGGCTGAAGAGACGCAGAGAAACCACGGATGCTTTTGGACAGAAAACCCTGGCCCATCACTCACTACCCATAACGAATGCTAGAAAAGCAGGAAAAGCCAACAGAACATCCCCCGATATTTGACAGATGCCAACACCCCACCACGCAACGCGCCCGGCTGAGTCACGTCTGCACCGCCTGGGCCTCCCCTGGCCCAAAAAGAGGCTCCAAAAGCACCCGCTGTGGGACCTGCGGCATTTGCAAAGCGCTCCCCCACATCACAGACCACAAACAGGCCCTTTGCAGCTCCCAAAGAGTCCCTTGGCACCCTGGTTTGGTGTCCCATTCCACATCCCACCGCCTCCCGCCCCACATCCCCATGGATGCAGAGCTGCTCGCTCCCGCCTCGCCCACCCCGGACCCCATGGCCGTGTGGATCCCGTGTGGATCCCACACCGCCGCGTCCATCAATCCCGCCCTTCCCGACGTTAATCCCGCCGCGCGGAACGCGGGCCGCTCCGGCGGCCGCCCGACAACCTATCCATCCCCAGCAAACTTATCATAAAGCAATCACGGCTTAATTAAAGCCGCGGAGAGGTCAATGTGTTCGTGCGCGAGATGATTCAGGATGATGTCACTTGGGTGCAATCAATTAAAATGCACAGTATATTTTTTAAATGGGAAAACCCGAGCGGGGAGCCTGTTGTCTACCCAAAGGTTTTCGTATGCTTTAAAAGCTTCATTTAAATATTTTTTTCCCTTATTTATATGCACAAAAGTAATAGTTACATCAGATATTCATAGGTGATTTAGATGATTGATACCAATTTCTCTTCATAATATGACTAGCAAATAAAAAACACAGCAGTTCTAATACAAAAAAATAACATGTGACAAGGTTTCCTAAAACATTTCTATTTTGGACCTCACAAGCTAAATTGCTTTTGCTGGCCCCTTCCACCTCTCAGCATGGTTGACAGACAAATTGATCGAAACATCGGAAAATAATATGCTTGCAAAATTTCTCTGGGTGAGTTTCCAGTCTTTTGAATTTTTCATACCAGAACAAAATGAAAGATTGCCTCCTTGATTTTTCCTCCATTATGCGTCCCCATCTTATGTACTACAGGAACATACAATACTTCAAATAGCAGCAATACATTGTAAACAAAATGTATAACATTTTTCATAGAACACCCAAGCCGTATGAAGTTAAAAGACTGGGTAGCAGGCATCTTTGCCCTGCAGATTATGTTGTTCAATTATAATGAATTCATACATTTGAAGTTGCCTTAGGGCCTCTCATTAGACTTAGGGGTGTTTATTACAGGAAATATTGCTTGTATCATTTAAGAAGCAAGAAGGCTGGATGATTTGATTAGAAATGTTGACAGTTGAGGTGTGTAAAAAATATGTCATTCACCCACATTTTCCCCCACTTTAATATCAGGATCCTTCATTTTTTATGAATTCCTTAACCCCTTCCTTCCCGCCATGCGAGCGCTCGGGTTTCCCGGCGGGTTCCGCACGGATTCCTCAGCCGGGGGAAAGCGGGAAGCTGGTTGGAGCACTGCCCCGCGTGTGTGCACGCAGCATGCAACACGCAGCATGCACGTAGGCAGCATGCACACACACATGCAGCCTGCATGCAACACGCAGCATGCAACACACAGCATGTAACACGCAGGCTGCACGCATGCAGCATGCACGTATGCAGGCTGCATGCATGCTGCATGTGCACATGCACCAAGCTCTGCTCCCCACACGCCCTCCAGCCCGGCCCAACACTGAAATTAACTTTCATTATGATGCAGCAAAGGCAGAAAAGGCAGAATCTCATACATTTAAATTTACACCTCATGAAACTTAACCAAATTATTTCCCCGAATACTGCACATGAAAACCTGGTAAGTAGTTCATCTTTTTTTCCTTTTTTTTTTTTTGTCCAAATTAAACAAGTCCTTAGAGATTATCTTGCATTTAAACCATCAGCGGCGTTGATTGAGTTTAATGGTTGAATCAGAAAGCTATAGGAAAAAAAAAAAAGAAATAGAAGCAAAAATCATGTTCCTTGTAGTAGTTTTATTTTCTGCACTGGCAGGGCTCATTTCTTGTTTGCTTTGCCTTACTCTTGCCAGAGGTAACACACAGCACAGGTAATTCCTATCCTATGGAAACCCATCTGTAAATCTGCTTCCCGTGGCCCATAACTCAGAAAGCAAGAAACTCTATTTTTGCGCTCGGTCTGTGACACGTGGGGGTCTGAGCACTAACCCCTGCGCGGAGCAAGCAGCAGTTTTGATGACGTGAACGAAGCAAGTGGCTACTCCAATGTCTTCCAGGGCATCTCAGGCTCCCACATCCCTCAGGATGTAGTCCCAAAGCCCCAAGCATGTAGTCCCAAAGTTTGCATGTACAGTCACATGCCGGAATACTGAGAATAGGTATTTAATCTGATATTTCCATATGAGCGGTGTAAACCAGACAAAAGAGGTAATGGTGGAAGCAATTAGTCGAAAATACATGATATATAACAACAACCCTGATCACTCAGCAGGCACTTTGCTGCACTGGTGTTTGCCACGCCACCCTTGCTGCACAAGCTGCAGGATACAGGCAGCTCCCAGCCAAATATCCTTGTTCACCAGCAGCTCCGCAACAAACGGGCACCTAAAACCACAGTTCAACCAGTGCTGCTCACCACTGGTCAAATCGCTTATTCAGAAGGTGCTAGCTGCAGAGACG
Source organism: Nothoprocta perdicaria (assembly GCF_003342845.1). Lineage (NCBI taxonomy): Eukaryota > Metazoa > Chordata > Aves > Tinamiformes > Tinamidae > Nothoprocta > Nothoprocta perdicaria. The sequence continues at coordinate 475,744 of NW_020454894.1, read as the reverse complement.
TGCACACGACTAATTACCTTGCAATGCATTTGAGGAACGTGCACGGCTCGACTTGATTCCCATATATATTCCATGGAGCAGGTGCCCCAATGCCGTGTGCAGCTGCACGTTCCGCAGGGCTCCGGGCTCTACCTGCGGCGCCGGGCTGTGCGGGCAGCCAGCTCCTCATCTGCATTTAGAGACGCTTCTATCTCTTAAAATACTTACCTAAATACTTCAGGGTGCTTAAACGGCAAGCTGCCGACTATCTGCAAATATCTATAGGACTAACAGTAGCATTCTTAAGTTAGGAGTGACAAATACTAGAAAACCTCCACAATTTGGCTTCCATATCTCTGAATTGGTATTTCAGTGACAGATGTTTGTTGCGGCAAAAACCTCTGTCAGAACAAAATTAGGTGATCTATCATTTTAAGATATGGTCTTCATATACTGTTTACTCGAAGATATCACTTGCCTCAAGCCAATTTTGACCAAGAACATTTTGTGATATGGAAGTGATTTGTATATCATCATTTTTGTGATAAATGTAGCTCTTGAACACAAAATAACCTACTATTCCACAGTATTACAGTTAAAACTCCTTCACCAGTAAATCTGTACTACTGCTTTTATTACTACAAAGATACTGTATCTAGACTTCAATGCATTTCCCATTTTTATTCACGGAATGAGGTTGCCCGTTTTCCCGGCTTTACATGGGGGAAGCTCCCCCCGGCGCCCTGCTTCCCATGGGAGACATCCCGGGGGCCGTGGCAGGGCCAGCGTGGAGCCTTGGGAACGGCACCAAACGGTGACACGGAGCATTCCCGAAACTCCCAAATTCCATGGTCAGTGGTGGGGAAGCAACGTCCCTCCTCTCGGATCGGCCAAATCCCGTGTTTTTTAGAATAAAAATTTGGATAAACCATCACCATCCTCTTCCTCACCCGCTGGGTTGGAGGCAGGGGTGGAAGGGGAAGCACAAAAGGCTGCAAATTGGCCTAAACCAGGACAACCCATCCCACCACAGGCGCGTTGGGATGAGCGGGACGAGGGGGACACCCCGAGACGGGAAGGGAAACACGGCTCCCGACCCAGCCAGACCTGCTCAGCGTCCGAGTCGAGTTCCCACCACCCATGGAGCACCTGACACCTCTTTGGAGACTGCTGATTAGCACAACACCTGCCACGGAGAAAATTAATTGAGCCCATAAATTATTGTATAGGCCACTGAGTAACCGCAGTGCAGAAACGAGCTCTCGTCACGACCAGCCTTGGGTCAGCCTAAAACAAAGACTTAGCGATAAGGGGCTCTAGTTTTTCTTACTTCCCGGAGTAACAGCTGACCTCACGTTAATTGGACCCCATGGACACGCTGGAAGCAACACTATTGCACACGGAGACGGCTCGCTTTGGTCGGAAATCACGGGATTTAGGGTCAGCCCTGCCAGTGCTGGCAGCAGCAGGACCCCGGTGGCCAGGAACCACATCCAGCTGCCCTGGCTGCCCTCTCTGCCATGGGACATGGAGGCGACTGCATTTATGGAGGGACTTCAATGGGGGAGGTTTGCCACATCTGGAACGACAATTTTCAGACATAAACCCCCACTACGGAAGATATTTTATATAGTTTACCCATGGAGAGACTTCCCTGCTATTTAATGACACACAGTTGGTAAAGGAGAACTGGGTGGTTGTTCACCTGACCCTCTGCTCTAGCAGGGATTTGATCAAGTACAAATCGGTGTAACCCCTGACGACACAATCAAATTTAATACTGCCTTTATTTTAACTATTCTTTCCTAGTTGTTTAATCACTTCTAAATTATAAGTATTTCATTTTTCACACAGTGCAGTTTTCGGTTGTTTACACACGTTTTTGTTCTAAGTTGTAAACTAGCAAACTAAGCACAAGAAAACCCTGTGTTTTCACAGAATCCCAGAATGGCTGAGGTTGGAAAGGAGCTCTGGAGATCATCCAGTCCAACCCCCTGCTCAAGTAGGCACTTTTCAGGCTTTTTTTCTTTTTAATCTAATCCTGAATTCGGTAAGAACTTGTTTCTATCTAGGGCTGCAAGAAGTCCTAGACTGCTCCATCAGCTGCACGGACACCTCAGCACTGCACCCGAGCCCCTGATGTTCTAGCTCCTGTTCTAGGAGAGACAGCGCCCCTGGACAAAGGACACAAAGTCATTAATACGTGCTTTAAGTACAGGCCAGGCTAGTAATGACAAAATAGGATTATGCCCTGTTTTGGGAAGTGTGATGTCCAGCAGCCTCCCTCGCCGGTGGAACAAAAGCAACATGAGCATCCTGCTCGCAGAGCAAGCGTGAAGCTCCTTCCATTCGTGTCTCTGAACAAAACCTGGGCTGGACACCACTAGATTGGCTGTTCATCTCCCTAGAGGTTTAGGGAAGAAGAAGACAACAGGATCTTCAAGATGCCACCATCATTGTCCTTGTCATTCACCTGGCCCCTCTTCCTGGGGCAACTGTCCATCTCAAAGGATGGGTTTCAATCAACTGTCTTGCTAGGATGAACAAGACCTGACAAAATTTAAGGGACATTCTGCCCCCTGCTCTGGTCCCTATTACCAACCTTCTCATAACGTGCCCCATTAGTCAAAGAAAAGAGGGTAAAACCACCGGGGAGCTGGGCTCAAGCAACCCGGGAAGGGAGAGGAGCAGCTGAACGAGCAAAATCCCCTTCCCAGCACACGGGAAAGGCAGCGGGGAGCCCAGGGGAATCCCGAGGGGAGATCATCCAGACAGAGAGCAGCTCTGAACGAGAAGCACAAAAAAGGGGCGGAAAACGCCATGCACACCTCACCCGATTTGCCTGTTTATTTTAGCCCCTGTTCCAGCACACCGGGATACGGCACCGTGAACCACACCTGTAAGAGCAGAAATTACAGAGCAGCCTATAGAGTACTGTGAAATTTCAAAATGTTTTGCACAGTTTAAGGCAAAAAAGATTGCTATTATAAACAGGAACACTACCTCAATTTTAAAGTCTTCCCCCTCCCAGGATTAGCATGAAATATACCGGGCATGAGAGAGTTCTTTTGATAACGTAATTTCAAGGCAGCTGATTTGACACGATCCCCTTTTGCCTTAGTTCTCCAAGTCAGAACCGTGCATCACATCCTCTCATCTTCTCACTTGGTTCACATCAACGGGCGCAAGTCCTTGCGCAAGGTAAATTCTCATTCACAGTCAAAACTGAAAAGAGAAAAATCACACATATATGCATAAATAAAAAATACCTCTGGAACAGACAGCAAAAGTGATAAATTCTGAAGGTAAACAGCAAAGCGTGCATTAAAGGCATGAAGAAAAACTGACATGCTATAGTCAAGGCCAGAATTTTTACTTCTGAGAGGGCAGCTGAAATTTGGCCAGAACTAGTTTGTATCTGTCACAACTGCCTAATAAACGACAACTATTTCCTTTTGCGATTACACACGGGGAAAAAAATAGAAGAAAAAAGAAAAAAAAAAGAGCCCATAATTTGGCCTACAGCAACATAACCACTGAAAGAATGTTTTGCTAGGGTTCAATTTGCATGATAAACTGTTGTTAAGAGATACCATCTGTTTTTAAATTTAGAAAAAGGGCCCATATTATACAGCTCATTACAAATATTACTAACTCTTAGACAATGGCTCTTGCAAAGCGCGCCGCGCCGCTAACGGAGCAGAAAGCTTCAACAACAAATCACTGGCGAGTTCTCGCCCCGCACGTCTCAGGCAGAGAGTCCACAAGCAGAGGGGAACGTGGTCACTTGTGGCAAGCAACCCACGGACCTACTGAGGGTAGCACAAACAGCCGCTCTGCAAAGTGACACCGCGGCCGGCGGCTTTGGAGGATGAAGCAGGTGAGATGTCCCGTGCCGGGTGCTCCCACCGCGACGAGGAAGAGGAGCAGGGCCCGGGACCTGCCAGGGAGCCCCTGTCCCACGCAGGGGCCCCGGCAGCGGCCACCGGCTCCCACCGGCTCCCTGCACCAGCCTCTGTCAGCARCGGTCACCATGAAGATGCGCTCCTGATTAATGTTCCCCCAGCCCCGTACTTAATAATTGATATAATTTGTATTAACTTTAAAATTGCTATCACTAGGGCGGACAAGGATGAACCACGAACAATTCTGGAGAGTAGTTTTACACAAGGAAACATTACACGCCACAATTAAAACTGTTAGTTTTATACGAGAGCAATTGTTCATGATTCACAGAGATGAATTAATGCAAAACAAAACTACACATTTAAAGCATATAATAAGGAATACTTCCGAGAGGTTCTAAGTACTTTATAAATTACTTTAATATTAGTGTTTCTTATTATCACATTTATATTCTCATAAACCGTGTTTTTAAATGTTATTCCCAAGTAATCTATGCTTTTACAAAATGAACAAACTTTTAAAATAATGACAGTATGCTGTATAAGAAGCGTCTCCATTAATTTCTCCCTACCTTGCATTGACAAAGGGCAATAGGAATGTTACAGTACTTAGAAAAAAAATGGTCATTCTACATTCATTCAGATAACCCTGTTTTTATACAAAGAATTAAGCACCACTTCCCGAAACATTATATTGTAAGGTTCACTGGTACTGGTCAAGAATATCCTATGCTATCCTATCAGGATGATTAATGAAGGCACCTTTTTCACAGAATGTCAGGCTCTGCCTTTTTAACAACTGACCTTTCATAGAATACTACTGAACTCATAATTCCACTTTTGTTCAGTTTCTTATTAGTGGAGTTAAAATTAATACTTATGGGAATGATGGCTAAGGTGATGCACAGTAAATCTTAGAGCACATCACCCTTCCACGCCGACTGCCCAAGGAATAGCACCTGCATTTGTCTACTTCAATAGCATAAGTATTCTAGTAAAACTCTATGTCCTTTTAAAAGACAAATTAGGTCAATATTCAACCCTCTTTCAAGTGCAAAGCTGTACAGGCGCAGAAAGAGGCTTTCAAAGTTCAGATATCCCAGTGCAATAGTTAATGCCTACTGTACATCCAGGAATTCGTAATCTTGCTGCCTTGTTTGGAACTTTCGGGACGTAGGATACGAAGCAGCCCCCGAGCCACATTCATCTTGGAGGGGACACTTCAACAGCGTGCCCTAAGTGCCGCATCCCGACAGCTCTCCGTGCCCTAAATGCTGCATCCCAACAGCTCTCCGTGCCCTAAGTGCCACATCCCAACAGCTCTCCGTGCCCTAAGTGCTGCATCCCAACAGCTCTCCGTGCCCTAAGTGCTGCATCCCGGGGAGGCAGGGAGAGCATCTCCCCTCCGGAGCCAATGGAGAGCTGGGCATACACCCGAACAAAACCACGCAGCTCGAGGAAAACATGCCGGGATGCACTTAGTTGTGTATAGGGATGAACATCACGAGAGCAAGAGAATGCTGATTTAAGAGATTAAAGCTTCGGCGAAGATACTCATTACCAGATCTGTCTGCATCTTTACGCCTTTGAAAACACTGGTAACAACTCTTCCCTCAGCCTTAAACACTGACATCCSTAAAACAAGAAGCTATGTGGCTACAGCCAGCTCCCTATCCTTCAAAATATTTAAAGACGATACAGATGAAACTTTTATTGGTATATGAAGACGAAAATGCATGTCCTGGCAGCGCTGATRCGAGAGCAAACACTCAAGACATTGCCCAACTTGCAGCAATTCTGCTAGCAAAGGGACAGTCATGCAAGCAAACCGCAGCTTAATTTTCCTTTACGCATTTATTTGGAGTCCACTCTCATTCACCATGAAACAAGGCATCTGCATCGTGCCTACATATTGCATCTTGCAAAGAGAACAGCACTCGCACCGTGTCACCTCGTGCAAATCAGCGAGGCCGCAAAGGATTTCGCCTTACATAAACAGTTCCCTGGGACAAAGCTAAGGGATGCCAGAGTGAATTTCAAGCCCTCCTCAGACCTCTGTATTTTTCATAAGGTCAACTGGGCTGTCACTTAACTGTTGGGTATCTGGAGAGCAGAGACCTCCGGAGAAGAAGAGCAGCTCGGCAGGCACCTCGCAATGAGAGGAGAAGGATCCRGGAGCCAGGCGCACTGAGCTCCTTCCTCCCACTGTTCACTAGGATAACAGGAATAGCTTAACAAACAGGGGTTATGCCGAACCAAACATGCATTTTCTGTAATAAAGTTCACTCCTATACCATGGAAAAATATACCACTGGTCCTTGAATTTTTAGCAATTCCACTATTTTGGTGGAAAGAAGGGTGTCTTTGCCTTGTCTAGGAACAAAAAAAAAGATTTCTCAACTTTGACAAGGTTTAATTATCAGAAGCTAAAAGACAAAAGTAAAAATTTTGAAAAATAAGAAAAAAAAGTAATATTTAGTTTTCCCATATATTTTGAAAACATAAATTTGTGGATTTTAGCTCACAACTTGTCAGGATACAGTGACAAGCAAAGCAAAATTTTGACTTTTCTATTGATTTGGAAGTGAAAACTCTGTGTGTGTATGTTCATATCCATAGGTATGTATGCATATGCTTGTGCTCCAAACACATGTACACATATGTATACATAATACCAGGGTACACAAATATGCAACCGGGATGTAGGTTTTTAGTATGAAAATACCAATAAGGGCAAACGTTCCTGTGGCTCTCCAGCTCGGAGCGTGCAGGAGCTCCCGTTCTCCGCGCGAGCTGCTGCTGCTGCCGGAGCTGCTCTCGCCCCTGCAAGGCGCAGGCAGGAAAGGGGAGTGCGCAGCGCTACCAAGGGGAAGGGAAAGTCTTTTTCCTCCAATTCTGAGGACAAAGGCGCGGGGTCTGAGCTGTTTCTGCTCTGTTTCAGCCGGAGAACATCAAGATCTGTCACAAGCAATCAGGCTCGCGTCCTGCTGAAGCACTCTGTGACTGCTGCCAAATGAGTCTGGGAGAAAAAAAACACACACAACCTAGTAATTAAAATTATAAAACACGGATCTGTGAAGCTATACTGTTTCCAAAGAGACTCGGCGGCATCTGCCAACATGTGGTGCAGTCAGATGTAGGTGAAACAGGATCATCTGAGGCTTGGGTTGTTCAATATTTAGCAAGAACACGTATTTAAAAGAGCAAGTCCCTTAAGTGCCATCTGCAATTCTTACCTGTGCTATTAAGAGCACAGATACTCCAAGATTTCCCATTAAATGCAAGGCAGGGTATCCTGCCTTCCGATGCAGCTCTTAGTCCCCCTAATGCCTCGGAACCCGGATCCTCACTCTTGTTAAGGTTTTGCAACAGAAAAAAATGGTTAAACCACAGAACTAGAAGAAGTGGTTTAATAAATAGATGGCCCCAGACTTTTCCAGCCCTACACTGAAGGGAAAACAGCACGAATGGCTAAGTACAGCGTGGATACCCCAGTAAATGTATTCCCTCAAGTATGAAAGATGAGACAATAACTAGGAAGACACCGAATTTTTATAGAGCAATTTACAATGGAAGCGCAACAAGAAGCGCCGCTGCGTGTGGAAGGGAGGCCGGGAGCGAGGGAGGCCGGGAGCGAGGGAGGCCGCGCGGCGGAGCCCAGTGGCCCACGGGGGACCCGGGGCCTTCGTGGCCCCAGCCCCGGCCCCTCCAAACTCCTCCGCTCGTTACCTCTTGATACGCCCACGCCAGACAGATCCTAAACAGGAATCCCTATTCGTAATGGGCGCATAAGTGAAAAATAAAATGAATAAATAAAATAAATCCCAGCAAACACACACCGACGTCTCTTCCAAGCGAAGCAGATCTTTCAATTCCGCTAGCCAGAGTGCATCAGACCCCCTACTATGGGTTTGTTTGGTAGTAAAATGAAAGAGCTGAGGAAGTGTTCGGGGAAGACAAGTTTATGGGGGATGTGGACCACGACAGAGCAAAAAGGCAACAAAAGTGTCACAATTGGGAGAGGCTGTTCTATCATTTCGCTGATACAGTTAGCTGATAAGTAGGGAAATGTATGTTCATTCASATGGTTCTCACAGCCTTTCATAAAACTGCAAAAGTGAAAATGGGAYGAGATTTTGGAAGGAAAACCACAAAGGAATCTGAAGCAATTCAGCAGAACTCACAGTTAATCCAAACAACCCCTTCTTTGCCCAGGTTACAGGGGAAATCCATCAAAACACCCCAAATGTGTCCTCTCTGATGCCCAAAGCCCAGTACGCTGGACTCGGAAGGTCTGCTTTCAAACAGGAAATTCTCCTTTACGCACATCTTGGGGGGCTGTAAAATGACTCCAACTTCTAGATAAACAACACAGGGAGGATTAATAGCTGTGACTCATTCAAGAAATGGGAATACGGATAGAGGAGGCAGAAAATGATATCGAGAATATGTAGTCCTAGCATTTTTGTTTGTTTTCCTCCAACTTCATTATACCTGTTGTGAGTGGGAAGGGAGGGGAAGAAGGGGCATTCGGCATCTTTTTAGCTTGATTTCCCTTTGCTTTATACAAAATACATTTTGCTAACGCCTTGAGTTATCTGTGCCCCTGGAAATCATATGCAGCGTGAATGTATTTTTGTTCCTGTACTCTTTTGTTGCCTGTTTTTGTTATTGCTATAAGTCCTACGAAAAAGAATTTAAAAATGTATTTCCCGGAGCAGACAGGAAACGAGACACGCTACCACACCRCTGAGGATATCCTCCGTTTCACACGGCAAAATAAATCTTAAACCCAGAGGATATCTGCATAAATGAAGAGCATCTGGACAAGCTCAGCGCCACGGGCAGCATTACCCAGCAGACAGCGAGCTCGTGACCTGCAGCGGTTGATAGGTGATCCCAACCATGACCAACCGAGATTGCGGCTAACACGGCGTGCCAGCAAAGCCGGGCGCTGCTCGAACAAACAGCCAAAGACACGGGCGGCAGCAGCGAGAGCGGGGAGACGTCCCCGAAGGCGCAGGAGGGAAAACCTCCCTGAGCAAGCACCCRAACCCGAGCCTGGCTTGGAGGGCTGCCCTGGCCGGGGGACCTGGCCAGGACAGTAGGTGCTTTTTAGCTTCTTCAAATAGCCCCCAAAGCCCTGCTTAAACTCAGAACAGCCTCTTGCTGGAGGTGGAGAATGTTCTTGAGCTGGGCTTCCACACTACTGAGGTAGGACAGGTCAAATGATCGCAGCGCAGGGTAATTTATATTTACAACCAAGTGTTTTAGCGTTGAAACTTCCAACGGCTCCTCCCAGGCAAGTCACATCACTGGACCTGAAGGATTAAGAAACAGGGCAGGAAATTGGCTCCATCCTTCACATCCAAGCATCCCTTGCACTCAAGCAGGCTGTTAAACACAGCCAATAACCACAGCAAGAAGAGGCTGTTGAGGTTTATGCAACATTCAGAAAACGTGGATCAAAATAACTGCATGAGCTGAGGAATCGCGTGCCATAGGAGCCCTAGGTCTGATGCAACGCCCATGAGCAGCTCGCTGCACCCTCAGGAGGCTTTACAGCAAGTAAATGCAATGGGGGCACMACGGCCAGGCCGGCGGTGCATTTAGGCCGTGTCCGACCTGCTGCAGACCCGGGCAGCAAACGTGGGAGCTGCAGCAGGCGCGAGGCGCRGATCCGCCACCCACCATCCCCGCCYTCTCAATACCTGAACACAGGCCACACCAAACCAGAATGGCAAAGCTAAAGCTATGGGCATCGCTACCAGAGCTGAGGAAGAAGAGGTGACAAGGTGACAATTTGGCTCTCTGACCTTCACCCAGTTCTTCTACTTGCTCTTATTCTGAACTGGAACAAGCAGCAGAAAGAATAGCATTTGCTCTTGAATAGCATTTGCTCTTGAATAGCATTTTTTTCCACACTGGACGTTATCCGTGAAATCATGTGTGATCTACATTACCACGGAATTCCTTAGGAAAATAAAGTACAATAAAAAAACTATGAGTATGAATGAAAACTTTATGTATTAGCTGACTATAACAGGAAGTCTTCCAAATGTCAAAATTAAGTGGAAAAAAAAAAATGATAGCTGTTCAAAAAGTAGTTTGATTAACTGATCACCAKGATTTCACATCTGCAGTCAATAACATAGTAGATTTACTCTACTTAGTTTAGAAGTAATCAAAAAAGCTTTTATCACTAGCAAGCTCTCATTTTAATACGCAGAGAGGCAACTGTGAGTATTTATCTTTTGAAGGATTCTATGCACTCAACAATCTCATAAATTCTTCAAAAAGCCAACAGGAACATACCTGTAATAAAGGAGAATCTCTGAAAACTAGAAGATGAGCTGTTGGGCATCTATCTCCTTGGAGTTGGGCATTTATCCTTGGAGTTATTCTCATTTAATCCATTAATGAACAATTGATTAAGGAACTCGGAAAGGCTGGGTGGTTTAGAGGCCGGGTACTAAGGCAATCCCTGATAATGCCAGTAGGGAAACTGTGCTCACCATGAGTAGACAGTTATCTCCATTTCACCAGGAAAACACGTAAGCTCCTTTGACAAAGAGTTAAAAATTCACAAATTAAATCTTTTGTAGCCATTTTCTTTTAGAGAATCGGGGAGGATACAGTTCTTTAAAAAGAGTGAAGCAGAGTGGCACAGTGGCCAAGAAGTCACCGAGCACCGAGCGGTGTCGAGTTCCTTTCCTAGTGTTGAGGATGCGGCCCCAGGAAGTCTCCCAAGAGCCGAGCTGGGATTCCTGGAGCCTGGAAAGGAAGCAGCGGGACGGCTCCATGGAGGCAGCCGTGCCGTTCGCTTGGTTCAGACCAAGGTCCTGCAGGAGAAGGGGGTTGCAGCTCTCCACAAAGCCAAGCCCCGCCGCGACTCCATTCCCAGAGATGCTGAAAAACTTGGTGAAAAACTTGGCACTTCGACTGAACTAGCAGAAAACAGACATAACTTCAGTATCTGTGTTTCAAGGAACAGCGCTGCACCCAGAGGTGCTGCCAGGCAAAGGAAGAACCAGCAGCTTTGCAGGTGGGAAGTGACACAGGAATCGGTCCAAAATGTGCAACACGATCAACAATCCAGTCACTCCTTAAGTATATTTTCCCAGGTAACTGTTTCCACTGTCTTAGGGAGACGATAACATGAATCCCAGTTTTCAGTAGGATATACATTTACCTTGYTTTACTTGAACACAACAATGCTCCCATTAGTAATATTTTTTTTACTGTACAAAACAGCGCTAGCTTTCCAAGGAAAAAGTCCTTGACCAAAATATCAGAGGATATTAAACTGAGAAGTGATCTACTGATGCAAATCATTAAATCTATTTGCATCTGCTTACTGAACCCTAACACAGAAATTAAACTACACAGTGCGGGAAAAAGAGCTGGTTTTGCATGGTTAAAAGGAGACATCTTGGAAGATCCAAGCTCTATGTCATTAATTTTCCTTCTTCCCCTCATTAACAAGTAAAATGTTTTCACTGCTTGAAAAGTTTTAATAAATAGGAAAAAGCAGGGCAGCTGACATAAGTTTTTAATGTAATATACAAGAGCTTTTAATATTTTTACATATATTAATGTAAAACCTAAAAAAAAAAAAAAAGTTAAAAGGTTACATTTGTGAGGAAAGGAAAACGACATCTCCAGTTAGAGAATGAGGTTTTAAAACTTTTTTTTTCTTTAACTCTTTCTTTCCCTGCCCTGCCCGGGGGAGTCACTGTGACAGCAAAGGGTCCATTCTGCAACGGGGCGTTAAGCACACGTAGCGCCTCACAGGACTGAACCCCGGGATGCTCCTACCTCACGTCACGCCACACGTTAACTCCCGGCTCCAGAGCAATCCAGAGCGGGAACAGCAAGGCAGTTTCCCAGCCCTGCACGGCGCGAGGACACTGACACCTGCACCCTCCGCAGGTGGGGACCACAGACACGCGGCAAACCCTCCTGGGAAGCGGGCTCGCGCTGTCCTTGCTGCAAGAGGCTTTCCTGCAGCCTGGGTACCTGCTTGTTCTCAGGCTCCACAAAGCGCCGCCTAAGCTCAACCCAGTTCTGCAGCTTGGAATTATTCTCGGCACTGTGCCTGGGTAGCTGTGTTTTGCTGGGAACTAGAGAAGTCTGGGAAGAAAAACAAGATGAAGAGTTGCAATATGTAAGAATACCCACTAATTCTGATATATAAGGGAAACATAACCCAGGTAATTATGCAATCCATTTTTCTATCTTTATGGCAAAAATCTACAGTGGAAAAAGCTTCCACTGCATTAATCTACTACTGGTGCAAGAAGCGGAAAGGTTCTACTCCCTGCAGCCTGAATTACCCAAGTTAGTAAAGATATTAGGGAGGGTGTAATATCTTAGGCACAGTATAGGGCATGGTGTGAGGAAAAGATTTCTTTCCTAGGAAATTTGAGGAGATGGGATGGCCTGGACAAATGTTCACCTCCACTTTGCGGAAATTATTTTTCATAATGATTAAGGCTCTATATCTTCTGCACCAGAGAGCAAGCCATCGCATCTGTGATATTTTCAAGTGGGTGTCTGCACAAGTTATATTACCCAATACAGCTTGTTGTTATTTTTGCCATTCTAAAATATCTCCACTGTAAAATGTGAGCACTGGGTTGTTATAACATTTCTTGCTTTGGAAGTCTTTGCCAACCATCTAGGTTTACAAACATGCATAACTCCATAGCAGCAAAGTTGTTTGCTCCTCTGTGCACTGAAACTGTTCTCTCTTTTCAACAACATGACATAAAAATGCTACATTAACCTTAGATCTGTTTTTTTTTTTCTTTAATAGTCTGATTATTAGTCAGTCGATAATTGCACAGCAGAAATTTAGCTTCTGTTTAAACATGAGCTTCCTCAAAGGCTTCTCCAGCTGGATTTATGGACAAAAACACAGCCCTCATGACTTGCAAAAAAACTACTTCTAYTTGAATCTTTTAATAGTGCTTTTGACACACGAATAGAAATGCAGCAGTGCTGTCAGGAAAAATAACATCTCCAAAGTATGGTATTGATTACAGCGGAGCTGCTGGAAATTCTCGCCAGCCTACGTGAGGGGGGCATGTGGATTTTGCCAGCCACGCAAAATCAAGTTTTTCCCCGCTGGGCGCTGCGGCACGCAGAGCAGGCGCTGCCACCCGCAGCCCGGCCACAGCCGCAAACTTCCCTGCGCTTTTCCAGGTCRCTCTGCTCGAGTTTTTGAAACGCGGCTTCCAATATAAAGTTTTCTTATCTTGAAGCAGTATAAACAATCTAGCACCTCCACAAGAAACTCTGACGAGAAAACCTAGCCCAGTTTATTTTTAATAAAAGGAGGACTATGCTATATAATAACTCTTCCTGCCACATCCATTGAATCTGCTGAAATAAAGATTGATGCCTGGATATTTGTAGACACTTCTACCACAGAAGGCAATATTTCTCTCTCTTTTTTTTTTTTTTTTTTTTGGGAAAAATCTTCACTACCTTCTCCCTGGCATTTTGCAGTAATTTGAAGAAAGTAACTGCACCATTTATCCTATCATCTAGTAGGTATCTGCATGTTTTAATTTTTAAATAATTGACAAAAAAAAAAAAAAAAATCCAGGAGATTCATGAGATTTCTGACAGTCTGGTATCACGAGATATCAAAAGACATTCAGAAATTAAACCTGTAGAAATATACGATACAAAGATTTTCTCTGCTCCTTCTGGTAGGGGCTCTACACAGACACCCMATGCATGGTTCCACTTCTGTGCATGTAAATAGGGGAGCTTGGAGAAGAGCTGGAACTGAGGACAAAACGCAGAGTAGCAGACRGATCAGGCCGAGGACACGTTGACACCAGCCTGACTCACCTATGGGGTTCCCTTGACTTTGGGGGAACTAAAACACTACTCGTTCCTGAAGGACTTAGCACGTGCAGACATATGGAGACCGTATCTCAAAGCTCATCTGCTCATACTGGCACCTACAAAAGCTTTACCTATGGAACCGGTTTGCTGCAGCCACCACAGAGCAACTCATTACACTGCAATTTAAAAAAGGAAGATGCTGCCCAAAGCAGACTGTGGTRGATGATACATGCAGTTAGCCTGGATGACTGCAGTCCTTGGATGACACAGTATTAAAGTATATATTCAAGAAATACAAATTTTATTCCATCTCTTTGAAAATATGGATTGTGCAGCTGAAGCACTTCGACACAAATTTACAAGAGCAGGTTTCAGGGTAGGTATGCTCACAATGCTGAAGCAACCTGCACCAGCCTGTTTCCGAAACCCCTCCGTGATACCTGTGAGCGTTGCTGCTGCAGATACACTCCGTGCACTTAAAGCAAGTGCACCCACATAATACTGAACATGTAGAACAGACCGCTGCCCCAGCCCCAGCAGAGCTTGGGGTGTATCGCACACGGCATCATTCCTGACTCCAACCTTCCCGGATTCCCAGGGAACAGAGCGAGGCGCCCGCTCCCACGGCAGAGCCGAGCCTCGGTTCCGGGGAGGCCACGAGCGCCGCCTCCGTCCGTGCAGCCAGGGTAGGGGGTCTAAAGAACAAGTCAGGCCCCAAATCAAACATCTAGACTGGAACAGCAGCGAGTGCTTTCAAGCTACCGCACGGAGACCGCCAACAGTGTGCACTGCATTGAAATTGCCTGAAAAACGTGCAGTCAGCAAGAAAAAAGTTTTCAAAAACAGAGTTGCCTGAAAGGTCCTGTAAGGAAAGCAAGCTCAAGGGAAGGGGTCTGCTCCCCAAACAGAGATCATCATTACTACGCTATGTGCCTGGACCTTAAAACCCGGCCAGTTGCACCAGGAGCAGAATAGCTTTAAATTATTACAATTACTTTCATCTCGTTAATGACCAATTCCTTCGTGCTCTGAATTGTTACTTTGTTGCCTCTTTTAGTCTCAATAATAATCTGTGTTCTTAATTTTTTAGCAGAGCCATCACAAACCCCCTCGTATCTCAGGTGATTAATTGTACAGCATCTTTCAAGCTGTAAAGGAGCCCGAGATCCCCCCGTACAAATCGTGCCATTAAGGAGTCATTCTGAACAGGTCTTTCTACAACTACCAGCTTTGTCTGACAGATTGCAAGTCTTTAGTATTTACACATTTCAGAGGTTTACTTATTTTTGTTGTTAAAAAAACCCCTAAAATCTATATTGATTGTTACATGTAATTCTACGTTAAAAGTCCCAAGAACTGTGGAGCAGAATACCAATATTTATTGCTAGACTTGTGCTCATTATGGTTCTCTCTGACAAGGGTCCATTAAAATCAATTTTTATGTTTCTTATTTTTTTTTTTTTTACGCAGTGTTCTTACCATAGCATTTATTAGCCAGTTAGAAGGAACTCCGGGCACTGATTTGTTTTTATTTTATTCTGTCAGAAATAACGAGCCTGGTTTTTAACACCGATTCACCAGCAATCAGCAGAAGAGATTAAACATTACACTCCAGCACAAACATTCACAGATGTCTTTAAAACCTTAGGGCTTTATCACCAGGAAAGACACAAAAAAGAAGCCCCACCTTTTGCCTGCCTTTTGAATTTAAGTTCTTAGGAAACTGCAAGAGCATCCTCCTCACCACTTAGCTTCTGAACCACGCGTGACCTGGGAGAGCAAAATTCCCTCTGTACCACACACAGGGGCGCATATAAATCCTGTGATCCGGGAATTTCAAAGCACTCTCGAGATGCTACCGAAGCCTCCACGCCTCCGAGATGGGGAACTGAAGTCACCTCCCCGCTGAGGATGCTGAAAGATCGCGGTGAGGAGGGAGCCACCGTGTCCATAGGAGATCTCCCTTCCTCCACTGCTGTCCTGCAGAGCGTTCCTCAACCAGCCCATCTGACCGTGCTCCAGGAGAGCCAACGGCAAGACCAGGAAATGAAGGAGAAGAAAGAGAAGCTCTCTTCATAAAAGGACAAAACCCCTTTGCTTCTTAGCTGGGCTGATCTAAGGATGCGAGAGACACACTGTTTGGCAGAAGCAGCATCTTTTATTTAAGCAGGAAAAATACACTGGGGTAGAAAAATGGCCATGGGTACATTAAGGACAAGGTCGTAACAACAGATCTTGCTTCTTACCTCTCCAGGAGGACTTCAAGAGCACACCAAAAACAACTGCACATCCCTCACCCACCTTCTTGGTCWCTACTAATTACTAAGCCCTTAACTATTTTTTTCTTCCCATAATCTGTCTCTTCAATTGTGGAGCCCTCAGTTTTCAGTTCCCACAACTCCATGAATGCTCCTTGGTCTTCAGCTTTTGTTTTCTTGCCATGCTCCTTACTTCTTAAAGAAGAACAAAAGCCTCATGCCRGCCACCACCAAGACATTACAGACCTTTACACTGGTTCTTCACCCACTTGCTAGAGGTCTCCTCTAGGGTGAAGAGCCCTGGTCTACCTGTTCCTCCACAGCAACTGCAAACATCAACTGCAAACCTATCTGAAATAACTGCTCTGTTTTCACCCCTCATCAGCAGAAACCCAACACTCAAAGCATATATGAAGGAAACAGAAGTAGTTATTTCCATATTGCTGAAGTTGGCAAAACGCTCTGTCATGTCTAGAGGCTCAAGGGTTTTAGAATTAGAGGCAAAAACACATATTTCAACCAGAATATATATTAGGCTTCATATTTATGATTAATGTTACACTTAAAAAAAAATCACAGGGACGTTAAAAATAGAAAAGGAGATAAGTGCAAATCAAAGAAGCATCTGAGAAGTGAAGAACAGAGGAAAAAAGGACAATATTGAGACAAGTCAGACTTGTTCCAGTCACAGCAGGAAACAAAATTCTACAAAAGACTGTGGCAAAGGCTGCAACTTTAGTACCAGAAAAAGAGCTGAAGGGACCAGTCTTAATAAATCATCTAGCAATTTTGGCAAAGGAAAGGCTGGCCAGTCTTTGTGCTGAGGAGCAGGGTGTCAATATGTGCACGGCCAGCCCTATGTGTGAGCCACACGCTCCGCTGCCAAACCCTGTCCTCTTGGAGGCCACAAACAGGCAAAACGAGCTGGAGTTGGCCGAGGAGGCCACTACTGAAAGCCTCTCCATGAGCTATGCAGCCCAGGCAGCCCTGATTCTGCCCTGTTGGAGCAGCCGTATCTGCACACATGTTCTCCCCATGCTGCTCCCCAACCAAACGAGGAGCTGCAGCTTGAATGCAGGTGTCAATCTTGTCCTCACCTGTCCAAACTGGAGAGAGCAACTGCAATAGCAGGCACTGCCACACACGTGGGCACGAGAGCAGCACTGCTGAGGAGTCCTCACGTCTACAAGACGCACAAAATACACAAGGACATCTTCTCCCATAGTGAGCAGTGCTTACGGCGTGCCCAAAGGCAGGAAATACAACATACATTCAAAACCTGATTTAAACACTATTATTTCCTGGAATGTTTCTTGAATAATACCAAAGATGCAATAGAGAAAAACAAATGTATCTTGGAACTGCCACTCCTTCCAGGTACTCAAGGCTGCTTTTCCCTCTGCCAGGAGAGAGTGAGATGTTTCCAATATGGCTAATAAAAATAAGCAAGCATAGCTGTTTCTTAAATGCCCTCAAGAATCTGTTTTCTCTACCATGTTCTTAAACATGGGATCGGTAGGACACTAACTTACCTACTTGGCAGCTCAGTCATTTTTGGAAGCYTTATTTCATGCACGCCTTTTTCACACCCAAAGATTTCCAGGTTTCCCACAGGGCTGGGCAGAACTGTATGAACCACCTTGCACTGGGGTTCTCTATTTTTTACTGCGACCTGTTCAAAACAAAACAAAAACAAAACACACAAAAACATCACAACTCAATCGTGTGCATGTTCTCCTAAGGAACTTGTGTAGTTTATAAAAGTAACTTAAAAAAAAGCAAGAAAACAGCACATTTCAAGTTTCTTCCACTATAACTTTACTTTCAAAACTCTGTCTAACAATTAAAGTAAAGCATTTTGTCTGTTTTAAGAAGTCAGCACTAAATAGTATCTAAATCAAAGCCTTAAAAAATGTTAACCAACTGCACAGTGACCTTCATAAAACTCGCATGTAACAGCAGTTTCATGGTTGGTTTGTCAGCCAGCATCCAAAGCGAAGCGTTCTGACACTGATTTCAAAAGGATTATGATGACAATAAAGCATATTCACTGGCTTACAGTAGCAACATTATGCAAATAACATCAGAAACACACACAAAGTGCCTGCTGGAAAAAAAATATGGAAAAAAAAAAAATCAGTCATCGCTTAATAAAGGAAACATTTTTTTATTCCCAGGGTTGCTAAGTTGAGCTTTTGCGGTTCCTGACAGAATGTGCTTGTAAACAGACACGAGGCATTTCTGAATGCTCTGCAAGGCCACCACCACCACACAGGCCATCCAAGCAGGTCCGTCAAACCCCGCCTGCCTGCAAAAACTTTCGCAGAGACACACTGTTGAGCTGCACCCCGTTTGCCTTGTCACATCCTGGGAAAAAGAACGGAGAGCAAGGACAGAAAAGGCTTTTTWAAGAGTCACCCGGACACCAATGCTTAGGTGGCGATGCCAAGAATCTTAGTCCTAAACCAGTAAGACTCTCTGCATAAACTGTCGTTTGCCTCATCCTAATCCCCCTTTTTGGTAGCACTCAGGAYGAGCAGAGTTCCCAATTCCATGGCAGGACAGCGAGTGCAGGAGGYGGGAAGCGCTTCCGAGCGGCTCCGTGCAGCGAGGGGCTCAGTACACAATATCCTTAAAGACACTAAAATGCTAAAGACACCGAAACGCCTCTAAAAGGGAAACCCACCTTACCGCAGCGCTCCGGTTTCCAAAGCAAACGACTCGGCCACCCAGGGCACTGTGTGTTCTCACAGAATTGCTTCCTTGGCTCCTAAACCCTCCTACACTGACTGCAGATGAAGGGAGCTGGGACAGGCAGCCTGCTTTTGCAATGTCTTCTTACAGGACTAGCAAATAAATGTAAGAATTAATRAAAACCATACAAACCTATTACCACCTCTTCTTTTTAAGGCAGGGAAGGAAGGCAAACTGCCCTATGCAAGACTCAGTGATGCTGCGCAAAGCGTGCAGGAGCAYTGACACCCAGTATTTAAATGGTGCACAAGCAGCGCGGGGAACCAACACAGGACGAGGTCCCCTCAGATCCGCCCTGGCACTGCAGGGCACCCGGGTACTGCCAGGACCCATCTCCTGCACCCCAATTCCTGGGCACTGCCGCCAATCCGCACCGCGCCACACAGGAGTCCRCTTCCCAAAGCACCTCATCGCACTGCTTGTTACTTGGAAAACAYCCCGGTGGAGCCCTAGGGAAAAAAACTAAACAGTTAAGCTCAAGTTTTTGTTGTCTTATGGATTTTTCTAAAAAAAAATGGAATTTTATTCACCAGAATATTAGAATTCTTCTTGCAGGAAGAGCCTATTTTCACCTCGACTTTTGCCTTGGTCCTTCTCCTGTTTCAAGCCGAGGACACACAAGGATTCTGCACCTCAAGGCAGATGTCTTAATAAAAAAGCAATGTAAAAGTTTACATATTTAGAAAAATGGCATGTATTATTCTTTTTTAATTTGTGTGACAGCCCTGCACTAGGCGCTCTGAGCTGCTATTGCATTTTCTACAACTATTTAGTTGTAAGACAACAGCTTTCTCATTCCAACAATACACAGGACATGGCAAAGCTAAAGAAACCATGAATAACGAGTTAACACCAAGTTAACAGGAGCTTTACAGACACTGTTTATAGACGAAGACCTTGCCACTTTAGCAAACACAACTAGTATTTTCAGCCTTTCTTACCATACACATCAGGCAGTAGTATTTAGGAGTTTATATCTAAGAATAAAGCTGTGCTTGGTACCACAATGCCCAAATACACATGCAAGCAGACAAGAGCTTCCAACGTGAAGGTCACTGYACAGATGCTACAATATCCTTTATCCATGTATTAAAGTGTCTTTTCCCTATATATCTAAGCAGCTACTTAGACGGGCCACAGAAAACATACATACCAAGACMGGGTACTGCAGACAATGCTGTTTTAAAATAAAAATGACTTTTTAATTAAGACTTAAAACATCACAACTTTCAAACACACATTAGACTTCATTTTACCAGCTGAAATTACCTAGTACTCAGACTATTTACCGCAAACAGAAACCTAACACTGGCCTAACACTGCACATAATCTTCACCTTTTAACTCTGCCCCATGGTTCAGCTCAACCCTCTTGCTGCAGCCACGGTTTTCAGTACCAACGTGTCCTTTTTGATTAAAAGCAGATTTTATTGAAGTTTTCATTAATGTAATTGCACTGTGAGTTGTCTTTCATACTGCAGTAAATAATTTGGAATTGTTTTCCACTTTGCACCGTTCCCTAAAAYGCAGCGCTCCGCTCTTTATTACAGCCGGAGCCCCACGCAGCCCGTTCCCTCATCCGCAGCGAAGAACGGACACATAAACAAAAAAATAGCGTGCAGAAAAAGCTCTAGGATCAAGAGGGTTCAAGGAGCCTGTGCCAAAGTTTCCGTGCGTCTCCGCTCTCCCGGGAGGTTCGTGTTTTCCAAAAGGGGAGGCAGGGCAGCCAACCCCATGGAATTTCCTGTGCTGCAGCCGCGCTGTGCCCCTAAATTACTGGTATTGAGCTGCAGGGGGAAAAAGAATGCAAGTCATCTCCACGAGCATCGCGGCCCCACTGCTGTGGGATCTTCGCTTCAAGATCCCTCTGTGCGTGTCGGTCCTGAGCCCCGAGGAGCAGGGATCTGTCCCCGTCCCCATCAGAAGGGCTGGACACAGGATCTCCTGGCTAGGAGGAGCGGAGCTGCCGCTGATGGGTCTCCCTTGCAGAGCCCTCTATTTATTTCACTTTGTTTTAACAAGAACATGTTAGTACACCACACCACTACCAAAATATTAATTTATTATGACAGTCTCTGCCACCACCTACCTCTCACTATAAATATTTTGATTAGGGTACCACGTGGCAGTGCTGCAAATGAAAGCGCTGTGATTTTCTTTTCCTCACGTATTTCTTCAAGAACCAATGCAAAATCTCACTGCTAAATCTAAGGTAACTTCTCCTCACATATAATCTTTTTTCTTTTTTTTTTGAACTAAATTGTTCAAACAGATTAATCAGTGAGCTTTTAAAGCTGTCTCCAAAAATAAATGCATTTAATAATTCGGGGTTAACAAACTTAACTGCTCAGTTAAAATACACACAAATGTAAATACAGCCACTGGGATGAAGTGGCATTAAAATTCTTGTTCCCCATTACATTTAGCATTCCTCAGACCCAGAGAAGGTAATGTTTCTACCAGTTCTGAAGGAGGTCCCCAAGCACCACTGCTGACTGACTATGCACATTTAAAGGAATTCAGATTAATCTGATTCTTCCACAGCATGAAGATTATTATTACTGAACAAACAAACCCCTCCACACACAGATGTCAAGCCTGGGTTTCTCATGCAATCTTGGTCCCATGCTGGACTAGCCTAGAACTACAACACGCTGGCTCAAAAACATAAAAATTGCCCGTTGCAAAATTTCCTGATTTCACCGCAGTCATTGCGAGCACAAATCACAGGGATTCTTAGCCGCAAAGCTGAATTTCTGGACGTGCTTGTCTGAAAAAGGCAAAGCCAGGGCAGTTTGGGAGCTCTGGCACTGTCTCGGTAGGGCACTGACCTGCTCACTTACCTCTGTCTCTCCCTAAATACATCCTGGATGTATCTCTACTATGTCCTAGCCCCTCTGCCTACAGCATGAACTATAATTCTCAGACATCTATGTGGTTTCTGGGCATTAGTGACTTGCCAGAAAGCAATACCAGCACTTGTTGTTTCCGAGATGATGGGTAAATGCTGAGGAATTGCTTCTTCACTCTAATTCCAAGAAGGAAATACCACTCCTGGACTTCTAAACAAAGGGTTATTGTAGGGTTTTCAGTTTCTATTTATTCTAGCTGTAGATTAAAGTTAACTCAGTGAAATCCTGAAACACTGGGTTTCAATTTCAGATGAACCCTGCTGTTGTATCTCAATAGCTTGACAATTTGCTCCATCTTTTTGATTCTGTTGCTACAGCAGGTCTTCCTGACTCAGTAAGTTTACATCCTTCTCACAAAATATTCTTATTACATGAAATGGATTTGTCAAGGCAGAAAGCATGAGGGTCTGCCTTAAGAAATAAGTTGGGAAGGATCTGCCTCCATCAGCCTCATCCCCACCGCAGGAAGGTCACAAGAATGGTTAAACCTTGACCATTTAGAGATCCCTCCGATTTTGGGGCATAAAGATCTGGTGCCGACTCTGTAAACATGTTCCCGGGCACAGAAGCTATAAAWGCTGGTGTCTGGTAAACTCATTTACTCAGTACATGCTTTACATATGCAGGTATGGTATTACAGGTGGAATAAAGCAGCACAGTGGTAAGCAAAGACATTAACAGAATCACAGAATCCTTAAAATTGGAAGGGACCCTTAGAGACCATCCAGTGCAACCCCCCTGCACATGTAGGGTCACAGGGACAGAGCCCACAGTCTCTGTCATATCAAAAAAATAAAAAAAGAAAGAAAAAAAAAGTCTATTAAACTATAATTCTATATAATATACAGGTATTATATAAGTATATGCTATATATGTTATCTATGTTATATGTTACCCATATGTATATATGTTATCCATGTTATTATATAACATGGAAATATAACTATGAAAAGTCWCTCATTCTTACTCTAAAAAGCAACTGTGAAAGAAAAGTGCACAGGTTCTACTTTATGTTTATTCTCAATTAAAGTCATGTAACTGATCAAAACAGAACATAGGAAAAGATTCTCACTCTGTCACACTGCAGCTTTATAATGTATATATTTAAAATATGCATCAGTGACACTTAATGTTCTTGAACAGTGCACAAGACACTCTGTATTTGTGCCAACCACCACGCAACTACTGCTCTTTTTTTTTTCCTTTTCTAAAAAGCAGAATTAAAGCATCTGGTCCCCATATTAATTACAAAACACGGTAGCCTGGATTTTCTCCAGCATTTTCCTAATATCCACAATGGTTCTCTAAGTAAATCCAACCCTGGTTAAGCCAAGCCTGTAACTTCAGAGGGTGTGAAAACAAAAACCTGCATTCCTATTTCCTGGCTAGTGGAAGTTTGGGAATGAAATGTCACACTAAGCAAATCCAGTTTTAGTTTGGGGTGGTATACCATGTTTTTTACCTTTCAAACAACAAATCCCACAAAAGAATACAACAGTACCAAGCTACAGAATTAAACTGCATGCCTTAAATATCTACAAACACAAACACATTAGGCCACTAAAAATCACGGCCCATCTTCACTTACCACCAGGTCTCTCTGCACAGAGATGACAACACTTTCACAGACCAGGCAGCGTTTGTTTCCCACAGCATTTAAAAAGTGCTCAACAACAGCAAACACCTCACTCTTTATTAAAAGAATCACAGGCAACAAAGCAAGTTTGTGTTGTGGCATCGCATTATGGTGCTAATCCTCTTTGGAGGACAATCCAGAGCCCCCCAAATGCTGCGCTATCCGAAGCCTCTCCGAGCGGCAGCAGCCGCGGGCTGCCTGGCAAAGTCCTCACTCTCTGCTTTTGGCAGGCGGGAGTCCTCGGGCTCCGCCACGCRCCGAGCACCCAGGGCACCTAGCAAGGCTGCCTCAGATTTCGCTTGGTTTTAAAGGATGATGTTTTAATTGCAAATAAAACACCTTCTTTTCATTCAGAGCAGACYGGTAGGTTATTGCTACTATATTCCAGACTACATTAAAAAAGTKCACATTGTACTTCATCTATTGGTGCCACGTCAAGCTTTGATTGAGGATGCTCGTATGAGCAGATACTTTGTTTTACACACAAGTGGACAGTATAGAAACATAATATACTATATATACTAGTGGATAGCTTAGAAAGGAATGCAGCTCTACTTTGTTTCCTAGAAGAACCTACTAAAACCTTTTCCTGAACCCCCTCAAAGCCCACGTAATAAGTGCTTTGCATCCGACCCAGCTCTTGCATTCCAGAGAAACTATTAAAAAAGAGAACTCGGCTCTGAACATGCAGCTGCCACTGCTGTGAGCACAGAGCAGTTTTCCAAAATACATGTTTTTACATGTTTTTAGAATATTTATGCCAGCATTTCATATGACTAGCATGAATACGATAAATATTATGGGAAAAAAAATGAGTGTTTACCGATACTAAGCAATTCTGATTTCTATTCTARTATTTTGAAAAACTAGGTATAATTGAGCTAAATATCTCCCAGCAGGCAAGCAGGACAAAAAGATTTCTTTGTTGTTTTTTCAGTGTTTGGGGGGAGGGAAAAGGATATCCATCCAGGATACACGGAACACAGAGGGCCCTTTGGGACCTTTCACTGCCCCAAACCACGACCTGTAACGGGCAGGATCTCCCCAGACTTGCACGAGTGGCCACAACATGCCCAGAAAGTGATGATGCCACTGCAGAAATTTGCTTTCAGCATCGTCTCAGTGCCCGGGCAAAATGAAATGRCTTAAGTGCAGAAGCACCTAATTGCTTTAGGATATGTCGTTTCAAACAGCAGATTGCCTGAGATAATGCAGTGACTGGAGCAGAACCGGACAAGAAATAGAGTGCCATGAACAGGTAAAAGAGACCCAGACGCAGGGCAGCTAGTTCTGTAGTAGCCAAGCTATGCCAGGCACGACCCAAACCGGCTGTGTGTGGCTTGTGCTGGTGAGAAGCATCTGTAAGTCCCAGCACAGCCACCGTGTGATCCCAGCTAGCTTGCTGCATTGAAGCTGCTGTGGTTCTTACTCTGCTAATGACCCACAAATAGATTAGGCTCCCCTGTTTTCAAAACTGAAGTCTGTCTGCAGACTCCAGGATAGGGCTAGCACTGCTGGCCTGGGACACTGAAGAATTTAGGCTGACTACAGATACGCCAGARTGCCTCTCTGCACAGCACTCCATACAGGCAGTCATTCCGACCCTCAGTCCCCTACAATGCGGGCACAGCCAGGGTTTGTGGTCTGGCCAGTGTGATGCTGTCTCTGAAAGCGTTTCCCTGCCACGGAGCAGCACGTCCCTCTGAGAGGGAGCAAAGCGGCTGCCGCCCGGCGCGAGKGCGGGGAGGGAACCCAGCCCTGCAGGGCAGCCAGGGCCGCCCGGGCAGCTGCCTCAGGAGCCCCAGGTCTGTGCACGGAAAGGGTTAAAATAAAAATGTTCATGCATCAAAAACACAACTGGTGCTCCCAATCTCTTCTCCCGGCTCACAGACAATAATAAATATCCCAAAATGCGCTAAAAGCAACTTTATACTGTGYTCTCTTGGTTTCCACTCTGATTTCTTTCAAGGTCGCGTGGTCATAAAACAACAAAAAGTCCCCTAACACATGAGCCTAACAGTGCTCAGGAGCAGAGCCRGTTCCCACGGGAACCTAACTGCCCCGGCCTGCTGCCTTCTCCTGCCTTGAGGCGCTTCCAAGATGCAAACCAGAAATAAGGACTCGCATCTCCATCGCTCCTACAGAAACTGAAAACACAAACATGATAATTACAGATCTCATTGCTGAACTATGACAAAAGGAACAAACACCATTAACGAATGTAAGAGGAAGAACGTGTTCTCTAAGCATTAGAGGGTGCCCACGATATCTCGCGGCTAGTTTAAAAGCATCTTGCAGAGAGGAAACGCAAAGCAGGGAGGCAGCGGCCGGACTGCCCCTCTCCCGCACACGGCAGCGTGATTCACTTAAAACCAAGCCCACTCGTCAACACTTTAGGAGCTACCCTGTAATTATCATAAAGATGCTTGTTGTGTAAGTGGTATAAACACTCTCTGCAGGAGGTTATGCCTTGAAACACTAAGGAAACACAAAACTTACCTGCTAAAATTGCTGTCTAATGTATAAGCACATATATACGCATAGCAAGCAAGGCATTTAAGTGCCCCACTGTTACACGGTTCAGCTGTGTATGTAAATATGTGGCAACTACTCTAAAACAAGGAAACGATGAGTATTTAATCATAGGAGACTTGTATCAGGTTCAAGGGAACTGGAAAAGGACTAAATGGAAAAAAAMCCAGCAGAAGAATGGCTTTAATATTGGGTAACATTTCAAATTTTTATCACCTAAATCCACCAAATTCTTGATCTGCTCCTTCTCGCGTTCTCTGCAGAGCTGAAGTCAGGACCAGCTAAATAAAAGATAATGCAACTAGGCATAACACAATAAAAGATATTACCTTCACAATGCATTATTGCTGCCAATTATAAGAATCACTTCAACTTAATTTCAAAAGCACAATCACCCTCAACTGTAACAGTCGCTTTTTTAAATTTCAAACAGTATTACATTAAGGCAATAACTCACCTTCCAGCTATAATATCAGTCTCCCTTATTGCAAAAATACATTTCATAAATACTTCTCATCGACAAGTCAAGCTAATTCAGGTTAATTTTATTGTATTTTGGTGCTATCTCACATTTGTGTGCAATTACCTTTATCATTTTATTGCCATGCCAGAAAGTAATCAGAACAATTATTTGAAAAAGGAGGTGTATAAATTCTAAATCACACTTGCTGGCATTTTTGATAAAATAGCAGCTTTATCTCAGAAAGTGGCAGGGACAACGGATAAATCATGCATCAGTCAAGTGCAGCTGACCCCCAAGTGCATTGCACAATATCAGGAGTGCTTCAAAAGAAACTTTCCTACATAATCCATCATTCTTTGTAACACCRAAACAGCTCTACCTGAAGAGCAGGAGCTGGAGAATAATAACAAAATAAATCTAAGCAATATGAACAAAACCATTAATAGTGCTCCTTTTTAAGCTAAAGGACAGTCAGGAAATCTGAATTGTGTTCAAAAATGTCACTGGAATCTGTAAAGCGAGTGGAAGAACAGCTTTAACCGCAAATGGAATGGTGACCTGTGTGTTAAAAATCCTGTAAACACACAAATTCACGTACGGGAAAGTCGTAATAAATAATAAAGGCAAGAGGAGAGCCCACATGCAGCCAGAGCAGTGCCCAGGCCTGGCTGCTCCCAGAACCTTCCTTATCATTTTCTTATTCCCCCAACCATGGGTGCAACCACTGCGGAGCACCCTGCCCGTGCAGTAGCTGCTTTCTGCAGAAGCCACACGCCAGGTACACGTGTCTGCGTCCTCTCACGCCCACAGGTGGTTGCACTAATCACCGCAAACTGCAGACTAAGGAGGCACTGGAAGTACCCGCGTGGCGAGGGCTGCGTGGAGCCGGCAGCATCACCGGGCACGGGAGGGCAGGGCGAACGCTCTGCTCCCCGACACGGAGAGGTTGCCCTGCTCCCCGACAAGCAGAGCTGGGAGCTCCCCTCGCAGCCAGCGCCGYGGCCTGCAGCTCGGAGGGAGAGCGGGAAAGTGAAAAGGTTGGATAACAAATTACTGGTGTCGTCTCGCTTGCCAACTGTATCACACGCGGCTTCCAGTGAGACCGAGCTGGTGATTCCTTCAAGAAAGTAATCAAGTATTTCTCTGCAATTATCCCCGGTACTCGCTACAAGGTGTTTTCAACTAAAAGGCACACAAATACGAGGAGAGTTCAAAGGAAAAAAAAAAAAGGCAAAAAAATCTGTTTTCCTGAACTTCTCCCTCAACCATTCCATTTCAAAAAGCAATTTACTTCTGGAGAACAAAAGGAACGTCTTCCACAGAAGGGTGTGAGACAGACGTATGCCAAAATGCTTCCTCTAAGCAACATGATGTCATGTAAAGCAGATAAAACCAGACATGACACTATTAAGACGCTTTTAATAGTGGTAAGAGTAGGAATAGATAGATGTGCAAGGTTGATTGCACTAGAAATACCATGTTCCTAGAGCAACATTGCCAATCACGACACAAAAATAGTTATTCTACAGAAAAAAAAAAAAAGGTATTACTCCCTTACTCCTCTTCAACAGCCATTTCCACTTGAAGAACATGGCAAATGACTAAAAATTAGCTGGCGCCTGTCTTTTGGTAAGGTCAGTTCTCCTAAATTCCTTGATAAATACTATGTTTCTTGTTTACCGTAAGCATTCATTTTCACACACTTAAATACCTCACTGAAGCAGCCAGTCACAAAATCAAATGTGTTTTTTTTCTAATAAATGAGGTTTTTATTAGGAAATGGAAGTAAACAGCTAAGTTAAGAGTGAAAATGCAGCACTGTCCTATTAGGTTATGCTCTGTGGAAGATAGATATGTGATGGGGAAAGGTCCACTGATGCCTGTTACCGACCATGACAGGGCTACAGAGATTTACAATGCAGCATCAATCTTGTCAAGCGCATTCTTAATACTGACTGCTGGACACTGGGGAGCAAAACAAACTATGTTATGTGAGCCCTTTTGTAATGCTGCACTTTTAATGTATACCTAAACACAAGGATATTTCGCTAGAAACTTACTTTTCGAACACGCTTTGCTGCCATGGTAGATGGTGGAATTTTGCCTGCAAGGGGGAAAAGAAAAGAATTCTCGGTTACAATGAGATTTAATTTCAATTCCACAGGAAGAACACGTGAATATTATCATTTCTCTTATCACTACCTCTAAATTATTATTTAGCCTCTAAGCTTTAAGTATATACAATATTAAGAGGGAACACGATCTTTCTTTTTTTGCAAGCTAACAGAAATTAATATTTCAAAATATATATTAAGCAAGGAATTAATGAATAGGTGAGAATTAATAGTCGACATGCTAAAGACGTCTCATTACAAGCACTGCAAAACTCTCATCCATGGAATAAAAATGCTCTTAAGACACACTATTAAYGTAAGGAATGTAGGGGCAATCATGCATTTCTGACTTATTAAATAATCTGTCGGGTTTTAGATAAAAATACACATCTGCATAGAAACAGACAATTTTTAAGGAAGAAAAGGATGTGACTTTGACAGAAGTTATATTCTCGATTCAAAAGCAAAGAGTGCAAGATAATAAGAAAAGACCTAGGCTGGTTAAATGTTAGAATTCCAGTTGCAGACAATATCCAAGATCAACATTGAGTATCATAAGCAAAAACTCAAGCAGGATCCTCTGTGCTGCTTGCTAGGAGAGAGGCGGAGGGCTAGTCTAGGACGGAGGAGGAAGGCTGGTCCTCCATCGGATAAGCCCAGCACTAACAACTGCTCTCTGGAAATAACCTGTGCTCGTGGGTTCCTCCTCAGCCAGCGACGGGCAGGAGCGCCGAGAACACGGTGCGASGCGAAGCACCTTCTGTATCAGTCGCTTTGTGCAGAAAATTATATTTGTAAAATAGCTGCAAGGTAAACATTGCCACAGAGCAGACTTTGAAGGAAATTAAAATGTCAAAGACAGCATCAGAATAAAAGTAATCGGCACCTGCGAAGCAAAGATGTCACATACAGGCTTCCCCTCACCTATAAATCATCCCTCACAACAGTCGGGAGCCAACAATTATCCGGCGGCTCGGCTCGCTCCTGACGGGAGCGCTTCCCAGCACGCCGAATTCCTGACGGGAGCAGCACCCGGCACGCTGAACGCAGAKGAGCTGCCACCAAGGCGAGGCCCGAGGCTCCTCCTTGGCCGTGCGGCTGGGTGGCATGGCCAGGCACCAAGKCCCCCAGCCGGGAAGCCCATCGGGGCTCAGGGACATGCCATGAAGGGCGCTGAAGGGGCCAAAATCACATCCACAATCGGGGAAGCCTGAAGCAAAGTTCTACTGGATCTTCATGGGGATACCACTTACTACAATTCATTCTTCAGGACTTTAAGTATCATATTTAAGATTATCTTTGGCTTTCTTATCTTTTGCCCCTTTCTGGAAGGGAGGCTTTTCCTACTTGGCAAAACAACCAGACATGTTGTTCAGTGCAGAAGGCTCCACTGAGACCCTGTCATCCGTTCCCTCACGGTGGCTCCAGAAGCAGCCAGACCACAGAGGAAGCCAGAGGTACCTCCTGAGGGAAGACCAAGAGCTTGGGGAGGTGGGTGGAAGAGGACAAATTAATCAGGAGAGGCTGAAGGATGCACAGGGAGAGCCTGTGATTGACTCCTCCTCTTGACCTCCCTCTGCCCCAGGTTGAGCTGCTCAAGCACCTGCTGATCTCCAGCAGCAACAACCACCTTCTCCTGGTGGGCACTGGGGCACACAGAGCTCGTGGCGACTGCAGCAGGCTGAGAAAGCCGCACGTGGCCTGGGTGGACATCAGTAGGCTCAGAAATAAAACCCAGCCCTCCCAAAGGGGTGGCAGCCTTGCAAAGAGACAGTCCTGCTTCGAGGCCAACACGGGCCTCTCTCCTTGCCTGCTCCAGAGTCTCCTCCAGGGCTGATTTTGCAGATCAGATCCCCAGCGCTTCTTTCCTTGATTGCACAGGAGCTGCCACTGCTCAAACTCAACCACACTATGTGCGACRGTGGCTCCTTGACAAAAACTGTCATAGAAAGTATTTGTCTCCATCTATGAGCTTGTKATACCAAGAGATTCTCCTTGAAAGAAGTCCTCAGGATCCACAGAACTTAATGCTCTCCAGTTTCGGTCGCAGAATTTTAAAAAGACTATTATATCAAGTYGCCATATGAATAAAATTCTATATGAAAACATTTAAAGTACATTAGATTTTTGGTCAAGATGAAAGCCTGAAAAAAATAAAAAAAAAAAAATCAAGCAATCTATTCTAATTGGGTTCCCATGGTAACTGTACAATTGGGTTTTTCAGTATAACATCCCAGAGGCCCAATGCACACTTGTAAAATATACTTCAAACAGCCTGAATTGTTTTTACATTACAGCAC
The DNA here is from genome assembly GCF_003342845.1 of Nothoprocta perdicaria. Taxonomy (NCBI): domain Eukaryota; kingdom Metazoa; phylum Chordata; class Aves; order Tinamiformes; family Tinamidae; genus Nothoprocta; species Nothoprocta perdicaria. The sequence continues at coordinate 445,031 of NW_020454894.1, read as the reverse complement.
TCCCAGGAAGATCAATTACTATACATCCCCACCCTAACTATTAGTGGCAGGGGATGTTAACACTATTGGCCATATTAACATAAGTCATGTAAAAAACACCACATATCACCATCATTATATAAAACTAATTACACACTTCAGATTCATCAAACATGTTCCCAGTAATAAACCAATACTCGTCCTGTCACAAGATCATGTTTACTGAACGTAAGAAATCAACCCCAAATATATGCCAAGCCATTTTGCTTCTTATATTGATTTCAAGGATAAACAGAATCAATCATTAATAATTACATTATAAGGTGACCCATAGGGTTAATCATATTCTTGGAAACTCTCGCGACGGAATCCAACGCAGCTGCCTAGAAAGCCGCAACTGAAGAGCCCTCCGAGGCAGCTCTCACATGTTAATGTTAACGTGAGACCAGCGCACTCCACTAAGATGCTACCTCAGTGTAAGTGTAAACAGAGAAGCACTTCCACTGTTCCAATTAAAAATCATGCATTTCTTTAAAAAAAAGATCTTATTTTCAGTGACACTTTGCCCTGCTGGCCCTTGATTTCAGCCTCTGGAAGCTCAGCTGGAGGCAGCCGATCCTTCCAAAGAGTCGGCCACTAGCCCAAGCTTCAAAGCTAGGAGGGACTAACATGTGTGGGATCCAAAAATCAGTATTTCAGTATATTCCCCCTCAAAAAAAAAAAAAAAAAAAAAAAAGAGATTGTGGCTCTCCTGGAACATATCAGCCTCATTCTGAATCAAGGAGCCAGATGCCTTTACATAACTGAATGCAAGGTCCGGGGCCACCTTACTGTGAACGTGCACTTCACGTGGCCAGCAAAGCATGAGAGGGCTCAATGTCAACAGGAGACTGTGCAAGGGATTTCCCTTCGCTCCCCGCCCTTCCCTGGCTTTATACTTGAACACACGGAACGCACACGGAGCAAGATGAAGGGAACAATGTTGTTTGTAAACTGGCCTGCCAGGACACGGCTCCCAAGCTAAAAAAAGGAGCAGCAACAAAGCCAGCCGGCCTGGGTATTTTTAGACGTTGGACATTCCACCATGTGGTTTTATAAAGTTAAGGAATGATTAAGAGTGCTTAAAGTATAAAGYGCTTGTTAAAAAGTTTTAATTAACGGGCTATCTGCAGATCTGAGTAAACTAACAACTGAAGGTAATTATTGCTTGCATTGTACTGACTGACTGACTGAAAGCAGCCACATGATTTAAATATCCCTGGCATGGCAATTATGCAGCAGCAGTATTTATGAGGGAGCATTAATACTTGCTGTCTCCTAACAAGAGTTACYGGGGGGAGCCGGGTTTGGGCCGTGCTGCTGATACACACAACTGTACTGCAGCACCGACTTCATCATAATGGACCATAATTGTCCATCATAATGGACATCATMATTCCTCTCATCATAATGGACCAAAAAGTGGCATTTAAAAATACGTAAAACTCCCGAACAGACCCACAATGACCCAAAGCCAGTATTTCACTTGTGGGAGGTGGAGAAAGTCCAAATATTTGCACCAAGGAACTTCCCTATTGCTCCCTGCAATTAATCCGAAATGCGACTAATCCGGACGTAGGCATTTTTATTATCACCTTCAGCTCTTCTGTGGGGGAGGGTCAYGCGATTTCAGCAGCAGGTCCTAAATTTACAAGTGATTTGGGGAGATATTTCAAATGATTCATACTGTTGATTTTGGCACAGCAGAAGAATAAATTATGCTGTTAATTTTTACATTAGAGAGGGAAGCAGCGAGAAGAGGGAAACGAGAGATGGTCCTTGAAACTATTCACGGGTTTAGTACCTCAGAGCCAAATCTCGATTCAAATCCTGTTATTGGGCTGGCCCAGTTCAAAAGCTCTCCTAAACATGACCATGCACTTGAAATGTTATGGATTTAGCTACAGGCCTGAGTGAGCCACGGGCTCACAGACACAAGCACTAGCTCTCTGTAAGGTCATGCCAAAATCCAATGTAAATTTTTCTTATTGCCTCTATTAAAAGCAAAGGGCGACACATTTACACATATTACATAAATCCTCATTCGAATAGCAAGCATTTTCTAATCTATCTCCTCCTCCAACATCCCCGAACACTATGCTTGAAATGGGCTCCTGATGTGCGTGCAAGAGCAGCCTGAGAACCTAAAAGTTCATCCCAGAAGTTACATCAGCTATAGGTATTGCCGGTATTAAGGCAAAATAGTGCATGTTCCTGACAGGCACAGGACAAAGTGCTGCCATGCTGCTTTTGGACATAAAATAGCAAGGTGGAAACACAATGTTCAAAACGACAGCATAAAGTACCAAGTTGTCATTGTTTCTACTGAAAAGATTTCACAACTCCTTAACATCCATAAAATTCCACAGCCACACAGTTGTGGTGACTCCCTGCTTAGACAACAGGCTGCAATGCACAAGCAGAACATAATTTAGGCAGTTTCAAAACCACATTTTGCATTTCTGAAGAAGACCTGAGCACTGCCTTCTTCTGCCCTTGCAGCTCAGCTGTTCTCCAGGCCCACGTCTCCTGGGACAGGCCTCAGTTTGAGGCAGTATTTCTTCCCCTTGTGTCAGGAGAGTTTTGCTCCTTATTACTATTACTGCCTTTGTACAAGTTCTCAGGCCTGGTGCTGCGYTGCCAGCACAACTTTGCAGAAAGGGCCTCACGTACATCAGCAGGGGTAAGAGATTCAAGAACCGGACATCTGCACTGAGCCAAGCTTGGGCAGCAAGCCAGGTGGCCGGGCCTTTTTCAAATTTAACTATGGCACTAATTGAAAAAGTTATAAAGTTTGCAGGAACAGCCAAGACACATTGCTGAAGCCTGTCACTGCCTAAAGATTTCAGCCCTCCTAAAATTAAAACTCCATCCTGCATTTTCCCATCAGTTACATTGTCTTCGCCAGTCCAGATATCTTATGAACACTCAGTAAACTAGAGAATTGCACAATCCGTCAATAAAGTAAGCGTATTTTGAACTACTGTCCATATGACTCAATTTGTCAGTAAAAACTGCCACCAGCGCTGCGCTTGCAGAAAAATGTCCATAAATGCATTATTGCAACTGGCAGATCGATGTCCATAATAAAAACAAATAGATTTAACAAGTGCTCGCTTTTACGAGTTAGGCTATTGGTGGAATGTGTGTTCAGCTTCGCCCTTCAACTTCTGGGAATGGGCAAGAGGGGCCGGGTTAGGTACTTTGCTGACTTCACTAGTGCTGCAAACAGGAAATTATTCCAACGCAGGAAATCTTTACAAGTGTTAGACTGAATACTAATGCATTCAGGATGTATTTAGAAGTTCCACACATTCAGAACTTAGCATATCGTTCTGTAAAAAGAAAAATTTAACAGCTATGGTAAAAAGCAAACCACTTTTTTACTCTCCCCATGGCAGATTTCGTTTGGGCCAGATGCCTCCCGGGCAGAGCGGCTCTCAAGGCCGAGCTTAAGAACTGGCAGCAAATCCCCCTGCACAAACCAGGACCCCGGGTTTAGGGCCAAGGACAGCCGAGACTCGGCTCACACAGCACCAAGGTGGCACAGAAGGGCCCTCGCTCTGGGAAGCGGCTCTCCCGAGCCCACACATGCCCCTTGGCACCAGGGGATCGCACTCTGCTTGGCTGGGCTGGGTCCAGGTGTTGGCCCACCGAGGTTTAACTCATGAACATCACGATCCTGGTTCTTCCCAGGCCTTAGCTGCGTGCGATCACAGGAACAGCTGCTGCACAAACTACGACCCACTCGTCTCACGTGCTCCCTCCTGGATTTTTCGCACTCCTGCATGTCTCCGGAGCCAGTTTCCCCTGCCACCCGAGTGAGTTCAAGCACAATTTCCCTTTGGCGCGGCCATTCCCTCTTATCCGTGCCTCCRTAACAAACTTAATACTTTTTCTGCACAAGTCCTTAAATTAGCCATTCAAGGAAACCCCGATAACCTTCCCAAAGGGCATGAGCTTCTCCTTCAGGCTACTATCCCTTTAGTGATGCCATTAACTGATTCTCTACATACGTTAAGCATTAAACAGTGGTGACAAGTTAATTACAGAGTTATCAAGAGATAAAGTAGTCACGGTAACACAAGTTGCAATATAACTACAACAGTTTCCTATGGAGCTTCTGTTCRGTTGCTGGTGTAATTGGTGTAATTAACTTGTCATGGATCAGAATGCAGATAGGAATTGCTAAAGCCACCTTGAAAGCTCACATGGCTACATCTTTTTTCCTCTTGAGCTCGAGGCTTTGGGTACAAGTGACTGGATGTGAGATATTTCTGTCGAGAAACAAATCCAGTTTTACTCCCTYTTGGTAAAAGGAGGTAGGAACCACTGGCGAGGAGCCGACAAGGAAACAAACAAATCGGTGCATTTCGGGGCACCCTCTGCGGATCCAAGCCCCGTCCTGCAGCACAAGGGTAGATGGCAGCACAGAGAAAAAGGCCCTCTTAAARGGGTCAGAGAGCTTAAAAGATGCATCAGGTCGTGGGGACATGTTTACGAGAGCGAAAACCCAAAGCGAGGCTCACGGCAAAAGGCAGGAGCTTTGGCAGAAAAGGCGAGCTCTGTGGGWCTGTCCTAACCACAAGAGCTGCAGCCAAAGCCAAGCGGGGCCACAGCGGCGGCCCGCTCAAGTAAGACACAACCCGGCAAGAAGAAAAAAACAGGTAAAACGGGGGGAAAGGGAGCGGAAAACTGCGGCCCTGGGGGATGGAGGAGGAGGAGGAAGGCCGCGGGGCGGGAAAGGAGCCCGTGTGGAGAGCAGGGGGAAGGCCCGGGAGGAGGAGGAAGGCCCGGGAGGAGGAGGAGGAAGGCCCCATGAAGGGGAGGAAGGCCCACACGTCCCCGTCGCGGCTCGGAGCGGGCC
>NW_020454894.1:389462-439325 GCF_003342845.1 Nothoprocta perdicaria | reverse complement strand
TCCTGCCCACTCTAAACATTTTTTTTTTTTTTTTTTTTTCATTTTTACTTCTAATGTAAAGGATTTAGTGTAAAAATTAAATGTAAAAGGCTTGATGTGAATAGCGTATCAATGAAAGAGCCTTTGACCGACAAAAATCCTATATCACAATAAAGAGGAAATGCAGGGAAAAAAAAGAGTTCATATTTTTTACCATTCTTTATGCGTTTGGAATTGAACTCTATCAGTGAATCCTTGCAGCAGCTGAGAGTGAGTGACTTGTGCAAAGTGTTGCATAAGTGTGCGATGCTGCGGGTGCTGATGAGCAAAAATGAGGCTTTTCAGTGGTTCTAATGAAGGCCGGATGAGCAGTAAATTAAAAGGTGCTAGCGCTGCATGCCCCGCGCACGGGGGCAYGGTGAAGCCTTTGGTGAAGGCGATCTCCAGATCCCAGGGATTTTAAAATCCAGTATCATTTTACGAATGAAAAGCAGGGAGGAGATTCCCGCAATAAGGGATGGATCTGCTGCTTGGCAAAAAACAYGCAAGCTGCTTACGAACCAAGTCTTAGAAACTCCAAGCTCAGCAATTCTGCTCTCCCRGAGTCTTTTCCCTGCCTTTTCTCCACGCGGAGTATCGATGCAAAGATAAGCCATGCAGGTTGGTCTGGCCTATCCCAGCTGAGAGGGAGATTATGCCTAAAGCCGGGGACGCGCAGGAAGTACGCGCGCGGTTCCAAGTTTTCCCGCTAAGACACCCAAGACAAGCCTGCCTGCGGATCACAGCTGTGACAGGTGATGGAAGCTGTCTCTTAGCTGTATTGCTCCTCACCATTTAGAGCCCTTCCAAGCCGTAAGGCCGCTCAGAAGCCATCGAGCAGCCTGTATAAACAGCTGGCAGAGCACTCTGTCATGTTCCCTGGCTGAGATGGATGGCTCAGGGAGCGGGTTTCCGCGCTCCTCACCCCGCTGCAACGCTCCTGTGTGTTAGCAGCACCTCCACGGCGAGCGCGTTGCCGTGCCGAGCAGGAATGCGGGCCTGGAGCACGCTYGGGAAGTCCACGATGTGAAGAAACCATCCCACCATACTGACCAGGACACGGCTGCCCATGGGCAAAACCCGGTCAGCAGGGAGGTCTCTGAAGGAGCTGACGGCCAATTRTGTAATTAAAAGCCTTTGGATTCATGGAAGCTTAAAAGATAAGGGCTGTTCTCAAGCACCTCTACATGACGTGTGCCCGAGCTCTGTAGGTCTGGACCAGGACAGGAGGATGTGCTAAGGCGTGAAAGGGCATCTGTGGCCCTGGCTCCCCTGCTCCTCTGGGATTCGTCCAGGTGGAGCAAAGCGGAGCGTGTCGGCAGCTCCGCTGGGAGTCATGAGTGGCAGCGGGCCGGGCGTGGGGAAAGGGCTGTGGCGTCTGCAACGGTTTCCACTCACAGAGTGTGAGATTTAGTTACCTGAAACTCCCCATTATTAGTGAGCGTGCAAGATTTCAGCCCTTCAAGATTTCTCAAAACAAGAAATGTATTTTATTTTGAAAATATTAAATGCAGGATTAGAGAGAAACCACTAACATGAATGAAATCTGCCCTCTGTCCTGTTTGTTACCCTTTTGCTGTCCTTTTCACAAAAATACCCTGTTCCTGAAACTTCACTGGTAGTGGAAACCTCYTTAAAATCCCTGTAAATCTTTACTGACCTCCAGCCCGAGATGACCACCTTTTTGACTGAAGCCTGAAAGTCAATTGTCCTTGGCATGATTTTGGTTTTGTATTACAGCAGGTTTAAATAGAGAATGTAAACAGATATAAAATGCTTTCTAAGTGTTGCCCCATGTTTTTGTTTTTCATTCAGGATATTTTCCTTCAATTCCTTAGATAACTTATGATTAAGTCTGTTGCTTTCAAGTACAGCACAATATATCCCCCTAAACAGGCATAACTATTTACATTTCAGTGCAAAATAGTTCAGTGCCCTTCTAGTGACAGCAAAACAATATACTTTTGAGTAAACTCAAACTGAGACAAGTATATGAAATTTCAGGGTTGCAGAGTGCAATGGGACGGAACGGAAGAAGTCTCCTTTAAGAAAGGAGATTTTAATTAAAGGGCATGAGATGGGAATTCACAAATATTCCAACCAGGATTACATTCCAAGGTAGGGACTAACCTCTGAAAGCAGCTCCTGTTGGCAACATCTGCTCGGGAAGAGGGAATTGGGCACTGGAACTGGAACTGCCCTCTTGCTAGTTGGAAACAGAAACAGATGAAGGCTCAGGAAAGATGTAGTATCCAAAATCACCACAATTTGGACCTCACTTGTAGTTCTTGAATTTCTCCCCAGAGAAAATTGTCGGATTGGGCTAAAGGCGTAATATATTTCTGCCAATGTGCCCTAGTTCAGCTCAAGTCTGGCCTAGATCACTTCCTGTGCTCGTGCAGCCTCTGCACATGGACCTCCTCAGCTGTGAGTAAATGTGGTAATGTAACTTCRTACGAAATCACCTCAACGAGTACGTAACGATTGCTTTTAGCGTTTGCAATCAGCAGGAAAAAAACAGGGGGAAAAAAAACAAGGCTGAAGGAAACCATAAACCGGGTGATTTTGTGTGCCAAGACACTTGCGTTTTCTCAGCAGCAGGGATGTGTCCTGCAAATGTAAATCGGGAAGGTTCATGTCAATACACATCTAGCTCTTCGGTGTGTGCACGTCGGGGCTGCAATTGTCCCTGAAGGACCCTGTGTGCGCGTGTGTGAGAGAGGAGAGCACTCTGCATCAGGCCTCCAAATAGGTTTTTAATAATAGAAATCATCTCTTCCAMCAGATTTTTGTTTGCAGCACATTCTGGGAGTTTGCCCATGTATTTTCAGTGTTGTGAAATGCTGAGAAACACACATCTGGGTCATGGGGAAGCAGGGCTGGTGTCCTGCGTGTGTGGGTGTTTCTGCAAGGCTTAAAAGGGGTTGGTTTGGATGATGCAGAATACACTTTTTTATCCTCAAGGAGAATAAGAGATGTGAGCTGAGTAAGAGGCTGCTGAGGAAGAAGCAGGATTTTCTGCTCATCCTTCAGCCTGGRTTGGAGCAGATTTGAGGTTGGGAAGCCTGTCTTTAGCGAAGTGGAGGCACCTCTAAGACTTGCTGATGCTGCCCGATCATTTTCAGTAGCAACTGAGGTGGTTAAAGAACTCCTTTAGCAGGAGGAGAATAAGAGGAGAATATTTTCCTCACATCAAAATTTGAACAGCATTTACCCCTGCAGGCTCCAAGTGTGGATTTGATTCCACAGTTCGAGTTGGAAGCATAGGTCTATCTCTGGGAAAGAAAAAAGTTAGGACTCGGGATATATCGAGCAGGAATACAACTGGTTCCTGGGCTGGGAGAGGAAGGAAATTGGGTGGTTTGAAGTGTAGAATTACTGTTAAGTTAAGAAAATGTATTTTAGTAGGCAAACCATTTTCGGTGCTTATGAAGAAGCTTGGCATTGGGAGAAATATCATTTCCTGTAATCAAGGTGCCGGGAGTTGTTTGCCAGCCACTAATGCCTTCAGGGAAATCTAGAAGCAAACCGTGTAAATGAAAGGGATATTAGCAGAGATTGGCTTCATTTTCTGTAGGACAAAAACATAAAAAGTTATGGTGTTTCATATGCCCTACTTTAGTTGGTTTAGTTATCTCCTGGCTGCCCTATTCCAGGAATTGTTAGAAAATGCTTCGGAGCTAACCAACACAACATTCATCTGTGTAGATACAATACAGATGTAATAAATAGCTATCAAATCTGCCTGTGAAATAAGTTCTATCTACAACAGAACTACAGAGAAATTTGTGTAATAAAAAGCTCATAAATGTTAAATTAAAGATTTTTTTTTTTGGTGAAGCAAGGCCACTGATAAATCTCCTGTTAAGTGTGCCTGGAGTCCTATATTTAATGGAGCTTTTGCAGCTATTGACAAATTCCAATGAGGCTCCAGCATTTTCAGTAAATATTACAGCAAAATTTACAGCATATATTTTTTTCCATCGAAATATTTTACACATATTTACAACAGAAACATCCTTCAAAGTGTTGCGTTATTAAAGCCAGTTCTGAGATACGCTCCTCTTTGCCGTCACCTTGAATAACTTGGAAAAAACTTGCCTACTCCTTCTTCCTGGATGCAAATTCCTCGTTGCTTTTGTTCCTACGTCACGGGGAGATGGAGCTGCCAGCAATTACCCGTGCAGAGCCCTTCCGAGAACTCAGGGCAGCAGGGACTTGGTAGGCGCAGACCYGCGCCTCCGTGAGCCTGCGTATTTACCGGGAGGCTCTGGAGATTAAATGAAGTTAATTCCCCTCGGTCTGTGGCGTGGCCAAGGGGTTGTGTGTGTGCCTGTGCCTTCTGTGGAATCCCATCCTGCAGCCGTGGAAATGAAGGAAGTTGCTGCTAACCTGCCTCCTGCATCAGTGGAAATGGATATTACGATTGCTGTGTGGAAACGTGTGCTCAAATGCACTGGGAGTTTGATGCTATTTTTCAAACTGCCAAATAGATAATGTCAGAACATTTCTGAAATGGGATACTAACATCAAGATATACTGCACCAATCAACTAACATCAGGCAAAGTACAGTGTAAAACTGTGCGTGTAGGAGACTACTGCAGAATTTCCATTTTCATTCCTTATGTCAACAGCTTTGTAACTTACCTAGTAGATTGTTTTATGTTTTCCAGACATATTCTCAGTAGACTACAAACACTACATTCAGCTCAGCCTTCAGAACCCAAAGAATTAGATATGCTGCAGTTTATGAAATGGATGTTTATGAAAGTATCCTTTGTTTGAATTGCTCAAAAACCCAACATGAATTCAAACTTTGACAGCGTAAGCAGAAAATAAGAGGGCCATAGTGATCTCCCAAATGTAGCCTTAACTATTGAGGTTCTCATATTGAAAATGCAATTTTCTGTCTAGATGTTTATGAATGTCTTCAAATTCCCTTTCATAATAGCCCCTTTTTGACAGGCCTTTTTCAACTCTGAAATATGAGAAGAAAGGTTGCTGCAGAATGTAGTATATGCCATTATAGGAGGTGCACGCCTGTCCCTCAAGCCAACAGGACTCTTTTGGAAGTCAATGATGATATATGCACGTGTAGGAGGTTGCAGAACGGAAGACCATTARCAGAGGAGCAGGATTCTTCCAGTGAATCGCAGCAGGCTGGGATGCTGAATGCGCTGTGACATTTTTGGGGAGTCTGTCGGTGTAAAATGCATGTATTCTGGATCACTCTATGAACTGTGTGTGTGACTCCAGCCTTGGGTGGTGTTCAGAGCGCTAGCCAACCTTGTCACACAGAGGCTAAAGAACAGGGAAAACTGCGACTCCGGAGTGGAGTCACTCCGAGTGACTCCACTCCCAAAGTGGAGGATGCAGAAGGGACCTGGAATAACGGAGATGACAGAGCACGGACATCAACACTGGGAAACRCATTTTGATACGGGCTTTATTATTCATGTCTTTATTTCGCTGTGGCCCGGCGCAGCTTGTCGTTTTGCTGTCGGGTAACGTGCTTTTGCAGGAGCAACCTGTTGCTCGCCTGCATTTTCCCCTTGTCCGTGTGGTTCAGTGCCAACGGGCCGTGTGCGGGGGCACAGCGGGCCCCCCGGGAGCTCAGGCAGCCCCTCTGCAGCCCTGTGCACGGAAACCTCGGGGGATCACACCGTTTTCAAGGAAATTCCCGGCTATTTGGTCTGCTGGTGGGAAGAGTCCCATGGATTTCACTGGACTTGTGGCCGGGTTGCCGGATTGTGAAGGACAAATTCAGCACCGTGTGAATGTTAAGGCACGATGGTGAAGATTTGAATTTCTCTCCTATACTCAAACCCAGTAATGATAAGTCTTTTTAATTTTTTAGCCCAATAGCAAATTAAGTGTTGAGAAAATTAAGCAGCTGAGAAGCACCTTGAAGATGGTTCATGTCACAGAGCTCTGATRYGTCCAGCAYCGGGATGTGCYTCAGGAGAGGGGTTGACTTCTGTGGGATTCATACCAATTGTGGCAATCTAGGTATTCTGTGCTCCCTTGGTCGCGTATTTGGACTCTTTTCCCTTTGCTTTTATCTTTCTAAAGCATATTTTTTCTCAACATATTTCAAACAGATAGCCAGTTATTGTTCAGCGCAGCTTGTTATCGTCGTGTTGGATGCTGTGAGAAAGCACAGTTAGCAAACAGTGAGCTTCTTGTCTGCTTGAGTGCTAGCAAAATGAGCCTTCTTTTTTTTTAAGTTGTGGAGTTTTTTTAGTCTCGGATGAGCTACGTGATGATGTGATATTTTCCAGTCTTTCCCGTTCATGCCGATGGGAATCCCGAGGCCTGTGTGAAGGGAAAGTGAGAGGAATTGCTGCTTTGACAAGTGAGGGAAGTTGTTCGTAATGCCCTAGTTCAGGATGTAAATGAGCTGTTGGTAAGAAAACGGGCTGGTGAAGACAGGCTAGTAGCTCCGTATGTATGTGTATATATATATATACGTATTTTCTCATCTATAAAGAGAGCGTGCTTAAAGCGTGTTTCCCCAGGAACACTCTGGGAACAACTGGAAGGTGGATTCCTCTCCCGGAACCCTTTGCCGAGAGCTGCCAATACCTTAGGGCACTATATTGACCTCTGGTCTCTTTTGCTGTCATATATATGATACCATAATGTGAGGCTAGTAGAATTTTGTGCTGATCTAAGGGAGCATGAAGAACTTTGTGTTCTGTGGTGGGCAGTGGTGGCAAATCCACCCCGCGTGCAGCCTCCTGCGGAGCTGGGGTAACACACGTTCAAATACCGGCCCACCTGCAGCAGCAGAGAACAATTGTTTGTGACATTAAGCACCTTAACGTGAAGCAATTCGAGTTAACCTGCAGCAGATTTCAGGCACACGCAGGTCCCCAGGTGGTAAAGGTAAAAACGTGCACCCCGCAAGGTCAGGCATATGGTGAAACCTCAGCGCGCGCACGGCAGCAACGAGGAACGAGCTCCCCACCAGCCTCGGGAACAAACAGCGGCCCTAACATTTGCATTTTGGCAGGATTTWTAGGTACCAGGGTGAGCCGAAGAACAACTACTCTGTGCCTCTATTTGCAAATCTTTTTTTAAGCTTTTGACTTTTGTTCTGTTCTTAGGCTGCCCCTGCCTTGTCCACTGCTAGCTGCATGGAAGTGCAAAAGGAATATCAACCAACTAGTTATCAAATGCTTTTATCCCAAAATTGCCTTATACAGTATAAGAAAAGAAGTAGAGAACATTGTAATTACCAATAATGCACTGTTTCAACACTGGACAAATTCAAATGTTTCCCCTGAATCTAAGGGTATTTTTAATACTGCTCTTTAGGTGCTCTTTTATTTCGCCTGAAAATCAAAATGCGCTCTTCCCAGAATTTTTAAGCTGTTCTTTTAATATTTTTAAGAGTATTCTGTCAATGCTAAAATACAGTCTTTTCATGTGGCCACTGAACTGCTTTGATGTTCGTAGGAGCCGAGGAGGTGCAGCTTCCTTACTGCTGACCCTGCCAAGAGCTCCAGGAGAGCTGTGGCCACCACCAGCAGGGAAAACGGGATTCCTGACTGGGCTTCCCAAAGCTTCCTCCCTGGCTTGTCTGCAGAGCAAGGAGCCCAGAACAAGAAGTCTCTGTTTTTCTAGTATAAACATGAATGAAAAAAAGAGGAAGACAATTTGATTTATTTTTTTTTCTGTTTTTGTTTTTTAAATGCAATAATTGCTGTGAAAAACAAAAAGTTATTTTTATGCACAACCTTTCAAAGGGCRTCCCAAAATATTATGCCCGCATATCCTGTCTGTTAGGGCCTGATCATGTTAAGAAAATGGTTCTTAGCAGCTCCCTGGTGGAAAAGGGCAACGTATCCCCCTCCCTGTGTGCCATGTTGAGGGGTAACGGGTGCGCAGCAAGGCTGCCCAAACCRGGACCTTGGATAACGATCCAGGGAAGAGGAGAGACCTCAGGATCTCGGGATCGCCCAGGMGGGCAGTGGGGCTCCAGACCAAGCTCTTGGCCAGGAGGACATCGGCTTTTATAGCGGGGCATCCGAAGCCTTCACCCAAGCCAAAGTACAGCTAAAGTSTGGAGAACTTGACCTGAGCGAGGACTTTGGTGTTTGATCTCTCAATTTTGCTCTTCTGCATTTTTATGTTCGAGTGGCAGTGAGTACAGCTATTTCTGCTCCTGGCAGCCGCACATTGTACTGGATATTGAAATCCTCGCAGTGAAGGAGCTGCCTCTTGAAACATAACCTTGCGTGATGTGCCACCTAAAGAGCTTCTTTCCTATTGGCATAACAAGCTTAAAAATACGTGTTATTAAAGCACATCCGTGACATTTTTGTTAACCTAGTGCTAATGGTGATCTCRCAGTAGCAGTAAAGTACGAAGAGCTGAGATCTCATCCCACCCAACTCATCGATTCCCTCGCTGACCTCGGGGAGCCTCTGACCTGCCCGCACCTCTGTCAGCTCAGCTGGAAAATTGGGTAAAGAGCAGAGCCTGCTGGAAACCATCTCCCATTTGAGCAAAGATTTCCCGGAGACCCAAAAAAAGTGAGTGCAGACATTTCGTACAGACATAATTGATTATGGCCCGTGCAAGAACAGCATCGTGGGCTGGAGGATGAGGACATCTCGTTCCTCATGTGGTGGCTGGGTGGTCTAATCGTCCTTGTTTCACAGAATCACATTTCTTGTGTTCTGGGCTGTATTTTCCTTTTGGGGGCATTGGCAGCTGCACCTCCTCTCATGGAATCACTATGGTTGGAAAAGGCCTTTGATCCTTGTGTCTGTCCCGCATGGACGCGGCTCGAGCCTCGTGTGTCGGTAAGAAGGTGCTGCCTGGTCAATGCTGTCCCTGTGCAGCCTGGAGTTAGAGGACCAAGTTATTGTGCCCCGGATGCATCCCAGGCTTCAGTGCATCCCAGGCCAAAGTGCATCCCAGGCTGCAGTGCATCGCAGGCTGCAGTGCATCCCAGGCTGCAGTGCATCCCAAGCTGCAATGCATCCCAGGCTGCATGCATCGCATGCAGCTGCGCCAATACACACAAGTGGTGCCCAGCACAGGCGGTGGGTGCAGTGCCGGGCAGCTCTGCGCCCTGCATCCCGGCGCGGGGCAGTGGGAACTCCCATGGAGCCACTCCGGAGGCCTTCAGCAGCACATGGATAGTGCTCGGAGCTGGCACCAGGTGCCGCGCGGAGCCCCGGCCTCACTGGACTTGGCATGGCTCATCCTGGGCAGTGGGCAGCATCTCCGACCACCCTGGAGCTGCTCCTGCCAGGAAAATGCACCCTTCCCTCTCCCAGTTCCCACCAGTGCTGTTTGCTTTCCTCTCCCAAGCCTGGGGCGGCAGCTCGGGAATGCAGAAGGCTGCTGGAAACTAAGCTGGGCTCTGCACCTGGGTGGCACGGGGTGGCTGCCAGCAGGACCCGTTGTGGTTCCTGCACATCCAGCTTTATAGGCATCTTCAAAGGACAAAAATATTCCTGACAGCCCCGAAACATGTGATGGTTTTGTTCAAAAATATTCTCTTAGATAACTGTCCTGCAAGAATAGGAGGGACCTAGTGTTTGCACTAGTGTACAGCATTGCTAGTAAAGTGGCTTTATCATTATCATTGCATAAAATAGTCTGTATTTGACATTAATGTTAGGTGCAAATACCTGAAAAAATACATATATAGAGATAGTGTGTTATGTTTTCATCGTTAGTGAAAATTGTGGTTTTTTGATATCAGCTCATTTCACACCTGCTTCTGTGGTTGGTGCTGGGAGTACCTCCTTTTCCCTGACCTGCGAAGGGAACTCAAGATATATGAAATAATTCTTTAAAAAAAATACATGCAAAATCAAACATTTAAAATATAGACATTCTAGAAGATTTAAAAAAACAGACTTTCTTATTTCTTTAAAAATACAGGCACAGGAAAATGAAATGGAATTTCACCTGCAAACGCTCACTTTTCTGTATGCAATAATGCAAAACCAGATATGTGATTATAGTGGACAGAAGACTGAAATAGCAAGGCAATCTGGGATGTGGTGGTGATAGATACATCATGGAAGCAAAGTGCAGACATAAATCTGCAAAGTAACACCGAAAAATATATTGCCATCTCGAAGCTGTGCAAAGAGGCACTGCATGAAGAGGCATTCGGTGACAGTGCATGGACTTCGTGGGGACCTTTCACTCACCAGTGATTTGCAAAGGAGAGGGCTTGGAGCGTCCAAGTGCAGTTGTCTATGATCCTTTTTAAACTGGAATAGCTTTTACATTTTCTTAGGCATCCCATGTGCACGAAGATGTATATGCACCCTGAATAAAGAGCAGTAAAAACCAATTACATCTCGGGAGACAACAACTTGTTAAGAAAGATTAAAGAGAGACGGAACCAACAGTGTGGCTATGGCTCACATCCAGCGAAACTTTTATATATTTATATATATATATATATATATATATTTTTTTTTTTCTTTCCAAAAGAAGATGGGAAGTGCTGCCACGGGACCATGGTCTCCCCTTGGACACCCCATGGATGCAATGCTGCACTTGCCACGATAACGTTCCCTTCCACGTGCACATTGCAGGAGCGGCTCCAGTGCTGCTACAGGGAGACCCTGCCCARGCTCGGGAGATGCTGCAGATGCTGCGTGGCTGAGCAGTGGTCAGAAACCTTCTCCTGGCCACTTTCTGCAAAGCCCCGAATGCACGCGGGGCTGTGTAAAGAGCAGAGTTTGCATTTAATGCTTAACTCCGGAGGAGCTTGGGGGAGAACGGAGAGCAGCGATGCAGTCTCCACTGCTCTGCGGGTGGCCAAGCTGTGGGAATGCTGCTTTCCCTCGTGCAGCCCCTGGCAAAGCCCCCCTGGACACCCCCAGGTGTGAGCTAGGGGCAGCAGCTGCAGCAGGGACCGTCCTGGCCGGTGTTTGCTGAGGCTAAACACTGAGGGGTCCTCATGTCTCTGCTGTTCTTCTTGGCATAGGTGTGTGGTTTAGGTTCGTCAGAATAACGCCTGAAATTCCTCCTAGGAAGAGCATTCCTTTATAACCTGCAACAAGGAAYATATATGGGAAAACTGGAAAATCTTTTGGTGTAACTACAGAAAACAAAACAAGAGAAAARAAAAAGTTTTATTCTCCCATCTATGTTCAGGTGAGAACGGAGGAGAGAACGTTAAGGTCAGAGCATTTTTCATTAGGGTTGCAGACGTAGTTAATCGACGCTGTGTTATTTCTCTAACAGCGAGGTGACAATCCCTCGGTTTGCAATGCCGGTGTCAATATGAAGGGACACGTTACAACCCGCGGCTTTCGGGGCATGTTGTGTTTCCCAGTGCTGGTAGCTCCACAGGCTGGAGACTTCTCCATAATTAAACTCTGTGCAAAATAAAGGGAGATCTTCATCACGCTCTCTGTATTCATATAAAATCTGTTGCCATGGGAGCTACCGTTGGAAAGCAAGGTAGGCAAAATCCATAACGGTACATTGCGTTTGCCCTGTAGCCGCTGGAGGGTCCCTTAAAATAAAGTCGCCTTTTATCTTTGCTTTCAGAATAAACATAAAACTAGATTTTTAGTGCAAAATCCTGATTTCAAGGTTATTGATGCCAGACTAAATTAATACAGTCTGTGCGATAGCATACAAAATCCCCAGCAAAGCCAGGGATACTCCTGTCTTTTGAAAGCTTGACATTTGTTTTTCATCATGAACTTAAAGGTCACCAGCTACAGATGAATCAGGATACCTGCTTGAGTTTACATTTACATGCATTTTATTTTATTCCCATGTGCGCTTTTTATGAGATCCATCACTGGAATAAAACTGTAGCTCTCTCTTATTATCTGGGTTTGATAAACTAGAAGAGTTATCAACCTGCTGCCTTTAAGAACAAACTAGTTGTCTTTACTCTCATTACTGAGCAGCTGTAATTCAGTGTAATGTAATTCAAGAAATGCCTGTTTTCTTTACTACAGCTATTACTGCTTGACCCAAACATCATCTCTAATTTGAGTTGTAAATAAAATGGTGAAAAAGGAGCTCTCAGTTCCTAATCTGCAATTCCCTGCGTTTGTCATCCCGCGCAGTCCCTGAAATGATGGCAACGTTGCCTTGTCAGAGTAATTGAAAAATGGTTTGTGTGTATTGATGCTTGTTTAATTCCTGCTTTATTTCTGCAGATGAGCGTGCAATTAATCAAGGGGCAGGTTTCAGAACTTTCCGGGACTGGAAATGCCTCTTTCCCCACGCAGCGAGCGTGCTCCCTGCCTCCTGCATATGAATTCTTGTGTTTGTTCCGAATAGGCAGGTGACCTGTATTGCTGCACAGCTTTTTTGAAACCAAATAACATTTTATATTTTTACCAAAATACCTGTGGAGCTGACAGAGCATGATGCATTCATTTTCCTTGATTTTGTAGTGAGAGAAAAGGCTAGCATGAATAATTCAAAAATAATGCTGAGACTGTTAAGATTTAGTACTGGAGAGGTCATCACAGTTGGGAGAATGAGCTAGGAGACTATTACTATTCCACGATCTTTGAATCTCAAGGTGACATCATTATTATTTCTCTATATCTATAATGTGGTGCTGCAACCAACTTATTGCAGTGTTTCTCATGTAGGGTAGAAAGATCAATTACATACAGACCTCAAAATGTGAACTATAAGCATAGTGTCCAATAAAACTGTCATTAACAGTCACCACAATTTTAGCTGTATGCTTCCAGGTCAAGCTGTTTTAAAAATGATAACTGACATTGAAAGGTTGAATAAAGAGCACTCATTCTAAAGGGAACAATCTTTTACCCAAATAAGTTTCATTAACAAATCTGCTAATCCCTTCCTGGAGTTTACAAAAGCATTAAGTATTTCATGTGTTCACCGCGTTGGTTCTGCTGAGCATATTCACACACAACCCTGGAAAAACATGAGTTTTCCAAATGATCAGCATCCACAGCAGTATTGTGGAAGGCAGACAGAGCATCCCTGCGCAATCTGAGTTAATTTATGTCTGTCTTCAATAGTAAGCAGAAAGATCTGACCGAAATGGAAGTTGTATCAGCACGGTGGGTGCAWGGCTATGGCATCCTCACCTGCCATGGGCTGCTGCTGTGCAAGTCCAAAGTCTCCAAAATGAACAAACCACAAATATTCAGGAGTAATGCAGGCCAGGAAACAGCCCCAGTGCCTCAGAAGCATCTCTCTTTTGGGTAAGCGCTGCCTTGTATGTTTAATTAAACACTCATTTCCCTTGGAGATTATTCCTCAAGACTGTAACTCCTCCAAGAAAMACTTCTCCTACTTGTTTTTGTTTTTCCTTTTGCAGTTTTGCATCAGTTTGGAAGATAAATAAGRCAGCTTAGTAAGGAAATTATAAAGAAAAAAGGGTTTTCAAGCCACCTGTGCTGAGTGCTGCGATGGTTTGATATAGGCAACGTTCAAATGTTTCTGGAAAATGTGTTGCAAAGCCTTGAACCTTCAGTCAAACCTTAAACTCATCATCACCGTGCCTGCTAAACCCTCACTGCTCTGAATTAGAAATGTTTGTAATTAGATATGCCTAAGCTTGAGATCCAAAAGGTGCAACAATAATAACCCAATAATAACCCAATAATCCTGGGACGCAGTTGAAGAGGGCTAAGCCTGTCCAGCACCAAGACGGGAGGGAATCGTGCCCCAGTGCACAAGGTCTATTTAGGAGTAATCCTGGGGTCCTGAAGGAGCAGGAAAAGCAGGAGGTTCCTCAGCCACAAAACTAACCTCAACATACACAAACAGTTCCAACAGATTATTTGTTCATCTCCAGCCAAACTGGAAACTACAGCAGTTAATAATGGATTCTTTTTTAAAGCTTTGAAAAACTGCATTAGTAAGAAAAGCTTTAGCRTTGCTTTAACTTTCTCATGGAGCAAACTCTGTGACCAGTATTCAACTAAATGTCTTCATATTCAATCAAGAAGGAGGAAAAGGGTGGCAACTTAAAAAGAAAGCCAGGAAGAGTTGATAAATCTGCTCATCATTAAATAAAAAGCACAAGCTTGCTTATAATAGAGGAATGCAAAGTGTACTCTTAAAGGAAATGTAAACGTAGCTGCAACTATTTCATTTCATGTGAGGTTTATGTTATCTCTCCTATTAAATTTAATGGGTTGCCTCATGAGAAGCAGCTCATTAATATGAATATGAAGAACATGTTTCAACCTGCAGACTGAATAACACCAAGAATGCGTGATGTTTATTTTCCTTTGGTATATCCTTGATTTTTTATATAGAGCCCAAGTCAGCAGAAGTGGATGGAAGCTGAGGGTGACAYGGTGAGGTGGGAATCAGGAGGCCCGGTTTCCTATTCGTCTCGCTGCTGCCTCCATGTAGGTGACACCGTGCAAGTCCATGGGTACCTTGTCCCTCTACCAGAGGCAGCGGGGGTCCTGGGGGGCTCTTCTCCCCAAACTGGGACCACGCTCAGGACCCAGAGTCCCTGGGAATGGGAGGGACAGCAGGAACGACCAAAGCAAATAACATAATGAGAATAATCAAGCACCTCGCAGGGACTGAGTTTACAAAATTTTAAATAATTAAACGTTTGTGGAGGTGACTAATAAAAATTACTTAGACAGGCCTCTGCTASTGTGACCTGCACTCAAATCCTTAACTTGCACAAGTAAAAAGTGTTAAGCATTGTTTTTGTTTTGTTTTTTGGTACGTTTTTGTTCCATTTTGCATGCTCAGGAGACCCCTTTATTTCAAATTTAAAGTAGTCTGTGAAAATCTGTATTGACGTAATAGCTTATTAGGCTACAAGCAAAATATTCCCAGAACTAATTTTTAATTAATACAGTTCACTGAAAACTTATAAAAGATTCATACATAATATGATAAAAGAAATAAACATCCTCAATACTATGTCAAGTTTCCTTGGCAAAGCATTGTTTTCTTGGGCTCTGATACCAGAACTCTAAAACCTGCACTTATGACAGAAACTTGCACTAGTCTTCGGCAGCTCTGTCAAATGTGGCATTTTTTATATATAGAAGGGGATTATTCCCTGAGAATCCAAATCCGCCACCTTCCCTCACTTTGAGCACTGCACTGTGCAAAAAGTCCGTGTTTTAATCCGTATTTCTCAGGGAGCCCCTCAAACAGGCTGCWCCAAGGCCAAGGAGGCTGTTGGAAATGACCTTGCAGAGCTTTGTGCCAACCGTAAAGGCCTCAGAAGTGGCAAAATCTAACGAGATCTCCTTGCGTGTCCCTGCAGCGACGTGGCGAGGTGCAGGGAATCCCTCCCCACCATGGGGACACCTCCAGAGACCTTCCGGAGCCTCAGGCCTGGAACTGGAAGGAGTCACCGGCTCAATAGTGGAGCGAGCGGCATCCCGGACCTGAGCTGGGCACGGAGAATCTCCCTTGAGATTCTTTCCGGCCAGGATGACTTATATTTGGCACAAAACGCTTGGATTTTGTCCTATAGCAAAGTAGCTCTTCAACCTTTCAACATGAAATGTTGAGAACTGCACTGCCTTGAGGAGCCTTCCCTCACGCCACGTCCTCTCCAGGAGCGAGTGGAGAGTGATCAGTTCTGTGCTCATTTCTCTTGGTTTCCCTCTGCCGATGGCTTCCAGTGCATGGACGTTGTGGGAAATCTGGGACATTAACCATGTCCCTTCACCTACATTAATAGCAGAACTACTAGAAGAGTCATGGCAATAAAAGCAGGAGCGACATTGGGCATCTCGTAGAAGATCTTTCCTAATTAATCCAACTGGACATCTTTATCTAGGTCAGGATAACACTGCGTATTTAAGAGGATTTAGCCTGTGATTCCTTGATATCCTTAGTTCCTATGTAACTTTAATGTGCTCAGCATTTTTTAGGATTAGGTCTTAAGGGCTTGATCCAAAAACATTTAAAATCAATAGGTGTTTTTCTTTGACTTCAGTGGGTTTTGGTTCAGCCTCTAAATATCAATCAATACTTTCTGATCCAAGTACAAACAAATAATTTTAAATCATATTTCCCAACCCCTTATTACTTACTTTACATTGTATAGCTGCTTGAACTCTGGGTAGATTTGAATAGCAAAATATTAATGGAAACAATAATGATATTGTTAGTTGGAGTTTTAGCTGATTTTAGATTTAATAAAAAATACCATTGGGCATTCTTTAATGTTATAGAAAGAGAATGATTAATTTAAGGTTCAGGTGCAAGACAGGGTCAGGAAAGAATTGTTGCTGCATACAGTGAGCGCTTCAAGATGAATTTGTAGTTTGAAGTATCATTTTATGATGCATTTTCTATTTTGTTATCAGGGGAAGTCTGATGGGTGACATACGAGTGATCACAGTGTTTTGGTGCAATGTTCTGTGAT
The DNA here is from genome assembly GCF_003342845.1 of Nothoprocta perdicaria. Lineage (NCBI taxonomy): Eukaryota > Metazoa > Chordata > Aves > Tinamiformes > Tinamidae > Nothoprocta > Nothoprocta perdicaria. The sequence continues at coordinate 422,952 of NW_020454894.1, read as the reverse complement.
GGGCTTTTCATAAAAATTAGCTGACAATGTCATGAGTATACAAGTAAATTTATAGCTTTCATACTGGACTGCCATTCCCAGAGCTATTTCCAATCACTTGGGCTTTTTATTAAGTTTATTGTTCTTTTATTGTTCAGTGGAGTGCAAGCAGCGAGATTACAAATAAATGTAAGTTGCGCCGGGTATGAAGCCACGCTTGTAGAATTAGGAAAGACGCAAGTGAAGGAAAGCAGGAATTAATTTGAATGGCTGCTGATATGAAAGAGCGCGCTCTGACACGGCTTGTCAGCAGCGCGCGTCGGCGGCATCCGCGCCTGACGCCCCGCTCGCGGCACACAAAACCCACACGCCGGGGACAGCGGAGCCTCAAACCCAGCAAGTTTTTGACTCTCTTCCTGGGAGTCATCGCGATCCCCCAGGTCACCCGGCGCCTCTTTGTTCTTGTTGCTCCGCGGGCTCGTAGCAGAGCCAGCAAAGSGCGCTGGACTTGCTCCTTTCAGCATCATTCTCATAATATCTGCAGCGTGAAACCTTCAGCATTTATTTCCCTCTACTTTTTCTCCCCTCAAAGAGTGAATGCTCTATCATTTTGGTTAATATCCTGACCAGCAGAGCAGAAAATCAGACTCATAGCTTTTAATGACACATTTTCAACTGCAAGTTAGTCAAAAAAATCATTTTTATGTGGTTCTTCTATACTTATACAGACTTCAAGAAACATAATTAAAATTTGTGTTCCTTCTTTGTTATTACAGCCGCGGACTCCACTTAAACTGGATGCTGTTTGTCTGGGCAATCAGACAATAGCTGGAATCCAAAAGCAAATCGATTTGCTGTGTGGCTTGTGCTATTACTTAAGTTATAAATAAAATGATTTTTCCCAGATGGCTCCCTGATGGCCCTGCACTCTTCCCAGTACCAACGAGAGCTTTTCATCCCGCTGCAACTCCCTTAAGCATTCCCTGATCCACTCGCACCTCCGCCGGGTTCCYGCTGCGCTCCGACTCGCTGAAATCTCTCCCCAAACGGTGAAATGCTTCGTTTGCAAAGGAGCCAGGCTTGCAGCAGCGGGAACAAGCTCACAAAGGGATCCTTGGGAGTCCCAAATGTCCATGGGACTCCTAATGAACCCCTTGCCAAAAGATCTGCAAGAGCCACCATCCTCTCATTCCCTCATGGAGATTTGGGAGTGTTAATTCCAAACACTGGTGAAACGACGTTTTAGTCAGAATTAAATGATTGTTTAGGTCATGCTGGAGGTTTTGCACCCGCTATAGGGGCAGTGCCCGGTCCCTGGGCACCTGCCATGGGTAGGACATGTGTCAGGGGCTGCTGGGTCTCCTCATGGGTTTTTCTTATGCAAACACCAAAAAACCAGAAGTGTTTCCTAGGCTGCCTGTCTGCTTCACAGGCCGGTAAATATACATCTGAGAGCCCAGTATATACATTGACTCATGCTTTATTTTCCTTTATAGGATAGCTGACATTAATCTTGCATGCAAAGTTTTTTTTTTTCTTTTTAAATGAAAGCTGTGAAGACGCAACCTATAATCACACAGCATTCGTAAAAGAAGTCAGACAATTATGATGAAAGCAAGAATATTGGGAAATTGTAGGACTAAAAATAAATATTTTTCCATGAACACAATAGAACAACATTGAGAATTGCAGGCAAAAAAAAAAAAAAAATCAATAAAAAGTAGTATATAATAGCTCCAGAGTTCAAACAAAGTGCACTCATTCCCTAGTCCCTAGGAGGACCCCTGATATATACGTGCAAAAGTTAATGAAAATCAGACTTTGTTGTGTCATCAAGAATAGCAAAGGAGTTGGCTGGGTTTTTCTCTACATTTTGGCTAGTCATTGCTCCATAAATATAGCACCTATTTAAAGGACCAAGCCTTGTTCCTATTAAAGGCAGTTGCAAATCTCAGCCAAACCTTGGCCCAGGCCTGGGTGCCGAAGGTTTTGGAGGCGGTGGGAGCTCAGCCGGTCCCTGGGGTGCCGCAGAGGGGCAGTCCTCACTCCTTGGGTGTTGGGCATGGGACAGGGTGCTAAAACCCAGGTTGCCATGAGCCAGCTGTGCCTCTCATTTTTGCATATATTTCTATGAATGCAATGTATTTTATATAWAAAAAAAAATAAGCCCATGCTTGGATTTAAGGCATAAAGACWTTGTGGTATCGGGTTGCTCATTTGGGGAGATTTAATTGCTGGAGAAGGGGCTCATGGCAAAGGGCTGGTGCACGGAGCCGCTGCTGCGGAGCGCGGCCGGGGCGGCGCGGCGCCCGCTCATCCATCACCGCCCGCGCGGCGGCTCCTCCGGGAGCGGCGCAACTTGGGCGCAGGATTAATGGGCATTGCTGCGCCCAAGGAAATCCCTCATCTCCGCGCGCTCTGCCGCGGGATGTATGGGGCGGGAGCGGGCAGCGCGGGCGAGAGCCGCGGCGAGGGACCCCGACGCGCCCCGAGGAGAGCGGCGCAAATGGATCAACGATGGCACAGGAGCTCCGGGAGGAGCAGCTGGCCACCGTGCTCCGCATGGGGAGCCCTCAGGGGCAGCGCTTGGAAACAGGAGGGGACATGGTGAGGGGAAGGCAGGCGATGTTAGGGCAGGTTGTGGGCATGCAGAGCATTCCTGGGAGCTGCTGCAGCCTAAAGGAGCCTCCCGGGGCATGGACGGAGGGCTCCTGCCTTGGATGCTGGTGCTCCMGACATCCCATCCCGGCCTGCCGCTCCGGGGCCGTGTCCTTAGGCTCGGCCTCTCTTGGGTTTGTTCGGACAARCGGGTGCTGCGGCGTGAGTGGGAGCCTTCCCGAAAAGCTGCCGCGCGCCTTTGTGCCAAAGGAGAGGAGTTCCGTGCCTCAGCCCTCCGGGAAAGAGGCAGTGAACAACATTTCACTTGGGGAATAATTTAAAAATCCTCATTTAGTTTTTTTTTTCCCTTTGCACTCTATGATATCATTAATACCGTATTTTGTAAGCATTATGAATACTCCGTCTTCATATGGTAGCCTCATCTTCCCTCCTTCTGTTTTCTAATGAAGCTCAGTGACTCTCAGCCTCACAATTTAAGAGTTTTCAAAGCAAATCAAATACTGGGAGTGTTTGTAATGAATTAAGCTGAAGCTGTGAGAGCCCAAGCCACGTCCCGTTGGACACAATGGGAGCCCTTCTTTGTTTTAAYATGGGTTTCACAAAGCTCTGCTTCTGCAGAAGGCCCATCAGCAACAGCACAATTAGGAATCCGTCCATCAGAGCCCCTGCTTTGCTTCACTTAAATAAAAGAAAAAAAAAAGAAAAAATTATTTTGTTCATTGAAAGAATAGGGGAAAGGATGAGAATGGAGACATCCATTCTGGCTCTGAGCCAGGCCACTTTGGCCAAGAGGCAAGTTTCCTATAATTTAGAGATATGCTACAAAAAATAAACCCATTGTTGTTCCAGACTTGATTTAATTGTTCTCAACTTCAAAAAAAAAAAAAAAAAGAAAAAAAGAAAAAAAAAAAAGCAAAAGCAAAAGAAAGGCAGTGAGCTCTAAGTTTTCAAATCAGTTTAGAAAATAATTCTTAGAACTTTTTTTCCCAGAAGATGGCCTGGCTCCTAAGCGCAGTTAGTCACTGCACGCTCAGCCTTGACACAATGGCTGGCTCTGGAGCAGCAGCCTTAAAGTGCAGTTTTGCAATGAGCKGATGACTAATCCTTACTTATGCCCCACTCACATGTGGAGGGGATGCTTGAGTAAGAAATGGTTGAGAGGTCTGGCACGCTSACAGCGACGGAGGAACGGACTGAGCAAGAACTTCAAAAATCACCTGCCTCAAATCTCTGTAAAGCTCGCACGGTTTCATTAGCAGCAATTTTAGAAACGGGCACAGCAAAGACCCTTGGCTTAGCAGGCAACGACTCAACGCCTTTCGTTCTGTTCTCACGCTTTCTTTGAAGGATAACCAGATTAACCATGCTAATATGCTTTAAAAAATCTATCAAGTTTTTTGAGGTAAAATCTACACCTATTTCTGGATCATGGGACTGATGAAAAGAAAAAAATGCACCTTGCAAAATGCACCTAATATTTGAAAGCTTGGGTTGATTATCAAATTGAAACTTAAATTTGCAAAGATTATAGTTGGGTTAGTAGGGCTTTTACATATGTTAGAATTTCCTGTCTGCATTTTTTAGCTTATATTTAGCATATACATAGTGTCTCTGTGTACATTCACCTTTCTGGCATCTTCTATGGGAATTAGAGTTAATAAGACTGAATCTCAGGGGACAGCTTTATTTAGACAAAGCTACTGCTCTAACACATTTTGTTTCATGTTGAGTCTTTGAGAGTTTTAATACGTTTTGGGTGTCTAGAGTTTCCCTACACTACCATTCCATTCCTAATCCATTATATGGATAATTCCTYATCTGTGAGACATGGAGAAATTATGGCATTCACAAGCATTTTTGGAATATTTATAGAATGCCATAGCAGGGCTCAGGATATCAGTTGGCTGAAAATAAAGGCAAGATCCTCAGCAATTCTCATATCTGAGTGCCAGTTTGATTCCTTGGCAGAAAAGTAAATTGCAATGCTGGAAGACAAAGCATTGCTGAACAAGAGGATTAGGTTTAGTCCCTTCCCACAGCTGCTGTCCCTAAGAGGGCATCTGAATTTTGCAGAATATTGCTTTACTTGTTAGAACTATAAGTTAAGAATATTAGCAAGGTTAAAAGAATAAATATGATTTCCATGTGATATGTGCAATGACTTCTGTAAAATCTCCTGCACAAGGGAGAACGGTTGCAATCTCTTAACTACGTAGTAGGAGATAATAGTTGTGGTATTTGTACTGAGAGCTCGTGTTGAGCAGCAGCCTGGCCTCTTTGAGAGAGCAGACTTGAGCAGTCCAGATAAAACGCTCCTGGATTTTTCCCTTCTTCTCTTATCCCTATCATCCCCCCAGCTCCCGCTGTAGTTCTTGGCTGGCGAAGTCGGTCTGTGCTCTTAGTTAAAAACATCTACAGCTGTCATCGTAATTTTGTGCTTGGCCATTTCCATCTGAGGGTATAAATGACGTTTACAGAGTTGAAAAAACACTGTTCTTTCAGCTTTTCGGGGGAGGGAAGTGTAGAACAGATAACATAAGYGAGTTGCCATAGGTCGCTCAGTGAATCAAAGAAAGAAGCAGGAAGAAAAATGTCTCCGGACTTCAGTTCCCATTTTTTTGATGTATTGTTTTTCTCTCTCTTTCTTCTGGAAAAGGAGTTATATTATGACGGTTACTAATGGTTTAAAATCATAATTATGGTGTAGTTTTACAGCACACCTTCTAATGGTGGTGGGCTGTATAATGAGCCAATATGACAACAAAGATGAATGCAAATATTGTATTCAAATAACACGACATTTAGGCTCCAGTCACGTTCAGAGACTTCTGTTGGTTTCAAAACACACTGCACGAAAAGGCAGTATTGGGAGAGGGAGGAAGGGGGTGAATGAGATGCTTTATTATACAGATGCTCACCAGGACATCATGGACCAGCACTGGGGTGTCCAAAGAGAGTAGAAGGCAAATTGTTGTTTTCTCTATAAATTCTGTGTAGTGCTGAAGTAAAGGACATCTCCCYGTGCAGCTGGGAAATACCAAGTAATCTCTCGGAGCGTTTATAGATTGTGTAGGACAGACTCAGATTTGTCTACAGCCTCCTCCAAAAACACAAGGCTCTATCCCACGTCTAGACGTTTCCTGCTGTGGGCTGGTCCCCCACCATAAAGCCATGAGGAAAATTCCTTTGTATAATCGTTTCCCTCTGAAGATGGATCTTGACTCCGTGGCCACCCAGCTGCAGACACCGTATGAGCTGGAGTCCTTGCCCAGCTGCAGACTATTGGTGCAAGGAAGAGAATAACTGTGCTCAGCCCCACAGTTTGGCTTTGGCTCTGTGGTGTTGAGGGTCCTCAGTGCTTCACAGTACGAACCAAGGTGGAATCACTCTCTTCTAGATCCACCTGACAATGTGGGCACTCTCCTTTGAGCTAGAGCTTAGTCTTTGATCTCTGCAGATGCAGCTCGCCATATTTCCTCGCAATCTATAGCTCTGCATATGCAAGACGCTACAGAACCCCTAAAGTGGCACCCAGATGAAAACATTGGGGTGGAAGATAAGGATGGCTGGGACACTGGAAACCACATAGTCCAGCAATAAAGGACGTGCAATACACATGCTCGTCTAGAGCTTATCTGTAGTAATTGAATCTGATAAGAAATCATCCATGAATCTACGTTTGTAATTACCAATATGCTTTAGTTTTAAGTTGAGAAACTGATGAAGATATAGTCTAAATTGCATTGCTGGCATTTATTTTGYGGGAATGGCATTGCTCTGTCCCTGCCTAGGCAGCGTTTCTGGGCCTTCCCTGGCARCTTCAATTTGCCAAATCTGTTGAGCGATGTTAAACCTGAATTCATCCAAGTGCTTGGCCCTGTGTTTAACTTTAGGCACCAGCTTACTAACCAGGCTTAAAGGTAACTCTCTGGCTTAAGCGGTTTGCTGAGCAAAGCCTCCACTGCCTCTTTTTGCTTTTCCTAAAGTTATTGGCACGAATACATTGATTTTGCAGGAATATGTATTGGGTCCCTCAGTTCTTACTGAGGAGACATCTGAGCTGTTGCAGACTTCATTTTTTTTTTTCTCTATGGGTCTTGAATTTAAGCAGAACTGTTTTTATGGGAAGTGTGATGTTGATTGTATCGATTTGGCAACTGGGGAGACAGTGTTAGTGGGTGACCTTGAAAAATGTGATAAGTGGCAAGGGTGCTGAAAGGTTGAAGCACAAATGGGATGGCTAAAAGCATATTTATTTCTAGCCTGTGATGATAGAGAGGGGTTAAGTTCACGACTCTTCTCCGTAAGAAGTTCTTCAGAAGCCATGGAGTGCTTCCCACCATATTCTTSTCAGCTTTGCAGAGAAAATATTCACAGTTCCAGTAGGGTTATGTAGAACTTGACTCAGAGGTGAACCTTGAAACCTTAAAAAAAACAGAAAAAAGAAAAGCTCAAAAGCTGGTACCAGTATGCTGCTCTGTTTTGTGTTCAAAGTGATGCAGAAAGGGATTAAAAATAGCACAATATTTGGGTTAATAAAAATGCAAACACTTGTGTTAYTATACATATAACATATGCATGTGGTTGTAGTATGTAGCAACAGCTTAAGGAAGTGATTGCCAACGTTTCCAAACGCCAATCTGCCCGTAACAGAGCAAACGTGCCCTCCCTGGTTGCAGATGGTTCCTGTAATACTTAGGCATCCATATAAATATTTATATTTGTTGGAATGAAGTGGAGATTTGGCTGCTAGTGATTTATTTTTCTCAGCATAGCRATAATCTGGTGTTTTTCCTATTAATTTAGTTTGAACCCTTCAAAGAAAACTATGAGGAGCAATTGCTGCCCCTGGCCAAGGTCCCTTTTGCTTGCGCAAGGGAGCTGCCCCTGCCTTGCCGAGCTGCCCACAATAACCAGAAATTAGCAGAAAAACAGGGTACACACATGAAAAAGAGCTCATGAAGCATTATTGACGTCACAGTTTCATACTGCAAGCAGCACAACAAGGTGCACGTGAACAGGCAGGGAATGATTTTCTGGCTCTGTGGCCTCCGTGCAGTAGCAATGTGTCATCTCCTCGTGGATCCTCGCCAGCAGAAAGGAAACAGGAAAGCAGGGACTCCGAGATAGAAACTGCAGGAAAGAAATCCTCCGCACACCTCTTCTCGCTGAAACATGTAAATGAAAGGTTCTTGTTTAACTGTTTCTGTAGGTTCTGATGTGGCAGCCCGGTGCTGGAAAAAAGATGAAATCTTCCATCTCCTGTTATCTCCAAAGTGAACAGGAGATTTTGCCTCATTCTGAGGAGTGTTCAGGCAGGTAGCAAAATGAGAGCAGAGAGATTCTCCAGGTTCAAAGAAAAATAGGAAAAACTGCCATGCCAAAGATTTGCAGAAAGTTCTTCAGCCAGGACATTTGTTATTTTGTCTGGTTAAAATAACATCAAAAAGAGGAAAATCTGGCCGTGCATAAGATTCCTGAAATACTATCAGTGTCCTGGAAACCTCATGTCAATATTCCTTATTTTTCCAGGAAGATATTTACTGTGTTTCCTCATTAAGCCTCCAAAAACCTATTGTATTTCCAAAGTATTTCCAGAGCAAATAAAAGCTGTGCTCTTATTGCTCTTTTCCTAACGTAGCTGTTCACAGCTTTGGCATTTGCTCACACCTGATGGAAAGTTTGAAACTAAACCAAGCAATGGGTATAATTAACCAAGCAATCACTAAATGTGCTGTTGCTCCTAGTACTGAAACATGATTAAGAAGATGACTGGATCAGGCAGCTTGAGAGCTCTCCTGGATCCAAGTCTCCTTCGTGTTCAACAGAGATTCCAGTTGCAGCGTTTCCTTTGATTTGTTTTTCCCCCCTTGGGCTACATGCTAGGCGTTTCACAATTGTGAGATTTTAAAAAAAAAACCACACAAAACAAAGCAAAACACACACAACTTGGCTTTTCGTATTCGCCTCCTGGTATGCGAAGCTGCTTTGGGGTTGTAATTTTTCTCTGTGGTCACAGAAATTAGACAGTGCTTGTTGTTGTTGAAAYGGATCTTGAGAGTCTCACGGAATCAGCTGGCTTCCGGGTAAAATTCAGAAAGATCCTCTAGATTTTTGGCACAGCGCTAGACACCAGCTACTGTGGCACTATTTTACATTTTCTTCGATGGGAAAATTACAGATATATCCTGAATTTTGAGCTGTATATTGGAGGAATAAGAGTCTGCTGAAAATAGACTTATTTATAAAAGAAAAAAATGAAAATTCCTATCAGCTTCTTTTGGAAAAGAAAATACTGGTGCACGAGTAAACAAAACAAATTAAAAATAAACAAAACAATTAAGCTGGGTCACATAAGTGTTTTGCTGAAGGTAAATACAAACACAGGATTTTCACCTTTCCACCCATCTCTTATCACATCCCTTAGTCCCTTTGCTCAGTGGATACTGGGTTTATTTTTCCTTTGCTTTAGACTTCAGAGATATTCAAAAACTTCTTTCATACTTTAAGTGATATCAGTTTAAATATTGTATCCACATAACTTAAAAATATATACGTGTATTTATTWCCCAGAGTATATGCTCAGGTTAATGCATATTTATATGCAGTGCTGGCATTAGGGACAATATTTAAATGTGCCCAGAAGCAAGTCCTATCAGAATTCCAAGTTATTTCAGATTTTTTACTAATCCTCTACTGGACTTTAGCATAAATTTCAGACTGATGTGTATTTTGCTTTGGTATGTTAAAAACTAGTGGCATGATTTTGTCTGTCCTGGTCTACACATCTTTTACCTGGTGGATGCATCCTGGTTTGATCGGGATGCAGCCAGGTGGCCAGAGGCCAGGGAAGCTGGTGGATCTTCAGGGACAGCCTCCTCAAAGCACAAGAGCTGTTGCCCATCCTGATGCACAAAATGAGTGGGCACGGCAGGAGGGTAAGTGCTGGTGGGGCTCAGCACGAAGGGGAAGGATGCTCCAGGGAGGTGGCCATAGGATACCTAGGAGGAATCTGGAAGTATCACCCAGGTGTAAAGGGAAGGAATTAGGATGGGTGACAGTGGAAGAACATTGAGTTAGGGAGTCATGAAAAAAAGCATGGATAAATGCTCATCAGGAGAAGACCAGAGGATCCAGGACCAGGCTGGTCACCTAAGCTCAGTTCCAGGAAGGCTGAACTCCTCCCAGTAGCTGAATCCAGGCACAGGAAGGACAAGAACACAGTTGGGAATGGCCAGCATGGACCACTGCAAATCATTCCTGAGCATCTGATTGCCTCCTGTGATGAGTCCATCTTTGCACAGTGGAAGGAGAAGAGGTGTGCACAGTTTGAAGCGAGGGACACGTCAATTAAATAAAAAGAAAATGAAGTGCAGTAGCAGTGATGTAACATTGGGAAAAGGGCCCAGAAGAGCGGGACTGTCTCTGGAGGTGTCACATCTTGACCTGACAAGTCTTCGAAAGCCTGACCTAACTTTGAAATTAGATCTGCTCTGAGTGGGAGAGTGGCTACAGGACCTTTACAGTCCCTTTCCAATCTAAATTATTATATGAATCCAGTAATCCACATCGTCTTCAGTCTCTTGGATTACCCTTACCAAAAAGTATTTCCCCTCTCACTGAAACCTCTGAGCTCTGTATTTCCTGAGGATGGGGAAACAAACTTCTACGTTGTCCCCCTTGCTGTATGTGGAGCAGGAATGTTGAACTACAATGGCCCTTCAATTGGTTCCTCATTTTCATCCTGTCTGTTTATTTTCATCATTTCTCCTCCTTCCTTCTGGTTCATTGCAGGAAAGCTTGCATTAATCATAGGAGTATCCATGTCGGTGCCGACCCCCTCGAACCYGTTGTCATTGTCAGGGACATGGGATTCTTTGCAGAAGGACTATGGATGCTCCATGTGTTCGCRTGGTGCCCACCACGATGTAGACCTGCAGCTTTAGCACTAATGAAAACCCGTGTCCTGAGTTGGTAGCCAGAGGGATGTGGCTCATGCAGCCCTTGCTCCTGGTCCAGTCCTCCTGCTTTTGCAGGCACTGGCCGGCACAAAGGCTCCCAGCCCCCCTGGCCTGGGGTCTGCTGTGACTGCAGAATTTACCTGTTTGCTTTTTCCTCTCAAGTTTACCAGGTGCTTGATTCTCAACCTTGGGAACCCTACAGAGTGAAGGGAAGCATCTCCCTACTCTTGTGCTACAGCAGGCTGCAGGAGGAAAATGGCTATTTCTTCTCCCAGGTCCAGCCATCTGTYCCAGTTATTGAGACACAACCCTGCTCAACTAAGTCTTGCAAAACTCCCACTAAAGTTATGAAAATAGAGGAGTTTTAAAGCAAAATCTGCTGCCTTGATCTTGTGGGGAATGGGAGTCCAGGCTGAGAGGGCCCTACGGGATGATGGGGTGAAACACCAAGACCTGCCAGGGAGGAGAATTTAAAACTGAAGATGTTTTTTCAATGGAGATCCATTTTCCTTAATCCTCTAGGTTAAGTCAGGACATAATAGCAAGTAGTTGCACTAAGCTACAGTGAAGGAACCCCCCAAACTGTAGCAGATTCCCTCTTCTCCTGGGAGGGGAGGTTGCTGAGGGTCAGCTTTATTGAACCCCACCTCATATCACATGTGTGAACTGAGCGGCAGTGATCTRCATTTTATGATATGGAAAATTGGCCACCACTAAAAAGCAGATTAGACTTTCATATAGCAGCGTTATTTACGAGTGCCTGTGCGATACGTCGCTGTGTTAGTCCAAAGCCTTCTGCAAGTGCCGTAGCTCTGCTCCCAGAGTCATCCCGGAAATTAATTTGCCTGTCTTCTTGCAAAACCTACCTTGTCTGGTCTCATGTTTTTTATTTACTGCTCCGTCTTTTTGGAGCTCTTTGTCAATAGATTTACAAATACTGTCCATTCGTGAGGATTTCTTAGGAGGAATTTTTTTTATATGGGATGTTTTTGGTTATCCTTCTGCCTACTACTTAATGTGCAATGCTTATTTATTGTTGTGTTGTATGATTGCAATAAACAATTGTAGCTGTCAGTTTCTTCTGATTAAATACCATATTTGTTAAATAAATAAAATGATAGTAATGAACTGGGCTATTCTTTGCACATAATGTATGACTTTCATATTTCTGACACTTTGGAAGATATATGAAATGCTGATACGCTAGAGAAGGCTTGTAAATCAAGGAGAGTTGGAAGAGATTCTGATCTGCTTCCTATCAGAGGGTCATCTTTGCCATTATAAACTCTGAGGGCACTTTTGACTTCTCTCCAGGCCAAGATGTACTGGTTTGAATAGGAAGCTGGGCCCAGAGGACGACCATTAACAGCTCAGAAAGGGAGGATTTTAAGACGCATGAGCTCTCTGAGGATACGCGGGAAGATTTGTGCTCGCAGTCGATGGGCCAAGATGTTGGGTCAGGATTACATGTGGTGTCTCCGTCCATAGTTCTGATGATCAACACCCCCCAGGCTGGCTCCACTATTGATTAGTTATTGGTCCCAGCTGAGCCACTTTGAGGGGCAGTGATTTTTTTCCACCTCAAATCTGAATATAGATGATGCTGCGGCACACCTGGTAGGCACTGGCACCTGTGCTTTTTAATTAAACAACTGCTTTTATTTGCAGGCAAATGAAGCCATGTTCTTTTGGCTCTCAAATGGTGTGGTTAGCGCTACAGACTTTCCGCCCGTGGAAATAAGGTGTTAACTTTGGTTGCTGGAGGTGTTAGGGCAGCGAGGCGCTTCCAAGCGCTCCCTCGCAGCAGAACTCAGCAATTCCCACCGATCCGTAATTCATGTGCGAGGTACTCTCACACCTCCTCTTCATTTTATTCTCACTATTCCGCAGAGCAGCCTTATCTCCACCTATCAATTATTGTGGTATTAATTTATACTGCGGTGTATATCTCCCTTACTTTGCTGTTTGTCGCATGCTTACTTAAAATATGTCAATGTCCCTGAGTAGGTTTCTATAAAACGAGGCCAGAACTGAACGTTGCGGGTTTATTTATGTGCCAGCACCACAACAGACTACTTTTTTTTCTTCTTTTTGAGAGAGAACACTTAAATAATGAACCAAAATAAGATTTAAAAAAAAAGTTGTCAGAAGAGTACCCAGAGATACTGTGCAAACAGGAAGCGTTTTGATTATGTTCGCTGGTGCAAAATTAGTAAAGAGTTCGAAATTGTCTTGTGCTTACAGATTCTATTGTTTTCAAAGAATAATTCCATCTATTTTAACATTTTCAAGTATAATTCCATTGGTAATGGCTCTTCCTTTGATTGTGAGCTCCGCTAATTGAAAGGTGTGGTGCAGTGTCTGTTTTGGCAGTTATGCTTATATCTTTTGTTTAAAAACTCAAAGTGTTGGCTTTCCTGTCCAGCCTTCCTTAGTATTTTCTGTTTTGGTGATGTGATGACAGACTTACAGTGTGTTTCCTTGTGTGTATGGTAACAGATGTTTATGTGAATAACAGACTTTTTTATGAAGGCACACACTTTATAGCCAAATACTAATTAAAAATAATTGCATGTAAGCATTTTTGTTTATTCCCTGTTGTGCATCTTTAATCATTTGAAATCACCTGCAGTTGAAAACTGAGGCAAAGATTTGATACTGCAATTATAAAAGGCCATCTGACTCTATATTAGAAAGGAACAGCAACATATTTGAAGAGGAAATTATTACAAAAAGTGTGTGGCTGCCTGCCCTCTCTCTGAGTTTGCTTTTATACTCCATGAAAATGCCAATGCCTTATTTTGTTAAACTAATAGGAGTTTAAGGTATCTTATCTAGCGAAACGATTGGTTCTCGACTGACATCCTGTTCAGGACACATTCTGGCACTAATAAGCTCATTACAAATATATTTTAATTAGAGGTGTAACAGATGGTTCAGAGTAAATATGGGCAGTAGTACTTTTTAAAGAATAAAAAAACCCACACAGGTTCTTTTTAAGGACTCAGCAGCTTAGTTTGGATGTTATGGTCATAGTTGATTGAGCTAAACACAGTGAAAATTCCTGTTAAAGATGCTCACAGTAATAGAAGAATTAGAACAAAACTATTCAAATGCCAAAGCCAGGCTGAGCAGAACTGAATATTTTCAAAAAAGGCAAATCAATACCGAAGAGAAACAAATATTTTCTCATGATTAAACACTATTTTAACCTTTTGCGCTTGGCCAGGTAGGGTTTTATTTGTAAATTGTGCCTACCCCTGMGTTGCTACAGCCAGGTAAAAGCAACAAGAATCCCTCTGCTATTTGTTGCTTTGGGCTCAAGCCCATCCTTTGAAGCTAGAGGAATTGCTCTGCACATCTTGCACTGGTAGAAAGGTTGGTGATAGGTGAAAAACTCAACCATTGAGACAAAGTTTGTTGTCGGCTTTTGTTGACTTTGGCTCTTGCTTGGAGAAGATCCTGATGAAATAACTGGTTTTGCTTTGTTTTATTTATTTATTTTTGCATAGGGGAAAAAATATCCAAGTGGAAGGTAGTTAGGTAGCATGAATTAGTTTTCCCTATTTGAATTAGAAGTCAGAAGCAGGGAATGGCATCTCTGCAGCCTGCATTTCCTCCTGTTCTTGGAAGCGCAGATCCCAAAATAGGATAATGGCAAAGGTGCATGAACAAAGACAAATGTACATGAATAAAGGCAAYGGAACATGAATAAAGGCAAAAGTGCATGAATAAAACATACAGTGRCACATCACACCCTTACAGCTGGGTCTGCTGCGGAGCAAATATCATACACGCTGTRATAGAGACCAAGGACCCTTGTAGCTATAAGGTGACAAAGTCAACGTCCTCCCCGGGTGCTCAGTGCCCCATCTCAGACCTTTGAGTCCCGGCACTTGCCCAGCAGAGCCGACACGTCCCTGCATGGGTGTGAAACTCCCCACAAAAGCGGGTCCCGATGGGGCTGGCCAGCGGCGGGACCTGGGGCTCAGGCGGTGCTGGAGCAGCCTGCATGTCCAGGACGCTGCTTCGCCCCGTGCCATCACCAAAGCCAGCGGCTGCAGCTGCCAGGCTGCTCTGTGCGCAGCATCTCGTCGCGGGCGGCCTCGTGCCGCTGCTCCGTGCTCCTACCTTCTGGGAGCTCATATCGCAGGGTAAACACGGCTGCAAGGAGGATCCAGCAGGAAAATTATATGATATTTGACCTTTTTGTAACATAACATTTCTGGAAAATATTATCACACATGAGATTTGSTGTAGTGATATTGGGATTAATTATGTGATAGATGTAGCACAATGTAAGCATTTCTTGCGTGTGTTTGTGCAGATCGAATAATATCACCTGTAATTCAGGCTGCCGAGCGACGGCTCTCCTCTGTTTTTGGAGGCAGAAGAARGAACTCAGCTTTGAAAGAGCATTACCTGGAAAGTGCAGGGGGGTTAGGCCCCATCCCGGGTCCCTGAAGGGTTCCCAAGGTAGAAGAGCTAAACCTCTTGTATAGGGATGGCCATAGCTGTCCCCCCAAATCKCTTAGCATCAGAACTGCATTATGTTTGCAATTATTTGCATAAATGACGTGTTTTAAGGGAAGTAGCTCTTACCATGTTATCAAAATTATGTTTATCGGCAGTATAAAGGCACTCTCAGGGGACTGCTGGATGAACTGCCCGTTAGGCTCAGCTTGCACGGACTGGGCGCGGGCAGCGGGGTTTTGTTCAGCAGAAGCGGAGCCGCTCCTGACGCACGCGCTGCTTGGAAAGTTCGGGCTCCGAGTATTTTTGTGCTTCAAGGTCCGGCTTTGGCTCCGTGTCAAGCCTGCTCCGGGAAGGCTCTGGAGAGACGGCATCAAAGGCGAAGCGCGAGGGCTTTGCACGAGAGCCGCTCCGGGGAGCGAGGGAAAGGGAATTAGTGCAATTAGTGGCCCAAGTGCTCTGCCAGCAAGGTCTGGGCCGTGGCAGGTGAGTTGAGGCTGGGTGCACAAGATGATGGATTCATTATTTCCATGGACTTGGTACTGGTCTTTTTGTCACRTTAGATTTGCAAACAAAGTGCAGCCTGCGATTACCCAGCGATGGTTTCATTTGGCTTYGGGAGTTCACGGAAGGCTTGGCTATGCTTGGTAAATTTTGTAAAAAAAGAACAAAACAAAAAAGAGTAACTTTTAGAAAAATAATATAGTTGGAGTAGTTTAGATTTGAATTTGTCGTGATTAAGACCCTGAGAACTTGACAGCCCCTCTATAAAGATTAATTGCCAGCAAAGGCAGTGCTCTGCGTGCCGGCAGCTCACCCCTTCCTGCTCTCCTTTCCGCCAGCCCCGCGCACGTTCCGTGCAGGGTTCCCTGCACACGTTCCCCATGCCATGAACACGACTCCACCGGGAGCTTTCCATGCCTGTCCAGCTCTCAGAAAGATCRTGCACAGCTTTCCTTGGATGCTCCTGTTGGGCTTTTAATGCTGCGCTCTTAGCTCTGGTGCTGCAAACTGCTGCATCAGGAAAGCAGGTATCTGCCTCCCAGCCTTCCAAGTGCCATATGTACATGAACAGATCCCAGAGAAACTTCAAGCGCTTTTTTTCCCCCCATTTGTCACAGTTTCAGAACGAAGAGAATACTTGGGATTAAAAGATGACCTCAGAAGGGAGCGAAATTAGAATAAAAGGTGCCAGGAATGGGCCTGCAGTCCTTTGAAAGAATGCTGTATCCTAATTATTTCACATCTGCTTTGTATTCCATTTGAAAACACAGGTGCTCAACCCTGGTGAAAATTATAAATAAAAATTCAGTATTACATTTGAAAAACGATGGAATACCCAAGGGAGGTGAGAAGTGATCAGAATCCAGGGGTGACGACGTTCGAGAGAGAGGCYTGGGAGGAGCCTTCCTCTTTGCAAGACGATGCCGACCCTTGGCAGCTGAAGGGTATTTAGGTGCACCAAGGCATGGAGAAATGCCTTACAACAGAGCTCTCTGCTTAAAACTAGTAACTATAAAAAAATTTGGTATCTATCAAACTGMAGGTTATGCACGTGGGAGGTGCTGCAAACATTATTACTTAATGTTACATCCAATTATTCCAGAAAATATTTATTTTGCTTCTATTTTATAGGTTAAGGTGTTATAAGCATAATCTGAAGGGAGGTGTAATTTGCAGCGGTTCCATCTCTGATGACTATGGTATTGACAACACTTTCAAGAACCTTTGGAAAACAAATGTCTAAAATACACAGTCTAATTTCCATTCCTTGCCTAGATCATATCTTATAAATTCTGCATTTTTCCACACCTATTATTTAATCTGCARTAAAGCAAGTGTGGTCATGGATAAATGCTTGAAAACTGCTTCTTGCAAGTACCCACCAAAAGAAGACTTATTTAAGTGCTTCAAGAATGGCATAGTGAAAATATCTGATATAGGAATAGTGCAAAGATTTCCTAACTTATTCAAATTTTTGATCACTTTATCTTGCTATATTTTGACATCATGATATCACTATCTTGGTATACTTTGAAGGAAGGCTGCAGCATTTGGGCTGGTCACAGGTTGTGAAAWTGTCCACTTCCCAAGTGAAGAACTTGGAACACCAGAAAGGCCAGAKTGGTACCACATACCGTCAATTAATTTCTATAGCAAAAATTTTCAATGACTTTTTTTATCTTAGGAGGAATAATATTGCCTCTCTGGAAGCCATTGCACAAATCAAAAAGGTTTTTTTCTCCCAGGTTTGCCTTTTTTTTTTCTGTACTTTGTAATTTGCAAAGACAGARCTGCAGATTGCATTGCAGTTTAGGCATATTTCATTTACAAGTTGCAGTAATCTATTTTTTTGTAATATTTTGAACAAGTTTATGACAGCTTTGCCCATATTCTGCCTTGGACTTTTGCTCATGTTTATTTGGCACATTAGTTATTTTCAGAATCCAATAAAACCCATTTTAAGTGTGAATTGCTTCTTGCAATATTAAGACTTCTCTTTTCCACCAGGCAGAAATTAATAAATTTCATTCATATTTAAATTTTCGGTCTTGCAGATGCGCTGTGACTTGTTTGATGGACTACATGGCTCGCAGGAGATGAAGTTCGGTATTTCAGGTTTATTTCCACTGTTGCGTGCAGTCATGTAGCTCAGGTATTCCAGTTGCTGGGGCCTCGCAGGCTCCTTTTCTTTTTGGCACCACTGACTCCTAGCCTGGCTCCAAGTCCATGGTTCCAGCATCCCAAGGATGAAGCTGGAGCAGGGTGGCCTGTGTCCTCCTCCTGCCTCCTCCAGCAATCAGGATTCCCTCGAAGCAGAATGTGCCCAAATTTACTGAAGAGTTTTGGATCGCCAAGGAAGTTGTGGAGAGATCTGGCATTGCAGGACATATTTTTATTCTGCTAGAAATAAAATTTTAAACGGGGTTAAATCTCTCCTGAATAACGGTTGGAGGCAAGATTGATGATTAAGTCATTTGCTTTTATTGTCTGACATTAAAAAATACTAGAAACTAATTTAACTGTTTTTACAGTAAACATTTAATCGTTCTTTGTGAAGCAATTATCTGTGTTTGATGGACGAGCAGCAGCACTGCTGATGGTTGCTGAAGGGAAGGATGGATCACGTGGAGAGGCCGGTAACTCCYGGCTCTCCCAGCACTTCCCAGCGCTACTTCGGTCATTGCTTAATTCCCAGGGCTGACGCAGGGAGCTCCCTGCTCGATACTGCTTTATTTTTGCTTTATATATTTGGAATTTCGTTAAACTGAGGCTACCGCATTACTGCATTATCAGGAAATAACTGTGGATTTGATTACTCGCTTCTTTTGATTAACCTCATTAATTTTTTTTTCTGCACTTCACGCTGTTGATTAATCTTGGATTTTTTCAGRCCCCTCTCCCGGCCCTGCTGCGCAGCCCCCGCCACCTTCGCAGGCCCCTGTTGTGGACAAGATGTGCTGTGCATGGTTGCTTTCTCTTCACCTTGTCTCTCCTGCAGCTCCTGTGCAGCTCAGGTATCCAAAGCAAGTTGTTAAATTGGGCACCGAATTCCATAAACATATGCTTTTATATATATATATATATATATATGTATATTTCTTATGGTATTTTTTTTCTGCTTCCTTTGGGCATCTCTAGATCACATTTCTGAAGTTCTCTTTTAGTCAGTGAAGGCCATGGCTCTACCTAATATAAGCTAATATAAAACTAATATAAAAGCTGAAATCCTGAGTTRATATGTCTTGAAGCTCCATTTCTAAATAAAAATATCAAATATTGTGAAACCTGGTAACAACTCCCCAAAACTCTCAGTCCCAGGAGGATGGACCAGGCTGCACCGTCCTCCTGCACGCACCAGGCTCAGCAAAGAGCAAAATACTCCCGATTATTCTGGCTGCAGATCCCACTATAGAGCTCGAAAATTTATTCAGGAAATCTCCCTGCTTTACAGACAATGAAGAAATCTCGTTGCCGTTCAAACGGCTTTTAAGCTGTCTAAAAGAAAACTTCATTCTCACATCCGGAGAAAGTGTCAACAAAGTCTACAGGTACTTTTGATGGCAAACGTCAAAGGAAATTCAATTCACTCGTCGMCTACCAGGCTGCGTTTTCGCTGAAATCTATCACAAAACCAGTTTTCGTCTTGTCTCGGGCTTCTTCACACTCGTGCTGAACACCCTATTAACAATTTGTGCAAGTCTCTTACCCAGAATATTGCTGCTATGCTAGACTGTTGACTCCAATTTCATAAATGTGCAAGAAGTGAGCAAATTAAGTAGTATGAACTATGACAGTCCTCTGACACTGACAGTGTAGTGTACTGGCCCACACATGCTGTACAGCATAATGATTACATTACAATCTTGTGATATTATTCAAAATGACTTCAGATAAATGAATGATAAACTAGGGGTTATGCTTCCTTTATTACAGGGCTGATAAGGTAGCTAATCAGTGTCCAAGTATRTGTCATTACATAAATTATGAAGCAGAGTTTGATGTGTATTCCCAAAGAGCCGGAGCCCAAGTGTCATCTGGTGTAAGTCTGCAGCCTGAAAAATGAATTCTGAAAACAACAGTCATTTTTGTTCTGACTGTATTAATAGCTTACTAATAAATAACCTTAAAAGGTTGCGGGAGAGTGTTTTAGTCTATTAGTGGAATTTTATTCTGACTAATCCTACATTTCCCTTCATTTGGAAGATTAACTTTCCATGCAAAGATTTGAATCCTTTTGCCCACTACAAAGGAACTGTCTTTTGACAGCTCTGAAAAGAACAAACAAGGCAAATTGCTCTTCTCYTGTTGAGCAAGGGCTTGTTTGTGAYGTTGTGAGTTCTGCAGGGAAACCTCTCCCCCAAACTCCTCCTCTTGACGGCCACACTTCTTTAGGGGGGAAAGAACTTGGCCAATTCCAAGCTTTTTCCCCAAAGAGGTGAACTCTGGAAKGCTATTCAGGCAAGGGAGAGAAAATTCCTCTTTTGCAGGAAAGCCATTTTCTGCAGCAGACACTTTCTGAAGATATCTGACTATCTATACTAATAATCTATACTATCTATACTATAATCTATAATATATGGACATTTAAGAAGTCCTGAGAGACAGGGGGCCAGAACTGGCTTCACGACATATACATCAATGCTGTATACACAGGTTATAGGTCCGACAAGAAAATGAGTCTGAGTTCATCTTAGCTGAAAGTGCACTGAGCACATCTGAGTCAAGATTGACTTATAGAGCACTTGGATTTACAGATACTTCCAGGGATGTTTGCATAGTTCTCTCGGAGTTTCAGCTGTAATCCTATTGCTATCAGGATTCAGTTTAAACCTTATTTTTCATTTAGTTGCTGAAATATAGTTGGATAGTCACTTGTGACTTGTATAAGCATGAGACAGAAAGGGGGATTTTCCCTTTGCTGTTGCCACCACGTATGTTCCCGATGTAAATTACAGCTGCTCCATGCTACAGGGCATACAGGGATAGGAAAGATGCAAAAACGCAGGGATGACTGAATTTCCTTCGTTGGCCATGGTGTTTGCAGATCCATAGGCCTGGCTGCATCCAAACCTGTGGCCAAGGCACCGTCAGGAATTGGGAATGTGGGACCTGCTGTCCAGGATCGTCCCATGCTTTGTCCCGCTGCCCGCTCTCCATCCGCTCCGAAGCTGCCCAGCATCCCAGTTCGGTGCCAGCTGGGAGCTTCACACTGTCTTGCTGGGCTAGAGAGTCTGTCTCCAAATCTGCAACCCTTCCTGTTGCAAAGCTAGAAACTTGTTCCTAAAAACCTATTATAACAAGTAACAAATTTAAAATAGTCATGGAAATTAGAYATTACCGCCTAAGCTGAAATCTCAGTTGGAGGGTTCATGCACATTGCTATGGTCCCGAACCAGACAGGACCCTCCGGATCTGCAGGGATTCTACTAAGCGCTCCAAGGAGCAAAATGGGCTTTCCAGCAGCGTGGAGATGCGGTGGCCGTGGTGGCATGGGAYGCACGCTGGTGCCAGGGCTGCCTTTGGACTCGAGCTTCGGTTTTGTGGAGGTGACGTTTGGAAACAAGAGCCTGAGCAGATGTGGCCACRGCCTGAAACACTGCAGTGGTCCACAGGAGAGCCTGCGCTTAATGGGTTTAAATTATTTTTATTGATTAAAGTATGAAAATGTAAGACTTTTTGTAAAAAAGTCTTTCAATATTCCTGTTTCAGCCTGTAAGAAAGGCAGCACAGCACCACGGCCTTTCTTGAGGCGATGTGAGCTTCCTGACGTTGTGCTTTGAGGCACCTTGCCCGGGATGCAACCCGTGCTCCTCACGGGAAGAGCAGCGGACGGGGACGCTCGCTGTGACCAGCMCGCGGGCAGCAAGGGGCTCCTCCTGCACGCAGCCTTGGAGGTCCCCACAGAGGCCAACAGACATCACGGATGTCCCCTGTGTGTCTCCGTGGGTGGATTCCTCCCCAAAACGCTGCCTCGCACCTCTCCTGCTCTCCTGCACCGCTCCCATCAGTTGCTTCATGCTCAGGTTAGTAACAATTAATTATCATTTTATCCTGGTGTTGCTGCATTGACTGAAATAGAGCCGCACGAGGGATTACTTTGGTCCAGGATAGTTTTCCATCATTGCATTGCTTGGCTTTTTTTTTCTTTTTTCTTTTTTCTTTTTTTTTTTCTCTCAAAGCCTTGTTAGAATAGATTAATTTGAAAATTGTTAATTGTTCAATTGTTAATTGAAAAGTTAATCGTGTTCTGCACATTCTCCAAACAAAAACCCTCCAATTCTTCTCGGTAAATATTTACGCCCCAGGCCCTGGACAGTAGCTGCGTGTGCGGCCGCACAGAAATTGGAGGACAGTAGCAATTTCTGAGAACAAACACAGTATTTACAAAGTGTGCTGCACACAATGGACAATATTGTAAAAGAAAAATATAAGACATGTGTACAATAAGGTGCAAACAAATACGTTTTCATTTTTTCATTTTGTTGACTGGTATACAAGGTTCTAAAAAGGATTTTTTTTCCTTTGTGGAGAACGCACTACAGATTTACAATATTATATTCCACTGTATACATTTGCTAACAAAAAATACCACTCCTGTATCCACACCAGTGACAAATCTGCCAGCAAGTGACTAGTTGATATGCCTTTTTATTACTGCAGCTGCCTTGTTTTTTCTAGTCAAAATAAAAGAAAATCACAGGATCCTTAAAATAATAGCTGACAGCAGGTAGTTACTGAGAAATGCATGTCCCTGGCTCTTAACTTTGTAGCATCCATCCAGCTGGCAGATTAGAGGCTGGGATCTGCGGGCTGGTGACAAATACACGGGTAATGGCATTCAGCTTGCCGAACTGTAAAAGTGAATTCGCTCTTCGCCTTTGATTGCGGAGCTGACATGTCGCGGGAGGAGTCGCTGGGAGAAGGTGCCGAGGCAAGAGCACAAATAAAGGCGGCCGCCGGCGCCGCTTGATGTGGGATTAGGAGCGCGGCGGCCGTCGGCGCCGCGAGGGCGGCTGCTCCCAACAGCCAGGGGTGCTGCTCATCCCCGGGATGCTCCCGGCTCCAGCCGCGTGCCCTCACCCGCGCGCCTCTCCTTGCTCTCCCTTCATCCCCCTCTTCTCCCTTTCTATTTTTCTTTCATTTTCCAAGCCTAACCTCGCTCGGGAAAGAGGAGGTGCAGGGATGCTGCTAATCCTTTAATGCTGACTTTGCGCSGGGAAAGTCCTTGTGCGGCTCAATTATGCCCACCAAGATTTATCTCTGCCCAGCAGCCGAGCATCTCGGGCTAAGCCTTGCCCTGCGCATTAGCCATGGCGGGAATCGCGCGTTGTGGGAGCTGGGAATTGTCAGGATGCTCCGCACGGAAGCGATCCCACCAGGACAGGGGCTTCCCAGGGCTTGTCCTACTGCATGGAGGTCCCTGGAATGAGGACCCGTGTGCTGGGATGGCGAGAGCTTGGTCCAGGCTTCTCCCTTCAGCTTCTCCCTTGGGCAGCACGCGCTGGAGGGGGCCTTGGGTTCTTGTGGAGGTCASTCACAGGAAATCTCACTTTATAGGTGGTTTTGCTCAATGGGTACATGTAGGATAACATTAAAAAGCATATGGTAGATTTATATGTTTAAATAGTATAAATATACACATATATATTTTGTTTCCGTTATGCCCATCTGTTGGTTCTTTTTTGGCATAAGTTGCAACATCTGCTCCTCTTCCTTAGATCGGCTTTACTTTTGTTTTTACTTGCTTATTGATATTGAAAAACCAAATGTGAGAAAGATAATAATAACACAGTGCAACATAGCTGGCTAAAATGTTCCCAAATCAGTCCCGTCCCGCAGGCAGCAGCTCAGGGACCGGCTGCCAAGAGCCCACGGATACGAGCTAYGTGGTGAGGAGAAGTAATCCCAGTGCTATCTGTCATCTCCTTCATCTAGCAGGACTTCAATTTTGAGACCGWATCTTCACAAGGCGCCAGAATCCGGGGGCAGATGGCTGAATTACGCTTTATGTTGCACGGCTTTAGCGCTGGAATACTTGCTACTTCAGAGGATTTAAAACAGCGTAAGCAGAGCAGAATTTGGCCTAGCCTCYATAGTCTTTGCTCAAAATTAAACCTCAGCCTTGTGAGAATGAGCCTTTTTTATTATTTTTTACTTTTTTTTTTGTATTAAACTGTTATCTTCCCAATCTAAAAAAGCTTTTGTAGATCAAACAGACCTGCAATTTCACTGAGGTTCCTACAAGTCTGTTCTGTACSTCGGCAGAGAAAACCCTGGGATTAATATATTTAGATCAACAAATTGAAAAGTAATGCAATGATGTCAAAATCTGAAATCTTTTTAAGGGAAGAGATTAGTTTCTCACACTGATTAGGTTTTAGTGTTTCACTTAATTTGTCTAAATATGCAAAATCTGCAAACTCCATCCGCTTCACAAACTGCTTGCTCATCTTGCAGGATTTATCCCTCCGCCCTTGGCACCCACAGAAAAGTTTCTTAACCAGAAATCTACTTTTAAAGCACCTCTTAGCCCCTGGCTCTGCATAGTATTGCATCATTTTCTCTCCTAAATGATAGTGCTGCTCAAATAATTTTGTTTACTAGCTAGTCATCTAATGATTTGTTTACATAATCATATTTATATTAAGTAGATAGCAACAATTAACTTTATTTTAAGTGTAGTTATTTGAAATACAGTAGTGGTAATATATGCCAGAAGCAAATAAACATATTAGCAGGAAATGCTTAAATGATCTGGATAACCCTATGAGCCAGCATAGCAGGTGGTAATATCCTGTTTTTAAATTACATTTCAGCAAGTGAACATAATAAATCCTCTTGTGTTATATATTTCGCTGGTAGCAACTTATACTCACATTATTCTATTTGACCTCATTACTGCTAATCATTATCACATTTTTAATAGCTGCCACAGTGAGTGAAACAGTTAATACAGTATTTCTTGCCGAAAGAGAGCCTGTCAKGTTATTGATGACAAATTAAAATTAATAAAGAAGATCTGTGTCGAGTTTGAGGGAATGGAATGACTGGGAGCATGGGGATGGTGGGAACGGCCTCGGGGGCGCCCGCTGACGAGCGCAGGTTTTGGGGCACAGGCAGCGCCTTGCAAGGGGTGGGAAAATGGCTCAATTGGCGCTTTTGCCAGCAAGATGCCCCRGAACGGGAGCTGCATCCTGGTGGTCCCCGTCACCCATGGTCTGTCCCGAGGATATCCCAGGGACAGGGAGCTGAAACCTCGCACCATCCATGGGACTGTCAATACCCGCCKTGCAAATGCAAAATAAAAACAGAGGAAAGGAGGAGTTAATTCAATTAAACCTTCTCCCACCCACGTCTTACCTTTCCCYGCTGCTCAGGGGAATCATTCGTGGAATGTATATCACCAGCAGACTTATTTTTACCGTTATTTTTAACTTAATGAGTATACCTTACACATCAGAGAGAAAGTACAAAGGTTAAATTTTACATTAAGAGCACATTGCAACATGGTATGCAAATACTCCTATGCAAATGTAAAGCCAGCAGAAGATAAATGTGTTATATTTTTAACCAGTTAACTATGACTGTGAAGTATGGTGCAAGATATTCAGTAGTTTCATTTTATATCTTTCTTGTAAATAATGCATAAAGTATGTAGATGTTGTCAAAATATGATTAAGCTATTAGCTTTATAGTTTTCATAGTTAAGAATGTGTTCAGCATGTAGCTCATAATAACTCATTTCTAAACGCAGACACCATTATAAAATATTTCTTGTTCAAGTGAATGTTATCATGTGACATAATGATTTTGCTTAAAACCAAGTTAAATGAGGAGTAAAATTAAACAATATTGCATGAATTGTGTTTGACTAATTTTGTGTCACATTATATTAGCCAAGCTTTCAAAATATGTGTTAATGACAAATAGTGTAAGCCCCTAACATACTTTATATGTCTGTAAAATCACCCTTAAGTCATTAGCTTTTAAAGGTTCATTTTGTTTGCAGTTTTTGTAGCCACTGGCTTTTTAGTGATTACTTTTGTCTATGCAACTAGACATGATTAAAAAAAAGATATTTTACATAAGTCTTTGGGACTTGCTGCCGCGTTATGGGGGCATACTGTGCGCATTAAAACAATGTCTAATAATTGATGAACTCCTCGCTTTGGAGGTAAACATAGTTAAGGGTGAATTTTAATGCTTATGTTGTATTTACATAGGAGCCATACTGAGCTCCGGAGCAACAGCTTGTTGCTTTCATGTTGGGGTTTATCTGCTGCCTGCTACCGAAATTGTTCTTGCCAAATACGATCAAAGTGTTACAGATCTCTGYGCTTAATTTAAAAAGGACAAAGTTTGCCTCGATGAGATAAGGGGCTGTTTTGATTCAGTGAATGCTGCGGGAGATGTGGAGTGTGGACCGGAGCCACGCTGCCTGCGTGGAAATGCCCTTTGGACTTATCTCTGCCCGGGTAAGGCTGCAGGAAAGGGGCTGCCGTACTGAAACAGAGCAGGGTAAAATGATCAAAGTGCACATTTATCACTTAAAAATGCTGTTTGGCCTTTTGCTCGGAAGAATGGTAATTGAAATGGAGGTATCAAAGGTAGCTTGTCACAGGAATAAAATGGAAATGCTCTGTTCCTAACACTGTGCATGAAGAAATGAAAGTCTAAATATGCTTTCAAGTGCCCGGAGGGTTGGGGCATCCTCTTCCTTCCCGTGAACTCTCTGGTGGCCTTTCTGCATGCACTCAAGAGGAAGGAGAGGTGGTAGAGGAGCAGAATGGTGGGGTCAAGATGTGTGGTCTTTCTCCCTTGGCATCCCTTGGTGTCCYGGTGTTGTGTGTCTCTGCTCCGGTGCTGCTCCAGGCAGTCCACAGGTACCATTGCAATGTTGGACTCCATGATCCTCATGGAGCACATCCCTATTGGGGCTCCATGAATAGGTGGAGATTAAAATCTTACTGCCCCCATGACCATATTTGTTGTGCAGAGTACGCTCTGGTGGTCACTCCCAAACCGTGCTAGTTTTGAACATGAAGTTGTTGCTTATGAGATGCCCGTGAGACCCAACGGGAGAGCAGATGCTCAGCGTTGATGGAGCCCTGGCTCTGCAAGCCCACGTTTCCCCTTCCCGTGGGAGCAGCAGTAGCACGTAAGGAGCCTGTGTGCTGGAGGAGGGCGGTTGTCTCTATTTAGCCCCTTGGCTATAACTAACTCCTCTTTTTTCCCCTCTTTTCTCTCTCTTATCATGACGATATACAGYAGTGAAGCATTTGCCTTCCCAAAACTTCACGTTCTTTTCTCCAAGGGGAAATAAATGACATTGGGCTTTTACTGGGTGCATTGTACGCATTTAGCTATTAAAAATAATAATAAAAAAAAATCTCAAAACAGAATGTTAGAGTGACAGTGAGTTAGTGGAACGATGCAGAGAGAAGGAAAATACTTTTTTTTTTTTTAGTGTTCCAGTGCTCAACTTCTTTGATAAAATCTTCATTCTACCCACCCTACCCTTGTGCCTTAGGAAGCTACAGCTTTATCTCAAGGATTTTCCCTCTGGACACTTGTCAGAACAAAGAGTATGGACTTTGCATATAATTTATACTCGTGTATATGAGGAGCTTGTCACATCTTAATGTTGAACCTCACCAGAGAGCAGCCCTCTGGAGCTCTCGGCGCTCTGCTTTGCATTTGGGTGGGAAAGCCGCACGCGCGGCGGGCGCCGATGGGCTCTGCCCTCGTCTGCCACCGCGTTCCTCTCCACCTCCTGGGACGATGGTCTGTGTCCCTCCGGAGCAGAACGGTCTTTGTGGCTCCATAGTATCCACGTGTTGGGAAGAAGGGGGRTAAATTGTGGGAGAACTTTTGGTGGGGTGTAAACAAAGGGAAACGGGGCAATGATGCGTCCTGGAATTTGGTTCTCATGCGGTTGAGTTCTTGGACTCTCTACTTCCAACAAATTTCTGATACACTTTTATAGTGTTTCCATGAAATGAAAATATCCCTTAATGACTTGACTCCACTCCCTCAGGGATATGATTGACCTGATTACAATTGTGTGYATCCTCTAAGAATGAAAATACCAACATATCTGTTCTGCGACCGGAAAACTGCTCTTCTGAGAAGTCATTGGCATTTGAACCCAAGCCCCTCAGACATGCGACTAGGCCTTCTYTTGCTATGAGACAACAAGTAGGTTGTTGTCCTTTGGTCTCTTGGGAGAGGGTGTTGGGAGGACCTGGCCAATGCGTTTGGGTCACTGTTGGAAGAGGGAAGGTAACAGGCTGGACAAGTGGCTATGGTCACGAAAAAGAGATCACTGAGGAAAGGAAGTTTGACAAGGATTAGGACTATGGAAACTTACAGTTTACTTATTTATTTGAGTGCTAAGTTAGTTTTAGGTTAGGTTTTAAGCTACTTCCTTGCATGTGTGAGTTTTGCGCATTGAATTTAGCTGCTTAAAAACTGTTGAAAAATTTGTTTTATTTCTGGTGGTGTTTCACGGAGATCTAAGGATGAGAAGAAGCAGAGATGGTTTGTAAAGATTTTGGAAGACCCACAGCTATGAAGTGGTATATCAAGGCCACGAAGTGGCTTGCTTTTCCCCTTGCTCTCTGGATCATCCATGCTGCACCAGCATTACTTTGCAAGGCTTTCTTCAGTGGTGCATCAAATGGTTCCCTCAAGCACAATAACCAGCTGTATATGGTTGTATGTATATGTATATAGAAGATGGTTCTTTATAGGTTCCTCTCTTTAGGCAAAGGAGTCCCATCACAGTCCTAGTCTGGCATACTATTTTGGGGGATTCTTATTTGCAGAAGGTGGAAGAAGGAAGATTTGCTAGAGAGGGTTGAATCCTTGCTCTGTGGTGCCACTGGTCTGCTGTCCCTGAGCTTTGGGGATGTTACCAACTGCCACAGTGAACTTGATCCTCAGTGGAGGAGGTTGTTATTACTTAGTTTGTAAGACATAAATGCTGCTGAAATGAAATGTTAAATGATGTTATTTGTGTCTGTGATTAATTCCAACACATGGAATCCACTGATTTGTTTGAATGGTAGGTGCCTGGGGCAGGGTACCCAGGGGAGAGGAGTTGCATGGCTTACATAAGGTAGAGCAGATCCCACTCTTTCCCACGCAATTCACTTCTCACTGCTCCTGTTAAAGTCATTGGTGTGCTGGGATGGCACAAATATCTGGTAGRGCAGGAAGATGGATGGCACCCACCCTGGCAGTACCTTTGGGTACCTTCTCTGSCATCCTTTCTCCCCTGGGAATGCTCCTTGGCATCTTCAGCTCATGTGGGGGTCATTCCCAGCAGCCCAGCTTGGTCCCATGTCCCCAGCTTCTTGATTGGCTTCCTTCCCACAACYAAAAGACCTCAGTTTTACTTTTGAATGGTGGAATGCCTGTCCGGTTTTGAAATTGCTAGAATTAGGTATTATTTTGCATGAACCTGAAATACTAGAGCACAAAATTCCTCTGCTCGGAAACTGCACAGATCCAATAAAATCTAGCAGTCCTTAGAAGAGCTCCTGGGAATATGCAGGGATGCTAAAGCTGGTGTCATTGGTTTTGAAGGATTAGAGTCCGATTCAATGGGTTTTATGAGCAGATAGGCAGTACCTTATGGCAGGAGGGGCCTTGAGCATCTGCAGAGGGGACAATTTTGGGAAGCAGGATCTAGTCGGATGTGCTCGAGTGTTCAAGTGACTTGTAAAATATTGTCTGAAACARGGTAAGGATCGGGTGTTTTAGTTTGTTTATTCTTCAGAAGTTGTTTTTTTGAAAGAGTATGGAAAAAAAATCTTTTGTTTTTTTTACTGTCACCTAGAAGAGCCAGTTCAGCATGTTTTCCGAGAGCTTTCAGAAATGTAAGGCTTGTTAGAGATCCTGATGCAGATCATGCTAGTGCTAATCTGCTCAGTCCTGATTAATATTCCAGGCTCAATCCATCACGATGCGACTCCAGCTCTGTCACAGTATCACGGAGAGTTGATTGAACTGGTGATTTCCACAGCTATTCCTGGAAGATCAGTAGAAGAAAAACAAAGCAGGTGAAATGGATAGCTAGCAGTGAAGCTGTTTAAATATTTATAAAACAGTTAGCCAAGATTCAGGAGCCGTTTAACATACCCAAATTTGATACATTAAGATGAATAATTGCTTTCTGTAACATCATTTTATTTATTTATTTATATACCCTTCGAAATTTTACTACCACTTTCCCGGTGATTTGGGAAGAGATTTTGAAAGTGGCATGTTGTCCTTGGATCTGGTCTGAATGATCCTAAAAGTGTAAATCTGGAATAATTCTGCTCTGAAGGGAAATGTTGTTGATTTACTTTGCTGCACTGAGAGCAGAGTTTTGCACATGGATTTAAAAGGAATGCCTTAAAAAATGCCAACAAACAAACAAACAAACAAAAACACTCAAGAGACTATTTGCCCATAAGAGTTCGTTTCAAGGAAAAAAAAATCTGAATTTTATTTTTAGATTGGAAAATACAGTATGATAACCACAGAAAATTATCTAAATGAAATCTAGATAGGGCTCTTAAAATTAAAATAAAAAGTGCAAGAGTTACATGCAAAGGAAAACATTTAGTGCTTTAAATTCAGCCGTGTTCCCCAGACCCTCTAGTACAGCCCAGTGTATGCTTAAAAAGAGCTACTTCATCTATTTAATTAAGAGAAACTACTATCAAAGCAGATTTCGCATTTAAAATTCGTGTTTAAACTTCTCACAGATTAAGTGAGCTTAAACAGTTGCTATTCCTGACTTTAACAGCATTATAAAATACATTAGAGATTGAGAGGATAAAATTCTGCCATGTTAGGTTATAACCTAACTGCTATTTGCAGTTGTAAGGACTACTAATGGCGCAGGGACAAGATTTATTATAGGAAAGACATCCTGCTTAACATTACCCTTGTCATTCCATTAATAATGACTGCTTATGAGCCATCTCGCTGGCATCTTTGTTGTCCTGAAAACTTAAAACTCGCAGCACAATTCTTTACGATGTGCTACATTGCCCCCTCTGGGTATTCCTGACCATTATCCCATTTGGTTATATTCAAAACTGCTGCCTCCTGAGAGAGCATTAGGGCTGACCCTTCACCCTGCAATATTCTTGGTTCAAATGGCGTAATAACATGTAGTGAATATTTACAAGCATACTTATACTATAATAGAGTACTGCTGTGAACATTAGCACATATTTTCTGCTCAATCAGGCTTTGATGTAGAGCTTGGCTTGTACCCTGGAGAAAATGCAGTCCCCAATAAGCTGTGCTAGTGAAACACCCTTGAACCTAAACAGCTTACATAACATCAACGCCTGGATGCAGATTAGCCGGCGAACGTATACGCAGGGACGGCAGCAACGTGTCCCTGCGAGCCTCGGGAGCACAAGGCATCGCTGCGGAGCCAGGGCGTCATCACGCTCATCTCGCCTTGGAACGGGAATTAAAAGCAATCCCTGTGGGTCCCAGGTCGTCTCTGCGAACCAGAGGGATGTGCGCCCATGGGCTGCTTCTCCCTTCCATCCTAGGAGATGCTGCCCTGCTCGTGTGCATCGTCCTGGAACGCTCCAGCCTGGCCGCTCTCTTCCCACTCATCCAAGTACCATCATCCACACTGCTCGACACCTCTCGGCCACCCRCTGCACAGTCCCCTCATGTCCACACATCCCTTCATTTTATCCCAGATCCGAAGGGAAAGCCATGGGACATCTCCGGGTGTCTGACGTCCAGGAGCATCAGGTGTTTGCAAGGCAATGCTGTTTGGAACAAGCTCGCCTTGAYATGCCAATGAAATCCAGTGCAGGAGAAAAGTCCAACTGTGGCTGATTAAAGACTTTAATGTTCATTTGGGTGTAAGCTTTGTGGAAGTTTATTCCCTTTAATCGCTGTTGTCAACTTCCTCAAGAACATGGCTATGATTCCTTAAATACCAGCAAATCCACCTTTGATTCACTTTACTCTTTATTGCCTTTTTGGTAGAGTTTTCAGTGAAAGAGTGGGGTTTTTATTGATATTGCACTGCAAGCTGCCCCTGCATGCTCTCCATYCCACCGCCTCGGAGCAGGAAGGGTCGCTTCTCATTTGTGTTGTTTTATGACTGTGTAGTTAATCTGTTTAGATATGAGCCCAGCTGGAGGGAGGGCGCTCCTCAGCACAAATGTAATGTGAGGTTTTTTKTAATTTAAAAAAATAGTCTGCCATGTTTATGAAAAAGTTTGGCTTGGCAATATMTGTCTGTCTTTGGCTGCAGGAAGAGGAAACCTTACGTATTTTCTCTGCATGCCATATAGACCTGTTACAATTTTTGCATTAAAATCTTCATATACAAAGGAGATGTCCATTTTTGATATTTTATTCATAAGATCCCTCAAGGTGTCATTGAAATTCTTGCAGTCTTTCATCAGCGCGATCTACTCGTGGAGAATACACCTGCACAATAGATGAAATGCTCGTCCTCYGAGAATAATGGCAGCCATTCGGATATTAATTTGGTCCCAAGTAATTATCAAGTTCATATCTTTCACTTCGCTAGCTAACTTTTTCTTCCTTTTGATTTTTTTCCTTTTTTTTTCTTTTTTTCTTCTTTCCAGAAGGAACACGCAGACTTGTTATTTCTGCTCCAGCCGCTCTGATCACGCCGGTCCCCTTGGCCGTGCCTTTAATTCAGGTTACTGGCGTTCAACATGACAGACTACTGTACGCGCATCTGTCTTGCCTCGAAACTGTTAATATTCGGTGTGCCAAGATCAATAATGTGCCACATAGAAAATCTTACCTGATGGATCTAGTTAATGCCCTAAGAAAATAAGGTCCCCTTATATCAATTTAATGTGGGTGTTGCTTGATGGATTACACCCCCGCGTAATCGAGTTGACGATCAGGCCCAGGACCTGCGCTGGGATTGCTCGGCACCATTCAAATACTCCTTTTTTTTTTTCTGAAATAATATTGAAAAACACGGTCAGTTTAGCTGGCAGGGTGAGCAGGGCCTTGTGGCATCCCTATCGCTTCAGCTCCCAGGCGGCCGCTCTATCCTGTGGAGCCCCGGGAAGTGGTGGCATTCCAGGGAGGGAGAGTCGTCACTTTTGGGCATCCTGCTTAAATTCATTGTGGTTTGTTGGCTAAAGGCACTTTCTGCTAAAGACAGGCCGTGCGTAAAGCCAATGTGCATGGTCTCAGTTCCCATCTTCATAGGAAGCAGCAGCTCAAGCAAACAGGAGATGTTGACAATAGACCCTACCACCACTGCCCACCAGCTTAGGCTATGCAGGAGCCTGCAAGGAACTTACAGGTTTCCRGAACATTTCTGGAGAAGACTTTCTCCAGCAAAAACATTCTCTTCTACCCTCTCAGCTCTCCGATCCCCCTAACCGAGCCATCTCACTGTGACTGACCCATGTGAGTCGACATTTCCCTGCAAGGTTTAAGACCGCAAACAAGGACACTGGGAAGGAAGAACCTTGCAGACATTGCAGCCCCTCTCCCATCCCAAGTGGTCCAGGTTCCTCCAGTTTCTAGTTTGATGGATTTCTAGTTTTTCTTCCTTAGTGCCAGTAAGCAACATATCAACCTGTTAAGTTGAATTGGGCAAATTCCCGAGCATCTGTGAGCAGGCTTACACAGGAGGAAATTTAAGTCACTGTTAATAGAAGCACTCTATGTAGTGCGACTTTACATGCATAACTTGCATTTCCAGACCAAGGCTTCGATGCCAAGTGCTGTAGAGCCAGCCACTTCCAGCAAAGTTTGCAAGTTTTCCCATAGTTAGATGATATCCCATCAGATATCCATGTCTGCACTTTTTAGTAGCTATCTTCTTCCTTTCCTTTTCCTTTTCCTTTTCCTTTTCCTTTTCCTTTTCCTTTTCCTTTTCCTTTTCCTTTTCCTTTTCCTTTTCCTTTTCCTTTTCCTTTTCC
>NW_020454894.1:376621-389320 GCF_003342845.1 Nothoprocta perdicaria | reverse complement strand
TTCCTCTTCCTCTTCCTCTTCCTCTTCCTCTTCCTCTTCCTCTTCCTCTTCCTCTTCCGCAATAAAAATTATGGGTTTTTTTTGTACTATGAACTATGCACTTTCCATCCCTTGGTGCAGGATGAGCCAAGTCCAGGGTCACTGTGTCCTAGATGGGATCAGGTCCTCTCATCTCCAGTAGTCAGGCTTAGTTAAGATTTTATTCTCTTTTTCCCTCCTTAACTCCTTTGGTAATGTAGCTGCTTATAATCAGTTTAATGCAGATGAAACCATTACGTCTCCACTCTTCAGAAACTCTTTACGCCTCTTAATTAAAGCCTTTGTCTGAACACAAAATAATTAATACATAAAATGAAGTACGGGGAAAAAAATCAACTGTGAAACTAGTCACTCACTTGTATATTTAAACAATATTTAATCATTAGAGTAACACAGTGCTTGCACTTTTGGAAAGAAAACAAGCCTTATACTTCATGTTTATTTAACACTTTGACTAGTTCATTCTTGGAGGTATGAAATGAGGCTTATGGAGTGCCAGCGCAGTAAATCATCTGTTCTCCAAATTACTGCGTCTTAAACAGTAGTGTCATTTTAAACCTAAGCAGCTCGGTGGTGCACCAGCATATAAAACTGACCTCTTACAACAACATCTACTGTTTACACTGAAAGGCAAGTAAAGGAAATAAAARCAGCACATAAAATACGGTGTGGCAGGGATGTCATTTACTTGCCTTTCTGCCTTTCTTCTGGATCGCTCTGATCACTTTCATACTGCCGATGCATCGGAGACCCTGTGCAGTAGATGTGCTGTGGGTATGGGTGTGTGTGCATGGCCAAACTGCGCCCAGACAAAGCTTGGTTGGTCTTGGGCACCAAGGCACTTCCACCACTATCTGCTTGGGTCTTAAACCCCATTTTCTTTGGCAGTCCGCTTGCTGCCTTTGTGATTTTTTTTTTAACCAATGTTCTAATGAAAGAGTTTATTGTCAGCAAAAATCTTAGGGGCAAAACAAAACAAAACAAAAATTTAAATAATAYATTCTGTTTGTTTTATGGAGAATGAATGAAGGTTTAAATGTGTTAACTCGCATTTTACTTCCAAGCACAACCTGTGCAGGTTACCTATCGTCTTCCCTGGCCAGTCAAGTCCTTGGCTTTTGAATACAGAATAGCCACAGAGCTTGGCTTGACTGCAGGTGTTTTATCAAATTTCCTCTGCAAACACCCTCATGAGAGGAAAGAGCAGGCACTGTGGTGCCCAAATCCCAGCTGCAAATGGGGACTCGGAAAGGACAAGGATGTTTGCTTGGGGGTATCACTGCATCCCTCGCCAGCATTTCCACCACCAAGACCATCACGAGTCTAAGGGAGAGCCAGGATGGACTCAGCTTTGCAGAGAGTCTTCCTTCCTTTTCATTAGTTCGACAGGGATATTGAAACTCTAACTATGAATATTTCAAAAATGTGAGCCTTCAATTAACTGTAACAGTCATGTTTGTGAACTAGCGAGAACTTGCATTATTAATGATCACAGAATGTTAATACCAGTTTATTTATCATTTGGAATATGCCTTTTGAGTTAATCACACAAATCATGCCACGTTCAATTTAGATTAATGGGTGAAGTTCAGACAGGCTTTGTTAAACAAATATTTATTTTGTGTGATGTATTATAAAGTAATAATGCATTTTTTCTTAGTGCCAGGTCCTATATAGAAATGTCTTCCAATATGCTGAGAACTTTGATATGCAAGCAACATCCTGATGATGTAGAGAAAATTGAATAAATTAGGAGAATTAACTTTTTTAATAATTCTGTTATCATCCTTCTTGCATAAGGGTGCTGAAGTGGTGTGGCTTGTCTTGGTCTGTGCATACCCTATGCATATGGTTTATTTCCTGGGATTGCTGCTACAATTCATCTCCTTGATGCTATTTCTGCTCATTTCAGCACAATTGCATAATAGAGAAGCACTTAAGCAGCAATACACATATTCCAGAATTCGAATTATTTAGTGTTTAAAATTTTAAGTTAAAAAAAAAGGACATCCCCTGGATGATGTCACCTGCAGGCAGTGTCAGGTTTTGTGGCAGAGGGTTAGTGCACGCTCTGCTCCAGCCTCAGTGTTTGCCCACCAGGCCCCCTTCCCTGGTGCAGACATGCTTTAATATGCCACTCTGCCTGTGTTATTGCAAAATTATTAAAAATAATGGTGTAATTTCATCAACTTSTTAATGCTGAAATATTGTTTTACAGAGTGCTCTTTTTTCCCGTGCCAGATCTGGGACGGGTAAACATGGGAGCAGTGACTGAGTGGTGCTTGGTCTCTGCATGCATCCTTGCCCGATTGGGGTAAGACCTGCTGGCACACCACYCCAATTTTATGAAATGCAATATTGTCAGGCAAAGGTCTTTAAATAGTAAATATCTCCTAATCTGTGCTTCAGTTCTGAAAATGTTAGTACTTTTTCTCATGTTTTTTTGGTGAAGCTATGAGAGTTCAGGATTTGATTTAAACCTTAGCAAAAGCTGAAGGACTGACATAGGACCTGGTTCTTCTAGTCTGAGACYTTAAAAAAACCTCCCAAATTGCAAGTTGGAAGGTGTTAATCCCACGAATTACAACATGGTGAGTGAGTTTCCCCTGAGAGAGGGGTACTGCCCAGCACAGAGGTTTGAGCTGGGCAGTAGTGCACAGTGGAAATTTGTTGGGAAGATTTATCCAAACTCTCTCAAGATATTTCTTTTCRATGAAACATAATTTCAGATTTTTAAATAAGGTCTGTAAACTCATAAAATTTATATCTGATTGCTTTTACAGTGTTCTGATTGAAATGATGTTCAGCTCTGCTTTCAATACAGTCAAGGCAGGGTCTTGCCAGCCTGTGTGTTAGTTTTATGGAGAATTCTTGGCTGTGGAATATCTGATTCTTAAAACTTTTTTTTTTTTTTTTTTTTTTTTTTTTTTATGAATGATTTGTCCACAGTTTAGGAATTTAACCTGTTTTTTTGGTTTGTGTAGTAGAGTAAATGCATATGTGCTGCCTAGCTTATAGCTTGGCTCGGCACAGGCTGCTGTGTGCTTCGGTGCTCATTCCATTCAAACACGTCGTCTTTAACTAGTTTCAGTGTAGCTGTTACAATTTTCATCCATAATATATGATCAGTTTGTGAGAATTTCCTCTACATGTGAGAAACGTATTTAATGTTAACATTCTCAAATTGGAGTTAGTTATAAATAATGCACTAATAGATGTGAAGGAGCATAAATGATTCCTTTGTGCTCTACCTGTAAGGTTGTTAGTGCTTCTTTAAAAAGCAAACAAAAACACTTTTGCATGATATTTATTCCCAGCTCTTCCATCAAAGGGGTTACAGTCTTTGTACCTTTTTATGTAAATTAAAAATCTTTAGCCAGTTCTGTGTCAAAAATAAATAGTTGAATGAGCTTGCAGACAACATTTATTTTGTATGTACATTAATGGGCACTTCCATTTTTTCCTGCAGGCTAGAATCCACTTTGAAATTCATGTTTGATAAATTCCCTGGCTTTCCGAGTAATTTAGCTGTCTATAGGGCTGTTGATCCTTTGAGTGTATTGCTGAACCATTGGGACTTGTGCACCACATCTGCATATCCAAGTTCAAATATATACTCAAGATGATTGGTTTAAACTTTAAGTTGTTGATCTTATTCCTGATAGATTTGTTAGATTGTCTCCCGTTTCATTTCTAAAATCTGTGCCTAATCCATAAATACCCCTTCTTAAATATGTCTCCAATAAATTCGCTGATTGAGTTAGTCGTTTTGTAAGCACAGGGAGAAATTAATATTCACCGTAGCCTAATAGTCTKTAGAGGCGCCGCCGCGGATCCCGTGCACATGAGCGGGGAGCTCCTGGCCAAGACCCCGGCACGGCTCCGTGCCCACGTCCTGCTGCTGCTCGGGACCAGTGCGACCCTTCACCCTGTGATGCCTGATAATTAGTCAAATAAAAATCCTAATTCGCAAGCATTTATTGCACAGTTACATAAATAATCATAGAATTGCCGAATGGTTGAGGATGGAAGGGACCTCTAGAGATCATCTAGTCCAACTCCCCTGCTCCAGCAGAGACACCTAGAGCATAAATAAATACATATATATATATATATATTTATTTGCATATATTTTCTTTCTTCCAGTTATTCAGTTCTTTAACTCCAGAAGATGAGGCTTTGGTGCTCTGTTCTGCTAGATGGATATTTATGTATGAGCAATGCTGGGTATAATAGCCACTTAGAAAATCTGAATTCCAACACGGTGATTGTCTCCTGTGTTATTGTTTCCATTCCCTATAAGGAGATCGTTCTAATAATGCACCTTGTGTGGTCTTCCAAGGTAAACTCCAATAATTTCCTTGTCTTAATTAATAAAACTCTTCTGATTAGTGGTACCAGGAGTCAAATTCAGAGTCTCTTGAGACTTTTGGTGATAGAGAGGAGAAGAGATGCAACAGGGATAGTTTTCTTGGTTTTGGGGCTTTTTGTCTTCTTTTGATTTTTTCAAAATATATGAAAATTTAATCTCTGGTGCTAAATTCTTAACCTTGATTTAATGAACTGAAATGATTATCATCAAAAGCATTACGGAAGTGCATTTTCTGTTTTGAAACTTATATAGATCTGTATATGTCCACCCCTGTCTTGTCTGGTGGAGAGCAATGTTTATCCCCTTAAAATGCTTCCGTCACTTTTGTGTTGCTCTGCAGGTGCTTGCTGGAGGGGAGGAAATGTGTGCCAGCATTTTAGGAGGGGGAGAAGAAGCATCTTAAACTCTGAAATTAAATTTTTCATTTTACAGAAAATCAAGTTTGCTCATAAAAAGCATCATGGTGCCCTAATGCTTAACATGATTTGCTACTTTACTAACTTAAATTAACAAATTGGGCCATATTTCATCAAGGTAATTAAGCACATCTATAACCTTAATAATGTGCCTCTCTTATTTGGCATCCTACTAGAATCCACAAGCCTAACTTTATCTTTAAAATTAAGCACGTCCAAAGTCCATTGCCAAAACAGGTCCTTGCTGCCTCTRTCTTCTTATTTTGGGCCATAGACAGTCAGAGACATGGACCATCTGACTAGTGGGCTCTTATTTCTTGATAAGCAAGAGTGAGGACATCTTCACGCACCAAAGTAATGCAAGTTTCCCAAGGTCAAAGTGCATGACACAACCCAAATACAAATAGGGATTTGGGAAAKAGGGAGAACCTGGGGCATGTTCCTGTGGGCTTTTGGGGCCAGAAGGTACCTGGACAGGCGGGATGTGCCTGTGTGTGGCTCCACATTCCATGCAGGTGCTGCTGACCCCAACCAACATCAGCCCAGCTTTGGAAGCTTCATAGATGCCTCCACAGTTCCTCTGAG
The DNA here is from genome assembly GCF_003342845.1 of Nothoprocta perdicaria. Taxonomy (NCBI): domain Eukaryota; kingdom Metazoa; phylum Chordata; class Aves; order Tinamiformes; family Tinamidae; genus Nothoprocta; species Nothoprocta perdicaria. The sequence continues at coordinate 383,908 of NW_020454894.1, read as the reverse complement.
TTGYTGATGTGTTCAGCTGTACTGAGGACATCTCTGGGGATCCTCACGTGTTCTTGTGGGCATCTCTTCTTTAATTTGAGCCATGCCTGCTCTTCTGCAGATCTCTACCACTGCCCAGGATGATTTTGGGCAATTTTCTTACAGTTCAGATGCTTTTCTGTCAATTTTTTTCCCACATCATTCTGAACATTGTTCTCTGAGCCTTTGCTGTTTTTCWGTTATTTTGGTCCTAGGATCATTGGCCATTTTTGGTCAAAGGGATCCTTTTTGGCCCTTTCACATACTGCCCTTCCACACTGAGCTTCCAGTGCCTTCACATGGTCAGTCTTGCTCTTCGAGCTTTGCAGCTCAGGCCAAGTCTCAGTGATGTCCCCCTATGTCCCCAGGGACCGTTCACCGCTCGGGTTTGCTCCCTCTTTTGCCAGTCCCTCCGACCCCACCTCACCATCTCCAGCACCGCCACGGCCATCCCCACGTCGGCCACAGTCAATTTGTGCTCCCTCTCAGAGCCCAGGTTGCATAAATAGTGGAGGTTTGTCCTTGCCCCCGGTGATTGATGGGGAGGTATATTTGTACACATCGATTGAGATAAAAAATTAGTAGTTTGCAATAGGAAAGGCAAATTAGTCATCAGAAGGTAGGTGCTTGGAGTATTTTAAGAGTTCCTTGATTAATTCTCACGCTGTGAGTTCTTCTGACAGCAAGTTTTATGTCCTGAGATGTGGGAGGATGAGGCAGGAGTATTGGGTTATTGCAAATTTTACTTTTACTCCTTGCTGATTTATTTTACTGACTCTCTCTGAGATTAGACACAGAGGGCTAGAAATGACTTCATGTTGGGGTGACAACTGCTCTTGGTAGTTGACCCAGGAGCCAGGAAGGAGGGTTTAGGTTTTCACTAAATAATTATTTTCTTTTTCTGTGCAAAGATTCATATTTAAAAGCTAATATCTTTATCCATGGTGACAAGTCCATCRGTTGAGTGTTTCCTGTAAAGGAGAAAAGAAGTAATTCTCTGATGTACTAGGAGGCTGAGAAGTATATACTTTGCCTACATAACAATTTTTTTCTTAATCAGTTTATTTAAAATATTTTTAATGAGTATCATAGGAGGCTGAGAGCCCTCTGTCTGCTTTCTGAAGTGCTTTCCACTTTCCCAAGGATTTTGTGGCATACTTTTTATTTTTTCTTTATTGCAAAATATGATAAAATTCTTACCAATAGAAATTAGCTTATATTTGAAACTTCTAATTTGTCCAAGAATAATTTAGATAGAAACTCCAATTACTTTGCAAGCAACCTATTTGCTACTTTACTCTCTCAGCGTGTTTGAAAAAAAAAAGGCTTTGATAATTTGCAAGCATTTGTCATGAAAGGCAATTTTATTTAACTTGAATCCAGAAGGAAAAAAAAAATGCAAGGAGGTTTCAATTTTTAAACTGATAACAAAGCCCTGTAGTGGTGCTGTTACATTTCAGCACAAAGAGCCTGCAAAATAACCTCTTTTTGTAGTTAATGGTAGCAAAAAGATTTAATTGCTCTGAAACACTTATTTTATGTATTATCTCATTGATTAGAAGACAGTTGTAAATGGCTTATTCAATGTAATTGCAAACTCTGGGATGGAAACAAAAAGTAAATTATATGTCTTTGCAGGCTGTGGAATGGTAAGTCCCCGCGCTTTTAATTGCAAGAGTTTTGTGAAGCTGGMGGGGATATAATGCTTGGGATTTATCCGCTTCTGGGAGGCTTGAGCGCTGGCACCTATCAGACCTGAATTAGGACAACACTATTAGCAAAGTGTTCGTTAAACCATGTCATCACTCCTGCAGGTTTGTTGATGTCTGCTCAAAGGGCAATGAGCCGTCTCTGATATTCTCGGATGTATTTGCACCTGCGGTGCTGAGGGCTGCCGGCTTTCCCCCTTTTGCACACCACGAGGTGGAGCTCTGGAAAAAAAGGCATTTTGTAGAGTGAGAAACTTCCACCTTGGGAGAAAGATCACAATGAGCTAGATATGGGATGTGGGCACTTCATGCTGAGGCGTTTAGGGACACGGTTCAGTAGGCAATGTGGTGATGGGGTTGCAGTTGAGCTGGATGATCTAAAAGGTCTTTTCCAACTGCAATGATTCTATGATTCTGTGTATAGGGTTGGATGGATATAACAAGGATGATTCACAAATATGAGTGGTATGAACCTCAAGATGAAAAGGTAGATCAGCTGTGAGTCTATGGACAGGGAGAAAGATGGAAACGGCAGGAGCAGATGGCCAGACAGATCCCATACTGATGGAAAAATCAGAAGAACCTTATTTGTAAAGTAGAAATTTCCACTATTGACATTTTTTTCTGGAGTTATCTTTGGTGAAGCCTGCCCCATCTGTTTGGGATGCAGTTGATGTCCATGGCTGGCCTTTCCCCCAGGAAAGCCGTAGCTGGGCACCACATCAGTGCTGCTTGGCCCACAGCAGTGTTGGCATCCCTCTTTGCTGGAAGCAGACTCACTCCCAGGAACAGAGGCAGTAAACTGGTTACCGGATCGAGCAGTGCCTTCCCTCAATGACCTGCAGACACCTCCTCTTCCTCTTGACCAACAACAGTTGGGAGCTGTCTCCTCCAGCCTGGTCCTCCTCCTCTYCAGCCATGGTTTCGGATGGCCAGCACTGTAGTCATTCCGCGTTAGTTGGGGTTTTAGAAGTCCATGGTATATTTAGACATCATATACATTTGTCAGTAAAGAGTAGCTTAAATGATCTACTTTGTTCACTGCTTAATTATGTTATTTTACTGTTCCTGAAAACCTGACACAAGGCAAATTTACATTACCGTGCTCCTAATTAGCCAATAATCCTTAAGGATTTGAATGATACATACCCAAAGTAATTTCCTTGCTCACTAAATATGAATTTCCTTACGTTAGGTTAAGGAGATGGCACGGTGACAGCAGGCATCTTGATGATGACAGCTCTCAACGTGTTTGTCTCCAGAGTTACAATCTATTAAAAGGCACATAATGATYTCAGCTCTTTAAGAAAGTGTAGGATGCCAAATCAATAAATAGGGTAGAATGCAAACAGAACCAAAATTTACCTGCTAACATAGCATCCAAGGCTGGGCTTATTTTCCGTTTGGTATTGGGGACACCTCAGACCCAGGTCCCAAGCAGTGGGTGACACGTGGAGCTCCTCGCTGGCTGAATTCATGTGTATTTTATACTCGGGTGCCTTTTATTTCTTTAGGAGCTCCTTMTAATGTGATGCCTGTAACAATAAGGTAAAGGCTGATAATTGGATTGTGCGAGAATTAGTGACTTTTTCTTTAAACAGAGGTTTTAGAAACATCAGAAAAATTCAGGACGTGCACTGACGACCTAGGTAATTAAGTGATTTTATTTTCTCTCCTTTTCTGTTTGTGCTCCTGCTTTGAAGGTGAGATCATAAGCTTGCAGGGACCACATGGAGCTCCCACCGTGGTGAACTAATGTCTCTACAAATCCGTAATAACAAGGGCCGGTCTTTCATTTACTCTCCTTAAGAAAAAAAAAAAGGGAAGGAGGGAGCGACTCCAGTGCTTAAAGTATCAATCTTAAAACGCAGTGCAAAAGAGCTAGAGCTCTGTTATCCTGCACGTGGGCTGAGCGGTATCTTTCCATGCACCCTTCGTCTCTGCAGCTTCCTAGCTTAAATTAAAGTACAGAATTGGGGTAGGTGGCTCTGACGGGGCTGGGCGGCCAGGATACCTCTGACTTCTCAGCTCCTGCCAGCACTAAAATGCACATTTTGGGTTCAGCCACACRTTTTGCTGTTGGGTTTCTGTTGCGTTTTGAAGGACCCTTGGTGTGGTTGTTGTTGTTGTAGGGGCTGGGTATTAAGGGAGTGGCAGCAGYTCGTATTTGCCGCTGTAGATAGTTTAATTTAATGCATTGTTGCATTTAATCTTTGTAATGAATCCAGATGCTGCAGTGATGGGCGCATAAAAAATAATTAAATAAAGATAAATAGACCATAACAATTTACCATTGCCAGTTGTTGTAACACGAAGTTACATATCAAAAATGTATGGCCAGAAAATGATATAGATTTCTAACTACTGCAGGAGAAGCAGAATGCAGAAGTGTTTATGAAGCAAATAACTTCTATAGACACTGGGCTGAGGCAGGTACACAGAGCTCGTTGTGGTTTTGAAGGGCAAGCTCCTGCTAGGTGTCCAAGATCACACTTGATGCAACAAATTGGAAATGTAATGCAACYGAATGGAAGTTTTGGGGCTTCCATTCTGGAAAACATTTTTAGCTTCCAGAGACTCTCTGCACTCATCACAGCAGTGAAMTGGCCCTGTCCAGGACGGGTCTCAGTGTGGGACAGTTGTTCTCATGTTATCTTAGTTACTTGTGCACTTTTAATAATAAAGATTTTTTTTAAGATTTGCTTTCTAAAATAATTCTGACCTTTTAAAAGGTTCAGAAAGGTGGTTTCATTTCTAGGTAAGGGAAGTGACACAAACACATATATATGTATATATGTGTGTATATATGTGTGTGTGCATATATATAAACATATATATGTGTATATACATATATATTTATATACAAAAACATATATATACCATATATACATATATACACATACATACATTATATATTTTGTATACACACACACACACATATACAAGGAGGTACTTTGCCACCTGCCACCTACCTGTCACCAGCTGGACTCTCATACCCTTGCCAGCAGCCCAAAAAAGTCAAAACGGTATTAGAGCAACACCATGATAATAACAAATAACAATAAGAGGGTTGGATTCAAACTTGCCTGGCTCCCTCGGCGCAGTGTCAGGTCCCCACTCATTTCCCTGGGAGTTTATGGAGCTTTGCACCAACGGAGGAGATTTGGGAGAGGCTGAACACACTGTGTTTTGCTCACATTTCGGCAAAGTACCTGTGTCTGTGACTGGGTATACACTTTATTAAGTTAAGGAACATTTTTTTATGGTCAGTAAAGCAAGCAAATAAAATTGAGAGGGAAATATATATTGTGTCAGCTTGCCTCTTTCTGCAAAAACTGTATTTTCTGCTATAAAGACAAAGCATACAGAAAGGAAAAATGTAATCATGTTACTACAGTATGATCATCCTATATAAGCACATTAGTAAAGCACTGTGATACCAGTCATATTGTGAACTTAAAACCACCCCTAATTAAACTGTCTGCATCCCCCAGCATTTTCCTGTAATGATGTCAAGCCGTGCAGCAATTAGTTGTCCCTCTATGAATGTAAACACTGTTTGTAAATCATATAAATTTAACCTGCTTTGCTTATTGAAAAAGCTCCTAAAATGGAATTAATTAGGATTGTGGATTTTGGAGCTATAATTTATTGAATCATTTTTGAATGTCTCAATATAATGCTTTCTGTGATTCACAGCGACTCATTTTGGCAGCAAAGGTAGCGCTTATTGAAAACCTCAGCTCTAATTCGGGGTAGGACTAATGGTGTGCACAGCAGCGTGCAAAATATTTCCTTGCACTATCGGGGCGGCTGGGGGGTTACTGGATATCGAGGYTCAGTCTTCGGGTGCCCCGACCTTTTGGCTTTCTCTGTTGGGTGCCCACCTCACCACTGCAGTCTAAGCGGAGTGTTGGGTTTGGGTAGGGAGGAAGGCTGCCCTTCCACGGCAGTTCATCTTCTCTTTAGAGATCAGACTAAACGCCTGTGGCAATACGCTGGGAAACATAGCACATTACCATGAAATAGCTCCATTAGAGACAAAGAAATGTAAACAAAACAAACACATTTGCCACTGTTTTTAGCTCAATTATATTTCTCCTATTGATGGCATTGCATAAAATGAAAAAGTGCTCYAGACCTAAATTTAGTAAACCTTTTGTTGCGATTTACTCCAGGAAAACCTCTGTGGCTGGAGGTGGATGGTTTACCTGAGCCATCAGCTACATAGCACGTTTATGGTTATTGTATTTTACAGGTTGATAGATTTTTATATTCTGTCCAAGTCAGGATCTTACACCACCTGGTTTATTATTTAGTAATTTACAGTGCAGTCAGGCATGTTTGGTTTAATGTAGGATAAACTTATAAATCTATTGTTCCTCCAGTTGCTGGGGCTGGTGTGCAATGAACTACAGAGCTTGATGCGTACATACATTTCAGCTCTGCTTATTTTCTTTGATAGGGAAGCAGGCAATAGATAACACAGTGACAGTAGCATCCCCAGGGACTGCAAAATGTGAGAGCAACACACCGTCAGGTTAGTAGGTCATTATTGTATGAGCACTGAGCCATTAATTGACTACTGTACCAGGCTCAATCTGTGTCAGATTATGGCTTTTGGCAGCAAGGACCGTTATCTAATAGCTAACTTTGCTTCTCCACTATCTTTTTATTGGGTTTTCTGATAAAATTATACACAATAGGTAAATATAGTTGTTACGGTTTTCTTTTTTAACTGTACAGTGTAGCAATAAYGCCAATGAATAAATTTTCACACAAGGTACCATCTACCAGAGTGCTTCTGCTAATAGTCCGGAGTAGCTTTTTTCTAAACTTATTAAGAAAGTGAGTAGATAAATGCTTTATTGCGGGGGAGTGGACATTATTGATGCAAGTCTATTAGAGAGTGGTATCTGGAGTCTGAATTACTTTACTAGTATCTAGCTGTGGTTAAGACTAAGAGAATAAGAGGGGCATGTCAACAGCAATAAACAGCATTTGGAGGAGGTTTCCAGGAAAAGCTGCCTTAAAATAAAACCCGTGGAGTGATCGATGGCCACGTTAAGGGACATGCCGAAGTGCTGGGTCTGGGTAAGCGCCTCGTTCATGGTGTTTCTGGGTGTGCTGCTCATTAGCGTCATTAGRGGTGGAATCACTGGGGTGATGGAGATCCGAGTAAATGTCACCTGCTCTTTGGAAAGAGGAAAACATCCAGGTCTTCCTGTGGGAAAACGTGAGTGTGGCTGTGAGCTCTGGGTAAAGAGCAGGAGATTTCTGCTATGGTTTGACTAGGAAAAATGGTTCTCCTTGGCATCCCCATGGCAGGGGTTGGAGCTGAGATGCTGTGAGAGGCTCCAATCCARTTACTTAAGAGCTCTCCAATTTCTTGGGCTTTCTCAAGGTAAGTGGATGCGTTTCTGTGTTTGATTCAAAAATAATATTTTTAATATTCTTTATTTTTGTAATCCGCCACCTGTGTGGAGAGGGGCTACCCTCACGTCTGGGTGCATCCATSCAGGCTGTCGCATTGCTGCCCGTTCCCAGCATCGACACCGGC
>NW_020454894.1:286621-371621 GCF_003342845.1 Nothoprocta perdicaria | reverse complement strand
TCGGGGCCGATAATGTGAATTAGTTCATTTTYTCCAGCAATCTGATGGAGTTTTGGCTGCGGTGACACCACTGCTCTGACCCCTGCCAAAGACCACGACCCGAGCAACAGATTTGACTTCCGAGGCTGCCAACGTGGCTCTGAAGCATCTCCACACTCTGCAGTAAGAAATCTYTGGAGGGCCTCGTGCTCTCGGGCAGGTAGAGGTGCGTCTCTGCGGGTGATGCTCAACACACCAGAAAGCTGCAACTGCTGCTTGCACTGCCGTGAACCTGCAGCGCTTGCTGCTGGGGGGGAATCATTCGCCAAACAAACGGTCCTGCCATCCTGAAGGACAAAAAAGAAAAAAAAAAAAAAAAAAAAAAGTGATGACATTATACTTTTTAATAACTTTTCAGAAGTTCATTTTTTTTTTTTTTTTTTTTTTTTTTTTTTTTTTTTAGAGGACTGTAAGGCAAATTAGTCCTGCCTTTCCATTGAATAAACAAATAAATGGGCCCCGCACTGCAGCATCCATGAATGATTTTTTACTTGTCTCCAAAAACGTTAGTGGCTCCTGTTGCATATTAAAGAATTCTTGTGCGTATTTGTGATTTACTCTGTTGGTACCAGCAGGCTCTGATGCTTTCTCTGAACTCTACCTGAAGATGCCTGCGAGAGAGGAGATTGACCAGGTTGGGCAAACCAGGATTRCTGTTGATAAGAAATTTTAATTTATTTGCAGTAATTTCAGTGGTAAGAGGATGCAGGTAGAGCTCCTGAGATGCTGCTTTGGATTCTGACCCGCAGTCAGACTGGGAAAGGTTTTTAACTTCTCAGTGTCAGCAGGGAAACATTTGCAGGGGTTTTTAATATAGCATCATGCAAGTTGGGCAATACAAATGTGCGCCCTTTTCAAAAATACACCTACATTTTTTTTCCCCAAGAATCACTCACTCGAAAAGCAGCTATGATGAAGGAATATTTAAGGTTGAATTTTTAGCTGGTATATGTGATTTTGTTAGATTCAGTTTCAATAAAAGGCAACTGGGAAGTGGCGTGATGCATAAAAGAACAGTGTGCCAGAAGCTGGTGTCTACAGGAATTTAAAAATCACAACTCCCAGATTTTCTGTGAACCATGCAATATTTTTAATCCTGGAAAGGAATGAATTAATACACTCACTTTACATAAACCTTCAGTTGTGCTGTTGGTACCAGTAGTTAGAAACTTGACAGCTGAAGCAAGCCTCATTTAAGAAAAGAATGTGGTTCTGTTGATGTGCTGGGTGAAGATGCAAATTTGCATCTTTAGTTTGATGCTGCAGCACCCCAATGCACACAGCACCCCAATGCACACAGCACCCCAATGCACACAGGCAGTTGGGATCTGCGTGTGATGCCTGCAGGCAGGGCCCTCACACACCTCACACAGGTGCAAAGCAGGGCAGATAGATGGTGACTTCTATTAATTCATTTTGTGCATAGGGAACTCCTGYTCTTCTGCATCTGAGGGAGTGGCACCACAAAAAGCAATCTTAAAAGTATTCACTTTTAAGATTATCCTTGTAAAACAAGCCTGGTATAATCCTACATGCAAAATGGAGACTTCTGCAAAATTTGGGTAAGAAGCTTGTCAGAACTTTGCTTCATGCATATATTGTAAGGGATCTCCAAGAGATACTAGGATATTATTGAAGATGATGTTGGTGGAGAAAGAGAAAAGCCAGTAAGCTTTCTAGTAATGTTATTCACATTATTAATGTTAGCTCTTCAAGTTATTCAAGTTGTTATTAATGTTAGTAAATGCTATAAGAAGCTTGCAGTCTGATATGAGAATGAAATAATGCAAAGCAGGAGGACTTATTTTCGAGGAATAAATGGAAAGCAAAAGCAAAGACATCCCAGAACCTGCAGGGTCACATCTGTAACGAGACCATAGGATCAGCACATGCTGCATCAGTGTGTTGTGTCATTCAAAGCAAAAACATGAGTGGCCACCTCAGGAGATGCCCCAAAATTCCCAACAGTGGCCTTGGGCGTGAGTGGCGGGAGCAAGAGGAGACTCCTACTTCCCAAAACTTTCSTAAGTGTTACCAAACCTGCCCACATTTACATATGGGCTCTTTGCTGAGTTTTCCAGCTGCCCTGAGCATGCTAGAAGACCATTTCTAGGTTCAGTGGGATCTGGACCAAGGGACCCGGACATCCCCTTGGCACGAGCTAGCACGAACCTGCCTCCTGCTCAGTCAGAGCTACACCACTAGTGTGTTTCCATACAGCAACTCGTAATAACTTCTACCTGAAGTAGATCTGCCGAGATGTTTTATGTTCACTGGAAAACAGACCAAAATTACCCGCCTTTGTAATTTTTCATCCTCAAGGACCTACCTTGTTGTCCTCCATTGCAAGGTGCAAGTGCATGGAGGTGCAAGGACTGTCTGATGGAAACCTAAAATAATGCCGGTGTTAAGAGTTAAAAGCTTGGTGGCATTGGCTCCCTGGAAAGCTCCTTGGACAGTCTTGATTTGAAAACATGCATCACTTCATTCTTTAGTGCAAAAAATAATATTTAGAATTGAACTTTGGACCTGATGTCCATTTTTTTGGCTCAACAAGCAAGCCAGAGATTGTTTTTAGATTTCCTCCTTGGCATTCACAAAGTTTTGCCTAAAACCCTTGGAGACTTGCTAAAAGAGATTTATTTATGTGCAATGCAAGGAGCTTGCCAAAGAAATTCAGCTTCATGTTTTTTAATATTTTTCTAAATTTAAAAATTAATAATAAGAATGATCTTTTGGTTTAGTCATTGTTAGTTATGAATATTTCCATTTATTCTGTCTTCCGTATCAAAGATAAACAAAAGCTAAGATGCTGCTAACAAATTTTAAAGTACTGGCTAATGTCTTTCSCCTGTTATCTGCACAGATTTTTGTAGTGTGCTTTGGATATTTTCTTTTTGGTGGCAATTTCTCCACTTTATTAAAATTTTGAGATCAACTCGGAGACTTCTATTTGAAAGAGTTGTTGGTTAGCTTGCTTTTATTAACTTTTAAAGCATTTTTTTTAATGTTAGGAAGAAAAAAAAAGTAGTTCTGCTTTAATAAAAAGGACAAGCATTTTATGAACTATGTTCCTTTTACCTTCAAAGTAGGAGAAAAACTTCCCAGAGACTTGAGTAGGAGTCAGGTCAGCTTTGCTTTCCCCTCCCCTGTGTATGCAGCAGAGCTGAAGACATTATAGCTGAAATTAGGGTTTACTTGATTTGTCTCATAAGCAGTAAAAAATAATTACTTGGGCTGATTTATGGTTTAGGAGCACGTGGTCTACTTCAGAGGTAAGGGGCTTCCTTTGGTGTGCTCGTTTCGGGTTTGATCTTTTATTTTAGTGCATATTTGATTTAAATGGAGATGAGTTAAGGCCTGCTCTGTGCGTGTGGGCTAGGCACAGGCAGTAGTGCACTATTTGCAGCTAAAGCTTACTCTTGCCACCGCTAATGGGTGATATACACTGATGTCTAATATGTTAAGGAGGTGCTGATGCTGGCATGGCAGCGTTACATATGAGTTTTTGATAGSGGTTTTAATAAAGGCACTATATCAAAACCCCAAGCTGCAGCACTAGAAGATGCCCCTAGTCTTGCTCTGATATATTTTGTGGGCACTGCAGCAATGTTTAGTGAACTATTCATCACTAGTGTGGCTTGTTGGTGTGTGCATGGAGCTTCTGTGCTCKTGTCCAGCCCTAAAATCCTTTATTAACCAGTAAACAAATGCTATGGCAAGACTCCCGGTGCACTCATGGGATCAGTGTTGAACTGAGCCTTGACTCAACTCATTTCAGTTGTGTCCCAGGAAAAAAATCCTTGAGGTCATCTGTAGCAGGAGTGGTTTGCCTGAGTTTTTAGTGATTATTATTTTTATTTCCTTCTTCTATGGAACTTCTAGAGAAGGTCCAGCAGAGAGCAACAAAGATGATTAAGRGACYGGAGYATCTATCTCATGAGGAAAGACTCCCTTCCAACTTCATTTATTCTGTAATTCTGTGATTCTTATTAAGGCAAGGGGATGTGTTTGAGGTGGGATTTAAGTTCTGGTCAACGCTGTTGGTTTTCCCCACCACAAGCACTGGGTTTCGCTGCACTGAGCGCAGCCGGGGAGGCAGAGGGAGCTGGGAGGCTAAACCCCCTCCTGGACCCTTTCCCAGGCCTTCCTTGAACCCCTGCTAAGAGGCAAGCCAAGGTTTTACTAACAGAGAAATAAGTGAAAAATAAGCAAAACCAAACCAAGCTGAAGCATAATGTGAATAATAAAAATCTGCTAGATATCCCTCCTCATACGGCTGCTGGTTTTTCATTCTCAAGTAGGTTTTGTAGTAGAAGAGTTTTGAAAAAAAGCTATCTTCCCCCCCTTCTCCTTTACTATGCAATATAAAGACAAAGAACTATATTGTAGTAATATGAATACGTGCCAGAGCGTGCTTTATAGGGTCATTAATACATTTCTTGGGAGGTCAAAAGACATGAAACCGAAGGGCTTGTGCCTCACAATAAAAGTGAGGCATGTATTGTTGGCCCAGGCAAACGTGCCCTGGAGTGTAATATTGGTGTATTTAAAAAATTATACTGGCAGAAAGTGCCAGGGCAGCTGCAGTGCTTTGGAGCGCGTGTACGAGGAGGGACACAGGTGAGGGCTGGACTGAGGTGGCAGCGGTGGGAAAACTGGGCTCATGCCTCCTTTAGGCTCTTTATGAGGTGGAAAAAAGCCTCTCTGAGCTATTCAAGAAACGTTTTTGTCCTGCGTGCGTGTGCGTTTTGTTTTTTCTTTAAATATGAGAGACTCCGCTCAGCTGTATAGCAGGCTCTGGGCACATGAACAGGATATCCCGGGAAAACCCTCGAGAGCGGGGGACTGCAACCACGTCACGGAGCTCCCGCACGGAGAGGAAGCCCTGCTACTGTGGAAAACGYTGTGCGCGGGCAATGCGAGGCAGCTCGCTGGGTCCCTCCGCGAGGGCTCCCCTCCCAGCTCCCGCACGGAGCCTCCTTAGAGACCTCCRTAGAGGCCTCCACGAGTAGAGCAGTGCCAGACTTGGCTTTTCTGGTGCCAAACTTACCTTTATGGTTATCCCTCACGTGGAATAACAGTATGGAAATACCTGCTGAATCCAACTGCTTCCTCTATCCAGCTCCTTGCCTCCTTTAAAACTAAATCAAAGTGAAGGCACGCTACTTGTCTACATATTTATGTACAAACCCTTGGCTGACCACCTAGGAGCCTACACAGATTTTAATGTATCTAGAAAGAGAGGAAATATCTGCTTCTTGGGGCAGCTGGTCAGCTTGGTGCTGCAGAAATGCACATCTACAACAGTGTCCCCACCTTGTATGACTTGCTTGAGCTGCGGGGTAGAYCCTGGTGGGACCTGGCCCATGGGTGGATGAGGAAGAGCTGATGTCCCAGGAGTTTGGTAGCGAAGCTGCAGATGGAAAGCAGCCTGTCCTTGAATGGAGGAGGTGCGTCTTTTCCAAGGTCCAAGCCAGTGCCTGGAAGAATAACATGACCTGTTAAGGTGCATGGGACATTGGCCTTGCTCAGAGGAACCAGGTGTCCATGGCTTTCCTGGTGTGGGGTAAGGACCAGGGAGAAGAAAGCCATGTTGTGTCTTGGCTAGTTAAGAGAATCACAGAGCTACTGAGGTTTGAAGGGACCTCCAGAGAGCTTCTAGTCCAACCCTACCGCTCAAGGACACGTCCAGAGGGCTAAATTCCCCATAGATGATGTGGCTAAGAGCACAGGTGAGATCAGGAGCCTTGTCCCACTCCTGTCGGCTTTGGTGGCAGAGGGRCCCGAGCCAGCAGGTCTCCCTCAGAGGCACGACAGGCTGTGATGAGCTGTTTGCCCAGTGCTGCTGCAGCTTCGTGCTATCTCGCACCSATGTGCTGTGGAGGACAGCAGCGCTCAAATGTAAACATCTGAATAATTTACATTTTTTACCAATGTTAAATAAAAGGCTTTACTCTTGGATGAAAATCTGACAATAAATATTCATTTCTAATTTTCAATGAGCAAACTTTATGCCTTCTTAAAAGCCCTTTTTTTTTTTTTCCTGAATGATAATGATAATTTTGACACTTGAGCATGTTTGGGATTAAAATTTCCCTCTGGTCAACAAAACCAGGAAGAGTCATTATAAAAATTAAAAAACTAGGAATAATTACAAGCGTTGCAATTAGTAGTTTTGGGATCTGAGGTGTGATAACCAGCAAGGGCTCCGTTTTCCCGGAGGATGCGGAGAGGCCGAACAGGGAAGGCGGAGAGGCCGAACAGGGAAGCGATGTGGCCTCCACAGTCCCCTTGCATGGCTGCTGGTCCTGGGACGTTCTCGCCATGGGGAAGGCAGCGGCGATGCTTGACTCGCACTTTGGGAATGGTTTGGGTCTGCTCTGGGGAGCTGAGGACGCAAACCTCACGGCTCTGATCAGAACTGTTGCCACAAACTTTTATTTCCTGGGGTTTATGAGTCTGTAGTAAAAATCCACTCTGAGTTTACACGTGGTTTACACAAGGTCTCTGTCTACCAAAGTTTATTTTAATAACACTTTTATGCGGCTGTTCTACAGAGACTGTTTAAGTAGACAAAAAGCCCTGATGCGCACTGATTTCTGGTGCCGTTACACTGTTTTACCACCAGAATGTTTTTTTTTTTTTTTGTCAATGAGGTCAGAAGGATCATAATTATAAACACACAATCCCAACCCAATTAATTGTATTTTAAGTGTGATTTYAGTGTGTTGTTGGATAGCAAGAGTTTCAAAAAATGTGGAGATGTGACCACGCAGTAAAATCATCTGAGATGCTTCATCACAGACTCTAGCACCTAGTCTTGCGCACCTAGGCCAATGCTCCGTGTCCCATCATGGACACCAGTGAGGAATGCAGTAACAGACTGAGGGAATTTTCTTCTTTTTAAATCTTATTCTAGTTCTAATAGTCAGAAGTCAGAAGATACTGATGTTTAACATCAATGTCCCTTTCAAAGTTAATAATTACTGACTCTTCTTTGTGATACATAAAGATCTACTCCAAATTTGAATYTCTGTTATGATGTTCATCCTAGGGAGCTTCATTTGTCTGAATTTCAGTTTGGACAAAAACAAATTTTCTTTCATCTGTTTTGAATTTCTGCGCATTTAATTGATCATATGCTCTGAGTCAGAAGCTGCTGACCCATCTCATCTCTATTTACCAGCATATTTTTMATTTCCTTCTAAAGTATAAATATTATCTACCCATCTCTTTCTATTGCATTAATAAATAGGTTCTTTTGCCTTCCTTTGATTGTTCTTGGCATCATTCGCAGCTCCTGGGATTTGTGCAATGGTGCTTTTTTAAGAGGGAGTAACCAAGAGAGCACTACGTAGTTCAAAMCAATCTGCATCGCTGCTCTGTATTCCTCGGAAAAGATCCTGCAGAAGCTTCTGCAGGAAGTGAATTTGGTGTCTTGCTCTTTCMAAGTGGATGTGTTCACAGCACAAAGCACAAGTGTGCCTGGCTATATGGGGTGACAAGAACTTAGGTCTATAAATGCATATATGTGCCTAAGTGGTAGGAGTTGTCTTCCTCTCTGTTGATGTCAKGGAGGGAGTCAAGGAAAGTTTGTGTGAACTAGGGASTCTCAGAGCCATCGTTTTGTGACATAAGTCTATATGGTCCTCATTTCAAGCACGGGAGAAAAAAAATTAAACCCTGAGCATATTGAACATTCTCAAAAGTTCCTCCAAACACTGTGATGTGYTTCACTGTATTTTAAGCTGTTCATGTGGTCCAGAAGAGCTGTTTTGGCTGTKCCGGATGCATTTTGGAGGGAGGCAAAAGATGCTGCCTCTTAGCACTAATTAGTCCCGGATTTACTGCAGAAAACCTGTGTCTAACCCAATGTTCTACATGTTGAGGCTTTTCCCCCCATTTTCCATTCCTTTCTTGCTCTCCTGTCTCCCGGTGTTGTGGAACTAGAATATACTTCAGGAAGCAAAGATGGGCAAATTGTTTTCCTTTTACAAAAACTTGCATTTATGGAGATGCATTTGTTATCCTGAATTCCTGAGAAGCCTCTTGCCCTTTCCTCACTCCTTCTAGTCTCCTTTTCTTTTTCGTCCCTAACTTTATTTGCTCTTTATTTTCTCAGCCTTTCTTTTATTTTTTTCCTTTTTTTTTTTTTTTTTTACATTTTCCTTTCTCTCCACTTGCTCATCCTTCTTGTCATCACTCACTTGATTTAAGGTAAGGAGAGCACATGCGAAGAGAATTGCCATGTACAAAAGTTAAAGATATATATGGGATCCTCCATAATGCAGTTCACTCAGGCTTGTGATAGTGAAAAGGTAYGTTTTCCCTGAGCTTGCCAGCAGTGTAAACCATTCAATTGATAACATAATACGTTTTTATGGTCTCTGTATAGCGATTTTCCATTTAAGTGTAAGTTAAATTGATGAATTCACATAGAAGCATAGAGGAAAGTTTTTTCTTTTTCTTTTGTAGTATAAATTCTACATGAACACTGCTGTCCTCCATTGTGAGCGGGTTTTCCTACCAGTCATATATGAAATGTGCCCTTAGGTTCTGTTACAAATAAGCTTACACTGATGTGTATGGCTGCTGGAAGCATTATGGTCTTGATCTTGTACTCATTGAAATCAATGGCCACCGGTTCCCCTCTGCTGCAACCACAGGAGATCAGAGCCTGCGCTTTGATCTGCGAATACAAAGACCACAGGACACATGATGTGGATGTATTTTAATTTTCTGTTTGGTGAATATCTGTTGTTGGCTGGATCTCCCCTACCTGGTAGTGTTCTGCTGTGACACATAGTGCTTGTGTCCTGGTACTTGCATGGACAATGCACATGTTAGAGTTTTTCTTTGCAGGCTACTCATTTGCAAAATTACAAGCTCTTATTCCTGATGGGTTTGGAGCTCTGTTACTTGAGCTACGATATTTTTGCACCATAAAAGCTAGGCAGGGATCTTGCCAGGTGGGCAGTAGAAGAGGGATCTGCTGCAGAAATAGGAATGACTCAAGGGATGGTACTTGCAGTTCAGCTGCAGCTTTCGAGGCTGAGCTTACACTTCCCATGAAATGCAGAGCTTGATCATTCACGTTCCTTAACAGGATCCAGGACAGTTTCAAAGTGCCTGGTCATGTGTGGCTAAACTATAACTCACTCATCTAAAATACACCAATCAAATGTCTTTATTGCTTCACAAAATGGGTCCTCTTATTCATTTCCCGTGCCAGCACTACTGTATTTCACATGAATGCTAATATTTCCGTACACAGATACATAAGTACATAGGAGATGCTTGTTCATACGGCCTCGAGATCTGGTTGGCTGAAAGGTGCTACTGAACGCTAGGAGCTGCATGTTTGCACAGTAGTAGGAAAGCAAGTAGATAGCAATTTTGTCCTGCTCATGTCAAGATGACCCCTGCGTGTCCTGTTCCAGCCTCTGCTCCACAGCAATGCCCRAGCATCCACCTAAATCTGCTCAGTTTAAAACACTTAAGCCCACGTTTAAACTCATTGCTATTCAGAGTAGCCTTTACCAGTCTTGAAAATATGCTTAAAGTTTAGGGCTTGTTTAAATAGAACTTGGATGTCTTCAGATTTGTGAGTTGAAGCACCACATCTGGCAACATCTGTCTTGGAACAGGGGTGGTGGGAATGGAACTAGCTCCCCATGGGCTTAGTATGCAGAAGGTTCCCATRGGCAAGATTTAATGGGGTTCTTCCCCAAAATGGTACATGTTCATGAATGGCACAGCAATAAGGCTGGGGACAATAAACTGAGACAATGTCCATTGTACTGCCGGACTGGGAGCTGCTGCAAGAGTTGGGCCCTAAATGATTTTTAATCCCAGGATGCGCTGATTTTGATAATGTGGAGAGGCGAACTGAGCATAAGATATAAAATCATTGCAAATACAAGTGGAATAAGAAACGGTCCAAAGGATCCTGTTACAATTTCTGTTTATTYCACAAGGGATTAAAATAGGCAATGATTTTGTTTGGGACTTTGTTATGAAAGATTACTTTTCGTATAGGTAASTCAAAAGGTTAAAGAAGTAAACAGAATTTAAATACAGTCTGTTTTGGTAATTYTTTCTGTTGTTTGACTTAACTGCTTCCTAACACCATAAAAAAGCCTGCAGCACTCAGGTTAAAAGAAAAAAAAAATCTCAAACAAACAACAAAAAACCCACATCAAGCCAGCCTGAAGAAGTAAAAGCTGTAAAATGTAAGATATGGCACACCTATAAAATATAATTTTGCTTTTCAGCCTGCAAAAGTGCTGTAGATCTAAAATTACAATAAATCTCCAAATGTCCAGCATTGATTACTTCAAGCTTGTGGCTTTAATGGACAACAGAGCAGCACATTATGATGCCATGATTAAGGAATTGTGGAAAAGCAGGAGAGTGATTTTGGACTTTATTTTGGCACCTTGCAGAGCTCAATGTTACCACAATTATTGGTTTTCTGAAATATGTCCCTATGCATTATTCTGATCAGATTACTTGCATTGCACAATCCTCTGGTGAATAACAGGACAATAGCACAAAATAAATCTCTCTCTGAAATTTAATCTCCATGTCTGTAGACTGGCAAGAAGAACATCCACAGTCCTCTGATAAGAAGTTGTATATTTTCCTGAATGGTGGTATATTTTTGTTTTATAATTGTCTATAATGTAAATTCTCCAGCTCGAGGGCAATGATGTCAAAGATCTCAGAGGAAAGAAGGGTTGAAATATGGGTAAAATGTTCCCATAAGCTCAGCATGAAGAAGCCCTAATTTTCTTAGTAAACTGCAGGGGCGGGTGAATTCGGTGGCTTACAGAAATCATTAACCTTTCCACTATTATTGGTTTTCTGTGTAATTTGCTTGATAATCTTCTTCCTCAGTGAATAGTAGTCCAGTTTATCAGATCATAAAACGTATCCTCCCACTTTTGCAGTGTCTTGTACTTTGTGACTATGGYGCAACCAGGAGGAAAGTGAAATCACTCGCTCTTTTTGAGGTACGCTTTGGATGAAGGGACAGGAAGAAGCATATGGAGATCTTGGGTTGATGATCGCTCATCCACTGGACTCCATGGGAAGGAATTGCTATAGGAAGAAGGGAAATATATGAAGAAGGAAAATATATGAAGGCTGTTGTATCAGCTGGTGTTTGGGGAGGTCCTGGCCRATGCACTAAACTATGTGTGTATGTGTAGCCCCTCTTCCATGCCACTTTGTGCTGCTGGTGTGGGGACATGCTGTGGGCAGCTTTGCAAAGTGCCCTGCTCTGATTTAACAGTCCCTGAAGCCAGAGCACTCASAGCTGCCTGTGCTCCGTGCTCCTGCTGACCTCGTACGAGTTCAGAGATTAATTTGATCTGTAATTTGTTTCCCATTTGTGGCTGATGTGAGATGCTGTTYCTGGCATGGAGAATTTCCTTTCTGTAAGTCTTTCCCCTTCCTCCTTCTAATTCCTTTTTTTTTCCCTCTCTCTCTCTCTGTTTGCTCTATTTGCTTCCACCAAACGTATTTTCACCAGTATTCACTCCCGTTCTGACATTTTAGTGGCCAAAAGAAATGTAACATACCATCTAGAAAAAGCTTTGTTCACATTTTCTTAAAATTTCCAATATCTGGATCATGTTCTTCAAGCTACTTGAAATCTGAGTGGTTTGCCATTAATTACTGTGGACTCTGGTGCATGTTCCCTGCCGTGTGGAGGCCAGGCTGGACTCTTGAAATGCTTCTCTTCCCATTCCCTTCCCTCTCCRTCCTTGCTCTTTGCTCTGTACAGGAGTTCAACCTCTCTCTAGATGYGTTCTCCCTTCTCTGGAGGTCTTCATAACCTGCCTGGATGCCACCCTGTGCCACATGCCCTAGGTGTCCCTGCTTGAGCAGGAAGGTTGGACTAGATGATCTCTAGAGATTCCTTCCAACATTAACCATTCTGTGATTCTATGATTCTGTGTTGGGGCTGCCATGTGCTGTGATGCTCCTCTGGCCCTGGGAAGTGGCCCCRCTTGTCATGGAGCAGATCTGGATACACTGATACCCACTGGGTACTGCGCCTTGCACCAAGTGACTCTCCCCTGGTCTTCTGTTATCTTGCCTGAATCAGATGTTTTTGAGACTAGTCTAGTTCTCTTTGAACTGAGCTTGTAAAGTTTTCCTCATTTCTCCATAAAGAAAAGGTAATGTAAGGAAGCAAAGGTGAAGAAGAGGTRCCACCCTGTTGTACTATAGAGCCCTGGGGACTGTCTTGCTTCCCAGGAGGCCCAGGAACGTCCAGGGGATGTTCCTTGAGTGGATGCGATGGGAAGAGCTGGGAGTCCTGGGAGTCATCCGATTTCTTCACATCTCAACGCTTGCACCATCTGATTGATCCACCTTTAAGCACAGCAAGACCATGTCTATCAATCACTACCCTGACAACGTCCTTCTCTTCTGCAGGTGCCTGCAGGAGTTTCCCTGGGCAGATGCCTCCTGCTTGTGCAGAGAGGAGCTGGTGTACAGAGCCAGGCACCTCCAACCAGCCAGGGTCCAGAGCTGCTCTGTTTTCAGCATCGCACAGTTTCAGCATCGCTTATTCATAGTGGAGAATCTGCCCCATTTATTTTGTAAAGTAGCAGCTATCTGGAGCTAAAGCAGCTCGGGTATCAACTAAAGTGCATGGCTTTAATCAATCAAGTGAATCAAAACAAAAAGTGGAGGAAAGCACTTTTATGTCAGGAAACCGCAACTTGCTTTTGTTTGGCTAGCAAAGGTGGYGCAGAGTGAAATTATGAAGCTGTTTAAGTTGATGGTAAATCATCCATTCACCTCAACAAGATAGAATTTCAGAAGTTAAATTTCCAGGAAAAGAAAAAAAAAAAAGTGAGTTTTGTGAGTAAATCCATCAGCATAGTTTCAATAAACATGATCTGACCAATGCTTGTCTGGTTTGTTTGTGTTATCTAAAAACTGTGAATGGATATTATTTGTGAGGGTATTTTGTTTTATCTTAGATATGAGCTTTCCATAAAGGAAGTTAATATTTATTTCATAAAATAATTTTCTACTTTATAATGGCAGTTTGCTGGTCATTAAATAAGAAACTGAAATTCAGAACCAGAGGGAAAATGYTCAGCAAAAAATGCGTTGAATTTCAGTACTTTGCAGTGCTTTAACATTAATGTTATTTAATAAAAGCTTGAATCCTATGACTAGTTTGCTGGCAAATGCTCAAATCACAGAAAACTCTACGCTCAGTTTTGTCATAATTTCTAGTTAAATATATTTCACAGCACTTAAATTGTTCAAGGTTCTTTATTAATTTGATTTCACAAAATACCCAAAGTGGTCTGAAACTTAGAAAATCCCAGCAAAGGCTTTAGAAGAAATATTTTATAAGTTCCCCAAATTAAATAGACAAACTTGCTGACTTTTTTAAAAAAATGCAACTTCTGGCACCTCTTAGTTGTGCATGGGGGCCTGTGTGTCTGCTTTGAATGGCTGGTTGCGTAAGAAGAAGGCCTTTGGAAGAGCTTCTTGGTGGCATCATCGTCCAACCAAGGAGTCCACAACCTCCCATTTCAGTTGGTGGATTTCAATACAAGATATACATGATGGATGCTCAATTTGTGTATTAGGTCTCAAGCTGGATATCCAGAAACTCAAAACCAGAAGCTATGGGTTTCATTTTCGGCAAGACAGCAGTGGGCCTTCCTGCCCAGCAGGGGAAGGGGGAACTGMAAGAACAGGGCCTCTCCTTCTAAAGCCTGCTTGATCTACAAGGAGACCAGACTCAATCAATACCGATTAAAACTTTTATGCCTAATATGCCAAATAGGTTGCTTAGATGCAGAGGTGTTCTGTTTGCTTGCTTGTTTATAAGGGCCCCAGGAATTGAATGTTTTATGCAATGCCTCCATTCAAAGCCATGTGTGTTGGCCTAAGGAGGAGTGGTTACGTCCCAGACTGACTCCTCGGGCATTCCCATGTTCTTCCTGCTGACTCTTGGATCGGTGGGTTGGGCTTAAGGCTCCCTGAAGCCCTTGAGAAGGTTGATTCCAGGTGTGCTTGGATCAAGCTTAGTGGTGCTGTGACTTTTTCTGGTAGGCCTTCTAGCCAACCCAGTGTGCTTCAGAGGTGAGGGTGTGATGAATCCCCAATTGTCCCTTGACTTATCCAATGGAAATGATATGAGAAATTTGCCATTGAATTTCTGGTGCTGGTAATAGTTTTCAAAGGTCTTTAGTTTGCTCCCTACCCATCTTTTCAGAAAACCTGGTACTTTGTGCAGTCTGCAACAAATCACCTAGCAGGCACCAAAAAATATTAATTCCCCCCAAATCCCAGAAAGGGGTTAGTATTTTAATCTCCATTTCATCAGTGGAGAAAAAGAGGGAAAGCAAGGGGAGTTTATGGACAGTGAGGCCCCAAGTCACCTACGAAGCCTGGCGATGTTTCCCGGCCGGCCGCCGCCGCTCCCATTTATACCACCAAAGGTGGCAAAACATTTGCAATATTTTTCCGTAAACACATCCGAAAGGCAAAAGAACAATACATGGAGCCGCGGTGCGTCCAGTCCGACAGTTTAACCCGCGGGTCGCCGTGTTTGGGTTTCACTTATTGGATTGTTAATAGATTTTCTTCATTTGTGCGAGACATCGTGAATGATGTGCGGAGGCCTTGCCATCCCTCCGGCTCCGGCGCCCGTGGTCCACCTGTAAGAAGATAGCGTGAAAAGCTGCTGGAGTTTCTACCTCTTGACAACATCCCAGCTGTAGACTAGCACTAGCAATCCTCCCGTGGCAGTTTTAATTATCGGCCCCGGCGATACCATCAGTAAGTGTGTAATTACGTGTCAGCTTCCTGGCTGTTGGGTATGAAAAGTGGAACCAGCGAGATGATGATCGTTGAAGCTGTAGACTCATATTTAAACAATTCAAAATGTGTAACTGGCAGTGTCATTAAACAGAGAGAGTCTGACCCCAGCTGTCAGTTACTTTTCCTTATGCAGATTTTTTTTTTTTCCCGGGCTGTCTGTCAAAAGAGCTCCATGGGCTGCAACGGGACGGAGGAGGCAGCGCGGCGCTCCCCGCCGCCGTGCTCTCTTACCCTGAATAAACACCGCTGCCGAGATGGTAAATAAACGGCGGACCTTGCCGGAAATTATATAGACTTTGCTGATGAATAAACAAAGGAGGGCTAGCAAACAGATATTCTACCCTTAAGAAAATATGAATAAAATCTGACTCATTACCCTGAACTTAAAGAACGAGGCTTATGGTAATTTGGAGTATTCATTATGGGAGGATAAAAATGGAATCAGTTTTATTTCTCCAAGTTGCTGCTGCAAAATTTTTGAAGCCATGGTGGGTGAATGATTAACCTCAGCATTATTATTATTTAAATACACATATATGTGTGTACACACATATATATGAGATGCATGCACGCACACATCCCTCTCTCTCTMTATATATATATTTAAATATTGCTGTCTAAAAAAACATTGAGATGTTAGCCACTTTCACTTAAACTCCAAAGTGAGTGAATGTTTAAGGAGTGCAAAGTAAGAGAAACTCGTAATCTGCCAATCTAGGCTAAATACATGGAAAGCAGGGAGCTGCATAGGAGCAGGCAAGTAAAGAGCATTTCCCAGCAAATGCAGCCAGAGCTTCCTAAAGGACGCCCCAGCCTGCTGAGGACGGGCATGCTCGTTCCACAGGGACTTGGGAAATAACGGCGTGCCAGGAGTTAATTTTGGAAGGCAAGCCAATGAACGAAACAGTACTTTACAAAACAAATAAACAAACAACAAAAAGCCAGTGGAGGTTAAATAAACGGATTAATCGGTGAAGGGAGAGAGAAAAATGTTTCTTTAATTTTTAAAATGTTTGCATTTCTCATAATAAAGCTAAGGTACGCTTGCATACAAATAACATTATCTCATACCCGTAAAAGACCTTAATTTAAAGCTCAGGAATTTGTGTTGGCTCTAGCCGAGGCTCTAAAGCAACGACACAGGAACCCTGGATTCTTGACCTTTTAAAAGCAACCAGATCACACATCCTATTGCAGATTTCAAAGAGGAATATATTCGTTTTTGTGTTCATACGTGAACATATGTGTTTGTTTACATACCTATGTATAAAAGCTTTTGCGTATCTTTCTTGTTTCAAACATAATGCTACAGACCAGCACATAGAGTAGTGTAATAGTGTATATTAATTGCCGCAGTACTTTCATACTTGAAAGTAATAAATAGGCACATATTAAATCCTCTAAGGATTAATTTGTATTTTATCAGCTGTGAAAAGGGCAATTTTTTATACATCCAGACTTAAGAGGTAGCCCTATTAGACCTTCATTGGAAAACAAATTCTGCATATATTTTGTACGAGGGCTTTTTATTTTCTTTCTTTCTTCTTCCTTTCCCCTTTTTCTCTTGTCCTTTCAAAAATATTTCTTGCAGCAAGTGGTTATGTAATTTAATGTAGCACGGGAAATGAGATGTAATGTGGACAAACATGGTTTTGTAAAACTCTGTCCTGTGTATATTTGCGTGAGCCATTCACAGAAAAGAAAAACCAAGAGAAAGTGGCACAATCCTGTGTTTTAAGCGACTCATTATTTTTTTCGTGGCACTTGAATGCACTCTGCTGAGGAGCCTTCCGTTTCGAGGCACGCATATTAATGCAATTGCAGGGATCTTTATATTTACAAATTATTTTCTGCTCCTGCCGGTGGGCGGTTGCAGGGGAGCCCTGGCGAGCCGGGCACGGGTTTTTGCATGCCAAAGAGCCGTTTTCCTTTGTCCTTGCCCGCCGCCTGCATGGCGCGGCGTTTTCAAGTTTGGTTTCTGTCCTAGTTGCACGCTCGCTGCAGGCGATGCGCGCCGCGGCGCGGGCGCCCGCGCCCCCGGGGAGCGCCCGCTTGCCTGCCTTTAGTGCTTGCTTTGAAAGCACAAGACGCTAAAAAAAAAAATTAGCTCCCTTTTAGGAGCTCTGGATGCACAACAGGCACGTCCCTGCCTGATTTTATTTTTTTAGTTTGCTGCTTTTAAAGGCGCGCTGCGTGTTCGAGYTAAGCCTGGTGTCTGCAGCGTGTGCTGGCGCTGGGGCCCACGACCCCTGCAGCCTGGCTGAGTTTTAGGGCAAATTCGCTCTGCTTCCCTTCACCTCGCACTGGTGAAGTAAATMAAACTCTATTCTTAGTTCTAATAACGAAGTGGTAGTCTTTTTTAAAAAATTAGAAAGATAAAGGCTTTTTATGTCTAAGCAACAGGATCAGCATGGAGTTCTTTGGGGGTCCCTGGATATATTAGTTGGATGAATGCCTCAGAACATGTCATTCTGCTTTAGCGTCTTGTCACTTTTTCATTTACCTTCTTTCTGTTGCATTTTCCTCACTTCTTTGTCTGATTTCTAGTGTTCTTTCCATAGAACCCAACAGAAATATGCCCAGACTGATGTTTTTGCTGGATGCACTGAGCTACCTCCATAGGATTATAGAATTACTTTGATTGGAAAAGACCTTCAAGATCATTGAGTCCAACTGTAAACCCATCTCCCTCCTGCCTGCTCAACCATGTTCCTAGGCACCTAATCTACACGTTTCTTGAACGCTGACAGGAATGGTGACTCCACGACTTTCCTGGGCAGCCTGTTCCAATGTGCAGCCTGGGGAGTCTTCCCTGGTGGGGCATCCCATGGGACCAGGAGTTGTAGCAAGGATTAGGGAGCAAGAGAGAAGAGAGCCCTGGATCTCATGTGCTCCTACCACCTCATGGACATTCCTCCCAAAGAGGTAGATGAGSCAAATCTCAGAATAATCAGAAAATTTTGCTAAACTTAAGCCCACCACATGGGGGCTGTGACACAGAGTTGGGTTTAGCTGCAATTTGTAATTGCAATGGTCTTCTCTATAGGTCYCCATGTCTTGGCACTGAGAAGAACACTTTCCTTCTGCATCATGGAGGAGGACAACAGCTCATACTCACATGGCCTGTGTTGTAGCCCTCTGTAGTTGCTGGGCAGATGGCGCTTGCTGAGTCACTTAATTCCTTGGGATAATGTCTTTTGTATCATGATTTGATATTTCTCTATTTCAAAAGACTGACGTCTTATGATAAGTTCCATGAACACGTTCTCATAGGCAAGAGTGATTAAAATAGTGGTCCAAGAATGTGCATTTCAAAACAAGGAAAAGATTTTCCTRGGATTTCTGCTGTCTCTTTGTTCTTCAAAATGCGGTAATTGTTGTTGCAAACTAATAGTCATTTGGGGACAAGTTTTAGTTCCTGGGGGCTCTTGAAACAAATTTGCTGTTACCATCTTTGCTGAGTTCTAGAGTGCTGAAGCTCACTTGAAGGTAAGTAGTCTTGTAAGGATGGCAGTGGCCATCGTTGTGGGCAGGAGAAAGGCCATTGGGTGAAGTCATTGCCCAGTTGTGACCACTGATCCTATAGACTTTTTTACTGTCAAATCACTCAGTTTAGCACTTGTTGCTGCAAAACACTAAGGTAGCATGAATGCYACACCCCTTCCTAAATGCTAGTTGTTAATATTCAACCTAGGAATATCTTGATGATGTTAGTATGCATTATAGGATTTTCTTTTGATGGGAGAATTCCTATTTTAAAGCACTGTCTAAATATGGTTATAGCAAAATTATTATTTTTGCATGGAAATCGTGTGCTCATGCRCAGGCAGGCTGGGGCCGGTGGTGCCAATGGGATGCACTTATTTCTCTCCCTCTTTTGCTCCAAGCACTGTGCCCAAGTAGACCCTGATGCTACAGCAACGTTTGCCCCGTTGCAAGTAAGAGCAAGCATTAAAATGTGTTAGCTTAATATTTGGAAACTATCTTGAAATTATGAAACAGGAGATGTACTTTGTTTATCATAGTGGAAACCTATTAGGCAAGTACCTTTGGTGCATGGAAAATATATGCTTTTAACGGTTTTAATCCTTTATCAATTATTCATATGTGAAGGTTTTTCTGTGTTTGTACAGTTTGCTGGCTGGAATAGCAAGCGTGCCTTTATTTGTCTAACAGTTGTGCTTGAACTGTATCGGATAAGATATTTAACACACCCAAGCATATTTAATTTAGGAAATAAAGAGTCMTTCTTTCTGTGGGGTTTTACACATCATTCTTCTTTATTACGCCAGGTTTTGCTCATCATCCCATGCTCTTCCTCAGAGGACAGAGACAAATAACCATTCTCCGCAAGGACAATGTGTGTGTTGAATGCACTTTAAATGCTGCACTTTGTTATGATTGCAACCAACATTTTAAATATGCTGCAATCAAATTCCAAAATGACACGAGAAAAATGACATCAGAGAATAAATCTATTAGCCTGCTCAGGCAACAGGAATGTTTGAGCTGGAACATACTTAGCTTGAAAGTTAAAGATTGAGTACAATGTTTATTTTATTTGCTTAAGAGAGGCAAGCCTAATTCATCCCTGATGTGGAAATCAATGGAGTTACAGTATAAATATACTCTCCAAATATATTTGGCATATTACATGAGTTAAATAGCATTACCTAAATATAGTTTAGCTTTTAAATATCACATGAGGTTACCAATTCGCTTTTACATTTTGCTAGTTTTTTTTTTAAAGCTGTTCAAGCATCTCACTCTTGACATACACAGCAATTCTGCTTATTCAGAGGTCCGTGCTCTGCTTTGTACTCTTCTGGTTGACTTGGTGCTCTACACGATGGTGATTCCAGCCAGAGCAAACCACGCGGTGCGGTGGTGACTTTGGAGATGCAGGGGAAAAAATATGAAAGTTAAGGATCTCTTGCTACAACGGTATGAACTCTTCTGAAACAAAATAGAACAAAACAAAACACACTACTTTGAAACCGCGTTAGGGACAGGGTTTCTTTGAGTGAGGAGTAAAGATGTTAGGCTTGGTTTTAGGGCTGTATTCTTTCTGAGGTCATCTGATGGACAAGGCTCCTACATTTCTGATGGTGTTTCTAATAACTGGGCTGGAAATTCCTTTCAGTGGTCACTCGTGGAATATTTCCATGCATTTCTCACTGCTTTTGAGAGAATATAAGTTATAAAACAAAAGTTCTTGGAGAAAAGGAAAAATCCCATCRAACTTCTGGCTGAGTTTCCTTTGAGAAGGCAACCTTTTTATCCCATGAAGATCACCCATASATGGGGTCTAGGAAATACTTTAGGAATTTCTGTGCAGACCTATGCTGTGTTCTGGCCATGTTTTARGGTATTAGCTACTGTTGCTGTTGGTTTGAATATTCCATATATATCTTGCTGAACAATTCCCCTTAAAAAAAAAAAAATTGCTCATATATACAAAGGTCTTAGGTAAGCATGGCTAGGATGACTGATTTAGCTGTTATTATGTTTAAATATTGTATTAAAAAATAGGGGAGGGGGCAGGAAATAAAACGATATTCAGGAATTGAATTTCTTTGCCTTTAAAATTATAGTTCAGATTTTCTCCAAAGAATCCGAGCCAGGCGAATGCTGCCCAGGAAGGAAAACTTCAGTTAAGGATCTCTGAACTGTCCCAAACTGAAGTCCATCCTCATCCATAATGCAATCGAGCCCTTGACAGGCATATAGAGCACTTCCAGCTCGCTGTTCCGCACCGAATCTCCTGAGCTTTAAGTCTCCCTGACCAGACGGGTTGTAATTTGGTCTCTGACACGGTGTGGTCCTTCCGGAGGGTGCAAATTGCCTGCGATGGCCGGGGCCTGGGTCACGCTCCCCTCTCCTCGGAGCTGCTCCTTCCTCTCAAACGCGCTGCACGCAGGTTCCCCTTGCCTGCATTTCCAACAGCAGCAATGCGGGGAATGCTTGTCCCCTCGGAAGCCAGATATTGTATTTAAATGTTTTATGCCTCCGCCGAGCATCAATCAAAGGACTGATTTAGCCGCAGCAATATCTGACGCCACAAGTGAGCGGCTGAGATTGCCCTTTGCAGGGTAGATTGCAGAGCTTCATTTTGTGCCGTGTGCACCACATACGAATGTGCTTAATTAAGGGGAGCCTTGGCTGCTTCTCTGGATGGAGACCAAATATTCTTTCATCTTTTCCCTCCCTCATTTTCTCAGAGAGACAAAAAGGGTCTAAAAAATTCCCCGTGCCGCCCATCACCTCCYCTGCACTTGTTGCAGTCTCAGATGTGCTGCCTGGTGTGGATATATGTTGCATGGAGCAAACCCTGGCACCTCTTGCTCTTGCAAATAATAAAAATTAGGGATTTATTTGGCAGCATTTTTCTTTGCTGTTTTCACTGCCGCCTTTGCAGCTCTGCCTTTCCGCCGAGCTCAGGTCCGCGCTCTCCCAAGGATAACGGCGTTCCCTGCATGGCCGAGCTGGAGAAAGGGGGAAAGCGCCAGGCTCAGCATTAGGCCTGGCAGTGCTGGGAGCTGGGGAGCGGGTGCTGCCCCACGCTGGGTCTCTGGGTCCCCCACTGAGACTCGGCGCATGGTCCTGCGTTACGGTGTGTCCTCAGACCCCCTGCTCCCCTCCTGTCTCATACACACTCTCATTTCTTTCCCCGCAGCAAAAGCCGTTTTTTTTTTTGCAGGTGCAAAAAGAAGCCTTTCATTTTCCCTATCTTAAGGAAAAAAAAAAAAAGTTGGAAAAAATAGGCTTTCCTTCCTGAAAGGCAATATTTTGCTTTTAGCACTACTTTATGTGCAGCATTTTTTAGCTCCTCTAATCTGAAATTCAGTACATGAATGGATGGATAATTTCCTCCCTGTCAGTTTTTTTTTCTTTCTTTTTTTTTTTTTTTTTTCCCATGCTCCTGAATTATTTACTGCTCCCGCAACTTGGAGCTCCGAGCCCACTTCTTCCCCCTGGAGCATCCGCGTGCGCCGCTGCTGGCTCGCGGTGCGGAGGGCCCCTGCACCCCACTGTGGTCCCGCTCCGGATTCATTCCTCTCCCYTCACTCCCTTGCCCCCAACCCTGAATCATCTTGGTTGCCCTCCGCTGCACCTTCCCAATGTCCTGCCCATAATATAGTGACCGTAACGGCGCACAGTATTTCAAATATACTCCCACTAATGTCTTATATGAAGTAGTGCCAGAATAACTTGGGCTGATTTATAATCCTTACGAATATATATATTTGTTTAGCTGCTGTTGTTGTGGATTTTTTTTTTTGATTTTTTTTTTTTATGACTGCCAAACATTGAACATATGTCTGGTGGTCTGAAGGCCTGTTAAAGACAACGAATGAATCACATTTTCTACACGACAAAAGAAAACACCTTTATTTTTTATCATTGTCTCGCTAGAGTGCTGATATAAGATAAATTGAAACAACCCAAGGAACAAGAGGCTTTAGGAAAGTCAAGTAATAAGGCAGCGGCTTATAAATGAGGGCAGCCAGCACCTGTACTTGAAAAGCATCCATAGGCACTAAATGAGTCTTCAAAAATAAGTAAATTGCCAAACAGGATGGTGATAACAATGACCTATTTAAAGCACAGAAAGGCTCCGCACCCTTTGGGGGAGACCGAAGACAATGGCACAAGTCAATGGGAGGTTTTCCCTGCATTTGGCCGGGAGAGTGCACGCTGAAATATGTGGTGCTAATGCACATGGTAAATCTTTTTGGGGTGTTGACAGTGCCCTATTCTTGATATTTTTGGGGAGCTTTGAAGTTTTAATGGAAGCAAATTTCCAGCATTGCCTTGCGTCTTTCAGGTGAGATCTTGTTTTTGGAGTCCTACCATTAATATTCTGAAGTAATGCACTTCAGGGCTGTTATTTATAGTGAGGAAAAACTGTGAGTAAATCTTTTCATTTAGTTGCCTATTAGTAGTGGGTCCTCCTGCAAAATGCATTTAAATTAATGCCCTCCCATTCCCAGGTAGAGAGGACAAAGCACTATTGCTTTGCAGAAGGGATGAAAATAAATTTGCAAAAACTGGCAGCAAGGATGGCCAGGGGAAGTTTCTCAGATACTAAGACCAGGTTTCACTGAAGACCTGTCAAATTTGCTCTTRATTGGTAGGGCCAGGTTTGAGCTGTGCTCCTGCCCGGGGAGAAGCTTTAGGTGGCTTCCAACCACAATGGTCCAAGCTGGACCTGTGATACCAATGACCTGCATTAACAGCCTTGTTTTCTTCAGATCAGGTGATGACATCAGTGTGTTGAACCAGGGTTTATCTTGTCTTGTGGCTGTTGTATCCCATAAATAAGAGTTTGTGCTTTATCAACCCCTTCTGAGGTCTGGAGACATGAAATTCATGTGTGCCACCACCGTGGATCGAATGTGACCTTGCTGTTGGTCAGAGTGGTGGGATTTACAGGCTTCCACAGGTTTTCCAGCACTGCCTCCATAAGGAGTCATGAAGATCTTCCATGAGTTGCTGGAAAGGGTCATTAAAAAACACATCTTCCTTATCCCACATTGTGTTTCTTGGAAGCACACATAGTCCGTTAGCGTGACAAGCAAGCATCTCTGCCTTGCTAGTGCTCTCCTGAATCCTATGCGAGCTGTGATGTTCTGAAAACAAGCAAAAAAAAAAAAAAAAACCCAAAAAACAAAAAACACCTGGGTAGATCTTGGAAGAAACTGAGCACAACTCCATCTCTGACCAGCCTTCCCACGCCATGGACACCCGAGCAGCAACTGGGCAGCGTCCTCGCAGGTGCAGCTCAAAATGGAGAGGAGAACATCACAGAGCACCATTTCTTCTAAAAAGAATGCACCAAGGTTTCATACCTGCAGCCTAATGACAGGCAGGGAGAGGAAAAACATCTCAGTCTCCTTCCGAGACACAACCCTCTCTGTTCTTTRCTCTTTTAAACAAATGACTTTCGTGGATGAAATTGTTGTGTTATCATCTATTGGGCTTCATGCTGGATAYATCCAGGAAAATATCTACATGATGGCTCTGTTTCTTGCTTAAATATCAAGTATCAGGGTTTTTAATGTTTTTGTAAACATTATATATTTTAATACTTGAGAAAATGTATCTCATAAATAAGCTTTATTATCTGTCAAAAAGGATGAAAATATAACTTTACATTTCTGTTTTAAAGTAATTTTAGTGCCTATTAGCTATAAAGTAACAGTTATATATAATTTAGAGTATGTAGTCACTCGAAACAACTTGACATTTTCACACAAACACAGAACCTTAATAATAGTCTTGGGATTTCATTGGAAGTATACACCACTACAGGATATTAAAATAACTTATGGTGCACTGTAATTCTTGTTTTGTATTTGTCCAAGTAGTTTTGAAGCATGCTATAAAGCAGAAAAATAAAAACCTAAGCTCCAAAGTCAGCTAAGCTGCATTCTTAAAGTTATAGCAGTCTTTTCATATTAAGCATGATTAAACCAGTTGACATTTCCAGTTGTCGTCTTTCTCTTCCTGCTTCCTATTAATATGCTATGCTTAAAATGTAAATGTGTACTGCATTTTTTATTTAAAGCCTTTGCAGTTKTTTGCTTAAAATAAAGATGCAGATTGCATGAAGTCAGGAATCATAATAATAACTTGAAAACAGTAATTTACTTGTTGATCTTAGAGTAAACTCCAGGTTTGCGATCGTCAAGATGATTATTTTCTACTGAAGTGATATATAGAGAAAAAAAAGTAAAAATAGCCTTTTTTCTATTTTTTTAATTATCCCCCAGACTTTATTGTGATTAAAATTTCCCAAAGATTTGACTTGTTCTTTTAATTGCAGTTGAAGTGGCATGTGGGTAGGGATTAGGTGAGTGCACAGATGTGCACAAAAATTAATATGAACTTGGAGAAATCGCCCTGTTGCCATAAAAGGATTGACCAAATGTTCACAGATGGAATTTGAGTGGACCCTTATTGAACGAGCGAGTAGGGCCCACTTGGGTCATTTCTGCATCAATCCCATGTCCTCGATTTGGAAAAGACACAGCCTGGGCCTTTTCTACAATAATTATTCTCATGCCTGATCCATTAATTGTTTAATTTACATTAAGGTTGCTTCCTGACAGCACCATGACTATCAATAAAAAAATTTAATGTTTTTAAACACTGTGTGTGGCTAACCTTTTTTTTTTTTTTTTAACTTTTCATACTATATTATGCTCAATCGCAGAAATTTAGCAGAGTCTTGTATTAGTCTTGTATCCAAGTGTACTATGGAAAATCTTACACATAACTAAATAAAGGTCATCTTGTGGMAAGCAGCTTTATCATGCTTGACCATATCCAGAGATAATGTCTGTCATTGCCAGGTAAGGAGCCGTGCGTGGYGTTTCTGGAAGTCAGGTTGTGTTGGCTTCTTTTAGGCTTAGGGTTTGATACTGGATCAGTCAACACTTCTTTTCTGATCTGATTAGAACTGGAGCCCTCGACCTCAAATTCCTCTTTTGCTAAAATTTATTAATTTGAATAAAACACAGCCGTGGTGCAGATGAGGATGGATAGCTGAGGACTGAGAATAGATGCCCGAAGTGCATGGCCAAAGTTAGATGCAGTTATCTGGATATTCAGTGTTTCTGGGGCAATCTTTGTTCAAGTGACTTCAACAAAGTTAATTTTGGTTGATATTTCTGCATCTCGGGGTTGCACATTTTCGGTCAGTTTTCCATGTGCTCTTCCATGTGGCTCCTCCATAAGAACAGAAGAACAATTAGTTGCAAGAGACTACATAGGTGYTTGTCTCTATTGCAAGCTTGAAATGAAGACAGAAATGAAGACAGGGGCTCATTTGCTGTATGCAACTGGGTATTTGCATGTATGTTCCTGTACATTATTGAGTGTTTCTTGGYATCAGTGTGACATTCTTCAAGAAAAATGAAGATTATTTTAAAAGTATCACTGTATTTTTTCTTTGTGCCCTTCATAGATCTAGGAGTCGAGTAAGGTGGTAGTACCACTTTGGAGGTGGTAAAGCCATTTTTTTTGCTTCAGATATAGAGATTTGGATAATCAGGGAAAGCTTGAGAATAAYGGGTAAAAGCTAAAGGAGGAAGAACAGGAATATAAATAATGTTGCATCAGTTTACTTCTCCGAGAAAGTCAGTTGTTGCTCATTTGCTGTTGTGGGGAAGGAGATGGATATGTCTCTTACCAGGAGATGTTTTTTCCTACTAATCTTTTAGTGCTGCTGTGATGGGAGCAGAGGGGTATTTATGTCACCCAGAATTGGGCTGGATTTTTGACGTTCTGTGCATTCTTTATAGCCAACCGAACTCCGGGAACTGCAAGTACCCAGCACTTCTGAAACAGCAGCCTCCAATTGTATTTTATGGGCAGCATGTAGTATATTATTTATTAAAGTTCAGATTCTGCAACCATAACTCAGATTGACCAGTCCCATACTCTCAAAGTAGTGTCATATATAGCAGCCGAGTTGGTGAAATTAAAATACAACTGAGTACTGATTTTCTTTTTGCTTTGCTCCACTCATTTTCTTTACTTCCTGCTTTTTTTTTTTTTTTTTTCTCTTTTTACAACTTACAGTTGAGTTTTTATAGTATGGTTGGGCATTTTTACATGCTCAAATATGTGGAAATTTATAAATAAATAAAGCAATTCTGGAATTGAAAAGCACAATAATATGAATCACCTGGCTGCGGAGAGGTATGTGATCAAATCCTTGCTTTGCCTCTATCTGCCTGGGGTATCCTTTTCCAAATGTTTAAAGAAACAATTTTTTTTTTCTTTTTTTTTTAAGGATGTCTCATCTAACTAGCTGAGAGGGAAGCATTAGAATATTGATTAGATCAATAGGCACAAGGCAGAGCAAATTAACAGGTGTGGTGTCAGCAGGCGCMCAATGAGAGGAGCCACGTCTCTACAGGGAGGGCATGGCAGCTCCTAAAGGCAGCAGGTAGATAAAGGAGATGGAAAACCAGGAGGAGCTCCCCCGGGGACCACCGGTGACATTGTAACGGATGACTCCAGATGACAATGTAAGAGGAGGAATGGGGAGAAATTATATTAACAAACTGTTGTCGATGGTTATAATAAGATTTGAACTGCTGAATAACCGGACCTGAAAGACCAACATATTTTTCAAGATGGTTTAGAAGGATCCCACGATTGAGTATGTCAAAAGCCGCAATTATGTCAAGAGGCATTACAAAGGATGGATTCCCAACATCAGATACAATAAGTGTATTATTACAAATCCTGATGAGCGCAGCTTTGCAGCTGATCAAAAAAAAAATGAGTGAAAAGTTTTTGGAATAAATTATATCCTTGAAATGTGTGTCTTATGACTCCCTTTGCTCACAGCAATAGAAAAAATAGATTTAAATCTGCTTTACTGATTACAAGAACATAGGGGGATTAAAAAATGTGCTTAATCTGGTTACATTCCTGGAGTTGTAGATGGTTATAATGGATAATACCTTTTTTGATATTTTCAATATGTGAACTGAGGAAAGAAAGGCTTTCTCTCAGAAAACTATCAGATACTGGCTCCAAGGGAAGGGCTCTTGGGTAAGGACTTTGCTTCCCAAATTCCAAGACTGAGGCAGAAATGAAGGAACCCACAGATTTTATTGTTGTTTGTGTGGCGAGAGGTACTGTAATAAGTCTATCAGTTTTCTGGAATAAATTTGTCAGGGGAATGAATGTGTCTAATATATATTTGATGATTGATAATAGTATTCTGGGTGTGCTAAATAAGGAAGCAAGACATTTCCTTTCTGTGTTTAAATGATGGGAAAAGTAGACCAAGTATTATAAAATGACAAAAGCAGTATTAGTGCAGAGTTTTCTGAAGCCCTGAAAACGCTCAGTGCCTTGGGTAGATTTGCTGGCTTTGTCAACAAGCACCAAAACAAGTTAGTATTTGAAATTCTTTGTTTTGTTAGAGCGACTCACAGTTGCCATATGTAAATATTGCAGCTCTTGTTGCTGTTGCAATGGGAGGCAGCTCTGATAAACAAAATTTGCAAGAGCCCTGGATAAAAAGCAAATCCATCTTAATTAGATGCTTATTGAAATCTAGTGCAAACTGTAGACGAAACATGATTTTAAAACTAAAACAAGAGTTGATATTTTTATATATACACTCAGAAATATCTATATATCTAATGCCAATGTAATGCATAGCTTTTATGAAACAAATGGGAAAATGGAGGTTGCTGCTGGCCTCAGAGATTTTTCTAACTGAGTTTATCAGACGTTTGTAAAAATCCATAATAGAATCACTTTGCAGCAGTGCATAACTTTTTGTTCATTGAGTTCTGGTGCAAAGGCTGCCTGGAGTGTGGCGAGGAGGGGAACGTCTCATGTACTGTACGGGATCGGGCTCTTTGTCCACAATCTCCTATTTCTGTCACCAATTTCCTATTTTGTGAAGAAAACCCCTTTTCGTTAGTGTCTGATAGGATCTGATATGCAATAGAATATTCAGCATTGAATTCCAAGCCTCGGTGTTTATAGTATTTTGGTCATTTATGTTTTTATTTCACAGTAAGATTTTACTAATAAGATAAAAAGCCTGAAAATTTCATATTTTTCATTAAAGGAAAAATCAGTTAAGGTGAAAGAGGCCGTCCACTGACTGCCACCAGCCAGGCTGTTGTGCGAAGGGTGTTTGTCACCATGCACGTTTGTCCCTGCTTGGGCCTTTTACCCCCAGGAATGCATCAGAAAGACAGAGAACCTTTCGCCAATGCAAATTTCAGKTGAAGTTATTATTTTCTTTTTGTGGAAAATAATAATAATAATAAAAAAGCTGCCTCCCCACAAATCTCCAACTAACCCTTGCACTCAATTAATCTTAGTGACCTCCTAATGCCCCGTGCCGTGAATTGTACCTTGAGGTTAGAAAATAGGTCTCGGAGCACTTCCCTGCTACTCGCGTATGGCCTTTGTGTTCTCAGCCTTCAGATGCTGGTGATTTGAATTTGAAATTTCCTTCGTGCATAATGTCCTGATCGGATGCAGCTTTCGCTTTTAAAGCTGAGTTTTAATTTGTTTAATCTGGCATATTCTTAATTATACGAGCTGTAAATTTTATGGTATTGCAAAGCTTTGGAATGCACGCATCAAGATGCAGGAGCAAGGTAGGAATGATGGGCAGGAGCAGGAGCACCACATCCACGGAGATGGGATACCCACGAGGAAGCCCGGGTGCAGGGATGCTCGCGCGAGCCCCTGAGCCCTGCAGACGGCTTTGTGCCCCAGAAAATGCTGTAAAATTGTGTCTTATGCATCAACACGGAGCCTTCTTGTGCACTAATGAGCCCAGTTCGGTGCTGCCCGTGTCGCCTGGGTTGTGTGTGGCCTTTCAGCAGCAGCTTCACACGGTTGGTCTAAGAGCCCAGATGGGCCACGGTCATCTCTTACCTCCAGGTAAAGAGGGGACAGTTGGTTAAGTGACTGATGGCTTTGGTGAAGTTTTCCAAGTGTGACTAACATGTAAAATATCTAGTCTGATTTCAGGTAAATAGGAAAAAACTCCTCAGTCCAGCCTTAGCATGTCCGTTTTTGTGCTTTGTTTAGGAAAAAAAAAGGTCATGGAAACATGCTGATAGCTCAAACCGCTAGGAGAGAGCAGACATAGTCAACATCAAGGTCCCAGGTCCTGCATGAATAGGCGAAAGTTCTCTTGGAGACGGCAATGCTGCAGCACTGGCGGTTGAGGAGAGGCCGGGAAAAGCGGCTCACTCGCCGCAGACTCCTGCATCCAAAGCGGGTGGATCTGCATTTTCTGCAGCCTTGTGACCCTGCGAATTCCTAGCCGTGGGGAGAGCTGGGAATGCCATGGCAGCTGCAATGGAAACTTGATCCAAATATGCAATGCTTTTGGTTGTGCAGCCRCCAAAATGCCGTGAAAGAGCAGACTCGTTAGTGTGTGTTGTGCAGGGGTCTCCAGCACATCCTGCTCACTGGTTAACCGTGTCCATGTCTGTTGAAGACGGTGTCTGGCCAGATGGATAGTTTTGGTTAGGAATGGGGTTCAATTAGGGCAAATTTTGTCTCTCTCTGCACATAGTCCAAAGTTTAGCCAGAGCTGAGCACGTGATAAAGTGTATTTTATTCGACCCTTTTTTGAATACTTGTCTTGCAATGGAGATTCACTCTGGTCTTCAGGTGCGTGTGTGCATGGTTTCAGGTCATTCATTTTCTATGAAGGCTTTTTGTGCTCCCATAGGCTACCCTAGTTCACCAATGGTGAAATAATTACTCTTCCCTCTGCTATTTTTTTAACATATACAGCAGAAAAGCATCAGAAGGAGCAGCACACATATAGTGTGTTGGCTGACATTAATCCTTTGGCTTAAGCAAATGGACCACGTGCATGTTGGAGGATGTGTCAGGCGGTAGCTTGAGAATAGCACTACTCAAAAATAAGCATTGTTAGTAACTGGTYTGGCCACTCATGGCCAGAATCAGATAACCTTGTAATTGTTTTTCATCTCTTTACTTGCTGCTGCTGATGGTTTGTTCCTGAACCAGCCGTCAGTTTTGCACTTTCATGCATATCTCTGGCAAATGATGGAAATATATCATTGCAAATCAGAATGCAAAAAAAAAAAAAAATCAACCAGGAAGCTTGTGTACAGTGAGATAAAAATCAGTGTTTCATTACTTATTTATTTATTCATTTATTTAAAAATCTTTTAACCAGAAAAATTCATTAAGATTCAATATCTCATGTACAATGACGGCCTAGGGATGGGAGATGGATTAAAAAATGTAAATACTATTGGGTCTAATATGTGTACCATTAACACAAATATGAAATTAATGTGAAAGTTTCTGACTCTTCAAACTTAGGTTTAACTCTTTAAATATGTTCTTAAAATAGTGCATGGTGATAGGCTTTAGCAGGCTTTAGCCCATGATAGATGCAGTAAACAAGTATGTCTCAAAAGAGACAAAATGTCAGCAAAATAATTGCCTAGCAGTACTTCATATCAATTAATTAATTTGTATTTAATTAAAAGGAGTCATAACAATTGGTTGCTATGTAAAAGCCCCTTAGCTCTGTAGCTTTATATGCCCCTTCTTAGTTTTTCTGGGCTGGATATTATTAGCCTTTCTGAATAATTCAGCCAAGATCTATTTCCTAAACAGAAAATGTGTCTGTCAGTTTTTCTCTTTTCTGAAGGAAAGTAGAAATAAACAGGGACTCTGTACATCTGAAAAATGACAATGAATGATAGAAGAGATGAGTTTTTGAAAAGTTCCTGAATCGGTTTGGTGCTCCCCAAAACCTATTTGCACATTGATGATTTCAATAAACGCGCTGAGAAGGCAAAGTGAGCACCCTGAAGATCCATCCTTAACAGAGAAGTCTGGGCAGAAGCGTAGYCCTGAATTCACTTCATCTCCGTTCATCTAACCCATTTTGTCTCAGGTAGCAAGGTTCATTTCCTGATAGATTGTATTTACATCTGCTAAGTTATTGCTTTGGTAGCACCAAAGCCAGCCTAGTGAAGCACCAAAGCCAGCCTAAGGAGTCAGGAGTTCGCACCATTGAGCATCCTGATTCTATTTTGGACTCTGGAAACTGTAAAAATACCTTGGGTTTCATTGATTTGGAACCTCGTATCAGGAACTTCTACAGCTAATTGTGTCCTTTGGGTCTGGGTGAGAGTGGGAGAGAGCCTGGCTCCCCTCTCGTGCAGAAGGATCCTTAGTATTGTCGTGATTCCGTATCCGAGTTAAAAGAAGGAAAGGAAAACATTTCTGCTAAAATACCAGCTGGGATTGGAGGAATTCAATGGTTTCTTCTCCTCACTCAAACCAGTGCTAGATCTTCAGTCCTGTCTGGAAGCTGAGTGGACCTTGGTTCAGCACTGGGCACATCTCTCCCAAAGCTGGGATGGATTTGAACACTTCAAAAGAGACCAAAATATATATATTTGTTTACTTGTTTTGTTTTGATTTGTTTTCTCATAGTAAATATGTCTATAGAAAGTGGCAGTGAAAATGATGGCTTTGGATTTATCCAGTTTTCCCTCTCTGGAGCTAGAATAGGCTACTACTAAAACTAAACTATGCTTTTCAAATGAAGGGCACAAACTATTCTGTTTAGAGGGCACAAACTATTTTGTTATATAAAATATCACAGATATTATACATATATATATAATATCGCAGATATAATCTGTGATCATCTGTGGTCTGTGTTTTTACTGTGTGATCATTTCCTAACTCGCAAAATCTGGTAACCTGTAGCATCTCTCYGTCACTAATGCAAATTAACCAAGTTCTATTCTTAAAAAAAGCAAAATAGAAAAGAAGGTAATTAAAAGAGCAACTTTCACTGTATGTGCTCTGGCGTAGCGAGTGTGAAACCTCTGGAGATGCCGGTTCCCCCGGTCCGGAGGAGGAACAGGRGACACGCTGTGATTTCCAGGGGTGCACTGGGTGCAGCAGACGGACACGCGAGCGCAAACAAAACAGATGTTCCTGGAGAGCCCCAGGCTGCCGAGTAGAAACCTTTTGCTGGCAAATCATTCTGACCAGGAAAATGTTCCTCACCTGCGTGTAAATAGAGGAGCGGCACGGATGTCARTGCAGCAAGCTGCTAGCGCGGGTTGCATCTTCCCGAGTTGGGGGCGACCTCCTGCAGCGGAGCGAGGAGGTGGATGCTTTGTGAGGATGACCGTGGTGTTCGGCGCTGCCCTGCTGGGCTCTGGATRGTGCTCCCTGGGAATGGGAGCATCCCCATCCTTGGCACGGGGCACAATTAGCATCTCCTGCCTTGATGTGTTACGGAAATTTAAGCATTTTGTACATGAGGAAGGAGGTCATGGACATCTCTCCTTTGGATCTGCGTGGATGTGAAGTAGAACTAGGGAAAGAGRAGGCTCGGGGAAGGTGTCTAAGTGGCGCAATGCCGCCCTGGTGATGGGAGGGATGAAGGATGCGGATGGCCGAGTGCGGATGGGGCCATTTCTGCACCATCCTGCACCGGGAAAGGGGCCACGCGGGCTCTGCGCTGCTCCACAGGGCTGTATTTCTTCCACCAGGAATTCTAATATTTCACAGCCTCTGTCAAGGAAACGGCTACTCCTAATGCGTCCGGTGAATGCCTTCCAGATGGCCCCGGATCCAGCGCAGGGCTTTCACAGACGTCGTTTCGGCCCCGCTGCTGCCGCCGCGCTCGGCTTTGCCAAAACCGGCTCCACGATTCATTTGCGAGCGCAACAAGTTAATCCCAGCGCGGGGCCGCGTCCTTTCCAGGTGAGGCTTCCCACGGCCGCCCAGGAGCCCGTCCAAGTGGCAATTTATACTCAGCATCCTTGTGCCAAACCCTTCTTCTCCGTATCCGCGGCCAATGGATCACAGCCCCTTAATTTATGACCAGCATTAGCTAGCCATCGAAACCGGTCCAATTAAATGAATGCTTTTAAGAGCAGCAAGAAAAATATTTGGGGAAAGGGAAGCCCTATCGGCTACGCGCAGGGAATAGTAAAACAGCAAACAATTGCACGGGCTGAATCATGATTAATGCTCATCTTCATTAGCTCTCAGTGCARCGCTGCGAGCAGGAGGGAATAAGCAAAATGCAGCCTCATGCAGCTCCAGCGAGGTGGCTTGGGGTCAGTCTCGCTTCTGTTTGTTCCCTTAAATATTTATTTTTCGTAGAGCTTTTGTGTTGCGTTGCCTTCTGCTGTTGGCTCTTTGGAAATTTCCATAAAGCCGTGCTGGATATTAAATACAATTTTCTATTTACATTTTGACAGTGAAACGTTTTAGTAAACATTGCCCTCGTTCCACTCATCTCATGTCGCCTTGTCAGAGCTGTGAAAAAGGCTGGTGGAGACAAAGCTGTCTCCGTTCCCTTCCCTTTCCTTTTGTCTCTGGCACACTTGGCTCCATCACACTCGCTGAAATGAAATGATATTTCCTGAGCACTGACCTCTTCGACACTTATGTGGACTCAGCATCTTAATTGCTGTTAGTGTGAATCATCTAAAGCTGGTGCATAATTTCTCCAGACATTTATAGGAGATCGACAGTAGACATTCGCTCTAAATAGCAAAAATAAAGAAATCCATAAATCCCATGAAACTTTCCCCTACTTCATTTTAAGTTGTTTATACAAGGAACTTCATGTCGTAATAACACTTTTTGGCCTTTGTTTGATTGGAAATTTCTATTAAACCGTTATGAGAAAATAACTTTATGCTTCAGGTTTTATGTTTCAATTTGATTAACAACAGGCTCCTACAAGCACTCTAGCACTGCTGCATATACTGTACGCATCAAACATTATTGCACTAGCTGTTTTTCTGCGCGGAGTGGACTTTATCAACAAAATTATATTTCCTGCCTATGACATTTTGGAAACGTATTGTATGTCATATCCCTGTCTTAAACGCTGTTAGTGCGAATCATCTGATGCTGGTTTATAATCTTTGTACTGTATTTATAGCAGACCATTGCTCTGTAGTGTTCTAAATTTCCTGCTTATGATGCAATGGCAAAAGTCATTAAACATTAGCAGTAATAGTATTTTCACTGTAATAAAGTGTTAATTACTTCCACATGTTAATCGAGTTGGGGGGGGGTAGAGAGATTTTTGCTATTGTTACTATGGCTAAAATAATTTCCATGTGATAATTTTCCAGGATATCAAAAACTGAATAATTATGCACTAATTAAGAAAGTAGAGCCTGCTCTGGAGTTAAGACTGCATTAATTTTAATGTTTTTACAGTCCTTTAATTGGGGAAAGGGCTGTAAATTGAGAGCTGACGCACTCTCCTTCCATAAGCAGGCCTGCCTTTGCAATCTGCCTCCTATATACTGCAACCCAAGGTCAACACAAGTTTGCAAAATCCCTCTGCTCTTCATACGAAATGTATTGGTGCTGAAGCGTGCATCTATCACTCTGACAAGCATTTAACTCTCCAAGAGCACATGCTCTCACTTCTTAAATTATTAATTGCATTAAATACATTTTCATATCGCGGGCCGTTTGCTACAAACTGTTGGCGGGCAGGGAGAGGCGGTCCCCCCACAGTGTGATCCGCGCCGCCGTCTGTTGTTCCCCGTCGGAAGGGCTCAGGTTAGGGAGCTCGCGCTTGAAGGGCTTGCGAGTGGAATAATCTGCTGGAAATTACTGAAAAAGTCACCCTTACAGGTTTTTTTTTTTTTTTTTGATGTTGATAATTTGGCTTTGATTCGTGCCCTCTCTTTTGTTCGGCGCTGCCGCGGGCAGGCGCGCATTGCTCGGGTCTGTTTATACCTTTGCACTTATCAGCTCCTGCAGTTTCCCAGGGCATTCTCCCTGCCTCGCCATTATCGCCGGCAATGGCATCATCAGCCGCTTCATTATCATCGCTGGGTCGTTCCCTTCCAAAACGGCTCGGCGCTACAGCTGAAAGGAGGGATCTGGCAAGTGGATCGCATTATCTCCCGCGCTCATCCCGGCATTTGAATGCAGTGCAGGAGATGCAGCCTCTATGTTAACGTGCATCGTGACCTTTGCCTATAGCATGCTTATTGCAGCAGAGCTGGAGGGGTGTCTCACATCTCAGGCGAGCAACATTCTTCTGCAGAAATTTTGGGGAAAACTGCTGGGATGTAGCGGGAATAACAGCAGGGTATTTTTATCCACTGCAAGGGTAAACTGTCCCAGGAAACGTTCAGCAGATGTGGAAGCTGGGATTTTATCTGTGGCTCTGAACTTGTATCTGCTGCAGGTTTTGAATTTCAGACCTTCTTTTGGGGCTGTTCCTCCTCCTCCTTTCCATCTGATCCTTAAGGGAAAGACCTCAGGGATTAACGGAAAAATTAAAGTCTTTTAATAACATGCATGTATGTATTGYCTGCACTTCTTTGAAGAATGATACTTCTTCTATAGGATGTTTT
Organism: Nothoprocta perdicaria; assembly: GCF_003342845.1. Taxonomy (NCBI): domain Eukaryota; kingdom Metazoa; phylum Chordata; class Aves; order Tinamiformes; family Tinamidae; genus Nothoprocta; species Nothoprocta perdicaria. The sequence continues at coordinate 335,793 of NW_020454894.1, read as the reverse complement.
TGAAAAGCTGCAAGAAATCCATCATTTTTGATGATGTTTAGGTGGAGAGATAAGGTCCCTCTTACAAACCCTCTAATAACCAAAGAGGCAGAGCTGCAAGCATGGTGGGAGCAGGACCCATCTCCATCAAGTCTTTCCTGCAGGCCTTGTTGGGCAAACTCAACCTATGAGCTAGGGCTCCCTTAGACACCTACAACAATTTCTGCTCTTGTGCCTTCCCTGGTACCAATATTTTAATGGCAATACTGATGTCGAGATCAACACATGACATCAAGACAAAGAAATAGGTGTAAATTTCTCCATGGTAGGCATAAATATCTTCATAGAATAGATCATCAGCAGTGTTGCAGCAGTAAATACGTACCACAGTAAAGCCGAGAGCACTTTTAGAGGTGCTTCCAAAGTGCATCGATGAATTTTGATATTGATTTGATATTTGATATTTGATTTRMTTTTCATCCTCTGTAGGAACCCAAAATACAATGGCAATGGCTAAATTCAAGTCACTTGGAAGCGTCTTTTCAGGTTAGTGTTCCTTGCTAAGAAAGCGCAGAGAAAAAAATCCCAGCCTTTCCAAGGTGATGGTTTGAAATGCAGAGCAGATGAAATTCAAAGTTCCGTTTGACTTTGTCCTGCATCCTAATGAGGGCACTTAGTGGCTATTGGGTGCGATGCAGGAGCTGGGCATGGAGCAGTGGAAAGCTTATGGGCGGGATTGCGGCCAGAAATGTAGGCTTCTTAGCAGTTTGAAAATCTTATTTCTTATATTATTTTACTGATGCATCCTTTTGAGGTGACGTGAAGGACCTTGTGCTCCAGTTAGTGCTTTTATGGTGTCCATTCAGCAATTCAGGGGGAAGAAGTAATATTTTTCCATGGCAAATCTGTCCTGTTGGAAACCTATGAAACATCTACACACTGATCAGTCTACCTGCCACAAAAGAAGAAAAGACTGTAYGAAAGTTAACAAAGACAAATTATAGAAAGGCCAGGAGAAACATTTTTCACACAACTTTTTTTTTTTTTCCTTCTGCTCCACTTTCCCTATTACCATTGCATTAATTAGAAATTTAGGTAAATGACATGAGTGCCCTAATTTTTTATTTCTGCCAGGAGAACAATTAGGCCATTAGAAGTAACAAATGGCCTGGACGCATGTTGCCTGTTGAAATTTTCAAGCTGCATTATTTCTGACAAGAAAAAAAGSCCTACATAGTAGTTGTTTTGGCCGATTTCTACCAAAAGCAATGTCAGCTTTAGCAGACGCAATGTACCATTGGCTTTYTTTTTTCTTTCTTTCTTTTTTTTCCCCCTATTGTCATGGCTCATTAAAGTATGCTGACTCTTGTGGATTCCCATTTCCTTTAGGTAAATAGTTATTTACATGGACTGCGACATTTTTCTTTGGTGACAATTTCTAATTGTTCAGGCAACCAAGGGTGATGTATTAACCATTCTGAACAAAGCTTCACCTATGAAATAAATTACTTTAAATTAACTATCCTTTCAGAAGAGTGGCAAAATTTCAAAATGGACAAATTAGCTCTTCTTAGCCACATATGGTAAGGGTTTTAAGCATTTCCCTGTTGGTAGTGACCCTGGAGAACAGTTTGGGATGGAGAACTTCTTCGCTCATGGGGGCCCTCTCCTGGATGCTGCTTGCCATGGGGGTRCTCTGAAGGGCTCCTGTTGTGACTATGCAGCATGGACCACGACGTCTGGAGCTTCAAGAACGTGGTGCTGCTAAATTTTTAACACTTTTCTTGCTATATCAGAAAACTGTAGCAGMGAATCCCCGCTCAAGTCCACTTGGACGTTGTCCACTGGGGTGGCTGTGGGACTGTCATGAAGACCGCGATACTTCAAGGGTCTTCCATTGCCTTGGCCATTGYAGGACGTCATCTTCTTTGGGTGTGGAGCTCAAAGGCACTTGCATCATGTTCAACATGTCTCTGGTGCCCCTGTAGCTCTTTAGGCACCTGAAAAGCTTTAATAATCCGGTCCTAGCAAACTTGCATCCCTTACTCTTTGGAGTGCCCAAGTCCCACTTCGAACCTAGGCTGAAGCTGCTTGGGTCCTTCTGAAAATGTTCCTGATATAGCGCTTTCTTCACTCCTTGAACTATGCCAAATATTACAAGATACAAACCCAAGCAAACATGTTTTTCTAATTTAAGTCATAACTTGACCACATTTCACTGTCTACATTTCGTATTTAGAAACTAAAAGCTAAGAACAAGGAAGCATCCAATCAGTTTAAATTATGCTGAGTTTGTTTTTATGGTTTCCCAGGACTTTTCAGTCCAGTGCAGTTTCCAGTTTCCCACACATTAAAGTCAGTATGTCAATACATTGGAATGTATTGGATGGCTTAGCATAATTTGAACACACTTTTGAAATGGTTTCTACTACAAAAGACCTAGATATTGTACATAAATTTTATAAAAATAGCAAATTAAATGAAGATTGTGTTTTCTGTTTGTATGGGAAAAAATTTAATTAAGAGTTATTTTGGTACTAATATTTACTCTAGAAGAGTAATTAAAATAGAGTGATCAGTAAAATGGGTGTAGCTCTAAACACATGTTCTTGCTTTGTTTAATTATGTTGATTAGGTTTAAACCCCAATTTGGCATCACCTCCCTTGTCTTAATATGTTGTTGATGAAACCATGTGGAGACATGACCTTAATATAATCGTGACAAACCTCATTTGATTACCTTTAGCTAATTAAAGCATGCATTATATGTAGCATTATATTATTCTTATTCTTGCTGTCCTGTCCCCATACCTTGCTGCGCCGYGGAGCAGATCTTCTTGTGAGCTTTCTGTCTCTTGAAGACCTCGTTCGTTTTGTGTAATTGGGAGAGGTGTTTATTTCATTGGCCAGTTATAATAACAGTGATTATCATATAAAAGCCCCGTGAATTTTTAAATTGCCACTCAGTGCTAAGTTTACTGTGGTCCTGTGTCGGTGCGTGCAGGAACCGCTTGCGGCACATATAGAACTTGTCCTGTCACCTTCTTACTTCTTTCCTTYCCTTTCCCTGCCCTTTCATGATCAATTTGCAGAGTTTTGCTCCATCCCAGCTGTGCGCGTTGGAGGCGGATACTCCTGTTGACCTGCTCACTATTAATGCCAAGACTCTGTCACTGGGCTTTGAAAATTCTCATTAAAATGTTCATGTTTTTTTTGCCCAGAGCTATTTCTTTGGGTGCTGCAAGTTTGCATGTGCTTTTGCTGCCTACAGATCATCATAAAAATAGGGAGGACTTAGAAGTGAATATATTGAGAATAAATGTGCTCAGAACTGAGTGCTTAGGTCCTCAGGTTTCTTATCAGTTTGTATTACCTCCATTTGGAAAAATATAAAGAAGAGGTGCAGCTCCAGTAGCCACTTCTTGTACCTTTTAGGCTCTTGTCTAAAAGTGAGCTGTCTAATCTTAGCCAATTTTCTGTTTTTTTTTTTTTTTTTTTTCTTTTCTAGAGGATTAGATAACAGCCTCATGTCTATGCTGTGCATTACTGGGGAGATTAACCTCCTACTCGACTGGATCCTTCTTCTGGTGTGGTTTAAATAGAGCATTGCTGCCACTAATATGCAATTAGCATGGAAAATTGCCTTCCAAAGTGCACAGAGCAGCCGCCTGCTTCCCACACAGGTGTGACGTGGGGACTGGCCCCATTTATCAGCCAGGCTTACCCAGGTGCTTGACTTGACCCTCATCCCAAGCACGTTTCCRTGTCTATGTCGGTGTCCCACCACCACCAGTGTCTGGAAGCAATTGACTTCCAGCGTTCCTGTCTTCCCAGCCATGCACCTCGMCAAATAAAATAAATAACTAAATAAAGGTTTTCGGGAAAATGCACAAAATCTAATTTGCAATGACATTGGGGTGTTATTTAAAGCCGTGGAAGCTGGTTAATTCCAAGACGCTCTCATTAGCTCCCACCGCTTAACACGTTTCTGCTCATTTAGCTCGCGCGCGCTCCGGAACCTGCTGGCTGCGCTACCTGCGCAGCCTCCCGGGCGCCGAGGTGACTTTAAACCGCTGCCTCCTTCCCCGCGCCGCGTTTGGGAGCAAAGCAGTGCCGCCTTTATTTATCCCTTTGTTTTTTGGGTTTACTCCACTTCCAGCAAGAGCCTGTTCCATATGCTCCGCCAAAATGGGTCCCGTTTGATAGGACTGGGCTTTTGCATTGTTTCTAATGGAGACATTCAAAATACAAAAGAGAGCTGGAAAAGCGTCTTTCCCATCCCTCATTTTATTTCTCTTTTCTTCCTGTGGTTCTCCAGAACTTCCATTTCCAAAGCGGTTCCCAATGTGCCGCTTTTTCAAGGGCAGAGGCATTGAAAACGGTGGAGCCTCTCCAAGGTGCCTGGAGTTCAGGGCAGCCAGAACCCCTGGTCACTGCTGAAAATGCTGAGAAATTTGTTTTGTTTTCCGCAACCCAGTGGGTAGTGTGCACTCCGAGCCTTTGGCTTTCCCGCAAATCCTAGCAGAAGCGGCTCCAGGAGCCCAGCCAGGGTAAGTTGCTTCATGGCTKTGTATTTATGTTTGGTGTGAAAGTGGTTGTCCTTGCAGGCAGGAGAGATGTTCCTGCAGTCCCACCCAAACTGAAGCAATGAGGGATCCTTGTTTGCAAAAATGCTGGTTTTTCCCAGGGTTATAGGGGTTGTGGTGGGCAAGTTTTGCTGGATAATTTGCTGGATTGGATAATTAATTCCAAGAGCTGACCTGAAAAAACAAAAAAAAAAAAAAAAACCAACAACAACAACAACAAAAAACCACCTGCAAAAACCTACAACTGCAACAAAAACAAACAAACAAAAAAAACCTAAAATATTTTTTAGCTCCTAATAACATGCAGGTCCAGGCACAACTTCTCCTTCCCAACAGTGAGAGTCTGTGGCTGCTGCGCCCTTGTTGCTGGAAATCCATCTTCACCCCGTGCAGAGGAACGAGTCCCATGTCAGGTTTTGTCTTCCTGGCCCTAAAGGTGACAAACTCACGTTAATCCTGGATCTGGAGCTCTGGAGCTTAGGAAAATGGTAATGGCCACAGCCAGACAGGGCTTTGCGCCCGAGCTGAGGCGAGAGGCTCAGCCACCCTTTACCAGCTCCCTTTGGTCCCTATTTTAAATAATKAAATGCCCTTGGAGTTCTGATTTTCATGGTGGTTTGGTGCCTTGTGTTAGTTTTACACTGATCACTTGAATTGGCCAAGAATATATTTTTTTGAGAACTTACTTAATCGGTAATTGCGTCTAAGTTAGGGAAAAAAAAAGTAACAACTTCTTAAGAAAAAATAATTAAAAACATCAGTTTACTCTTGATCATTTGGGGATTAAAACCTATATTTAATCATGCAATGGGTTTTTATTATTTTTATTCTTGTGTTATAGCCAGTGTACAGTGGTTTTATCTCCTCTTTGTACTTGCAATAACATATTATTTGACCATGAATCACTTTAATGGATTGAAACATAAGCATGTGAATTGAAAAATAGATACATTAGTCAAATCAATAAATAAATATGAAAATATATTTCTACTATGAAAAACCATCTTGGCTACTGTGTCCTCCAACTTGGACAGAGAAAGCTGAAATATATAGCTGTAAAATATGGCTTGCCGTGTCAACTAGCCAGTGCCTGCAGCCTAAAAGGAATTTTGAGCACTGGGTAAGTAGTATTTCATCAACAAAATCATAAAATAAAGACATTAAAATGAAGGAATGATTGAGTGCTGCAGGACGTTTGTAAAATCACCCTTCAGTCTGGGGCTGGAGTAGTTTAGTATTAGACATTGCATACTTTTCATATAAATTTGCTTACAAATAGCATGCCTTAACAAGCAATATTGCCAGACTGCCCCTGTAGCAAATATTTTTTCACTGTGTTGCTAAACAAACTCTGCTCATGTATTCCACGGCGTGACTACAGCAGGTATAAATAATACATCTCTAATATTATAAAAAGAATACATTGCAAAGCTCCGCGTGCCGTATTAAGGCCCTGTAATGAACTAAGACRGGTTTTGAGCTGCTTAAAAGCCCTTTTCACGTATTTGTCTTTGTGAAGGTCCACGCAGCCCGTGGAGCCCAATTCTGCCTTAAAATATGCTGGAGTCGATCCAAGCTGCTCCCACCTCAGTGGAGCCTGGCTGCATTCAGGCGGCAGCAGAATTTGGCCTTTTTCACGTGTATTTGGGTGGCCGCTGCTGCAGGAGGGCTATATCTCTGCGTTCATCTCTGCAAGGCGCGCAGCAACCTTTGCAGTCTCCGGATCCGTATAAGCAGTTCAATAAAACACACATGTTAACTGCTCATCTTTATATCTTCTGGACGTCAGCAAGCTTTGGTGCCTTTTGCTAGCTGGAATGCAGTTCAGAAAGCAGGGGCTTTCAATAGCCTTTCAAGTTGCTCGTTAGCTATATAAAATAATGACAAAAGCCCATTCTTTACCAAAGTTATTTGCTTTTTTTTTTTTTCCTACCTAGACATATTAATGCAGGCATTAAGTTGGCATTTGCATATGACAGGAATATCTGATATTATTTTACTTCAAGTCACTTCAAATGCTGGTAGAAAGTAAAAGAATAAATGTTAATCAGTGTAGGATGTGTTTTATGTGCGTCGTGAGCCGCACCACGACTGTTTTAAGGGATGCTCAGCATCACATTTTGCACCTTGCTGCAGTGCCTCTGATGTGAGCTCTGCACTGGGAGCGTGCCCAGCGCTCCCAGCAAGCGGAAAGGGGCTGAAACTCCACATTAAAAGATAAATAAATAAAAACAAAGAAATGCAGTGTGAACTCAATGTGCTCAAGTGTGAGCAGCAATTTTGGCTGGGGCTAGGATGGGAGCAATTGCAAAACAGTTYATGGTGCAAAAGCTGGACAGGGCACTGCCGAGGATGGGGCTGGGGCCACCCCAAAACCCCCCCCATGTCCTGCCAGCAAATTCCAGGGAACTTCATGTCATTCCCAGCACGGAGCCTTGCTTGCAGCGCAGCCAGKCTTGAGCAGCAATGCCCCGGCAGCTCCTCCTGTTATATATGGCTGCAGCTCACATATATATGCAATGTGATTATGCCTTTCATTAAAGTGGCTAAATAATGTGATTAGGTTTTGCCTTCTTTAGAGCATCGAGCGGTTTATTTTACTGGTGCTGGAATTGTTCTTTTGCAGAAATCGAGCTGTCATTTATTACACAAAGCACCTTGCGTTTGCAGCGGAGAGAGGCGGCAGCACTGGCTGTATTTCTTGTGTCTGCTTCCTCATTGCCTGAGTGTGAAAACTTTATTGCTCATTATCTACTGGGCTGTGATGAAGTGACAGATGATTTATTGGGAGCCAAAAACTGTGTTTCAATGGTGAACATTTTTATCCTTTTGTGTAGCCGCCTGCCAACCCCTCTAACTGCTGAGGCAACAAATAAAGAAAAGTCAGTGCTGGAGGGTCCCCGACTATCACTCATAAACGTCCACGTTTCAGATCCCACTCTGTTTCTAATTTGATTCAATTCCCTTTTGTTGCTTAAAAATTCAATTTGTTTAATTGAGCTGTTTGACAGTAAAATCTGAATTCCATGCATTTTAGCCATTCATATTAAATTTCCCTCCACATAGTACTTTTATTAATGTACTTTAAAAGAGGTCACTTTAATTTAAATTTGGTGACCTTACAAGCTTATAAAAAGATCTATATGCTATCCTTCTCAAACTGGAATTAAATTGAATAAATGTAAGATAATGTTGCAATAGATATTTCTGACCCAACTTTTGAGTCTTCCAGAGACCTGCTCTGAAAAGCTGGGGAGAAGGYGGTGCCCTTCTCAGCTCCTTTTTAAGAGGAGTGTATTGTAATTCTTGGATATTTTAATACCTAAGTTGCTAGGACGGTTATCATGCGTTGCTGGTTAATAAAGAGACATTTTCCAGACTGGGCTGTTTCTTTTGTTTGTTGTTTTTTTGGCATTTCAATAGCGGGGCGTCTTTTCCTTTGGGATTAATACAAGGAGCATCAAAAGCCGTCTAAGTCTGTAAGATTTGGTAAACTTGAATGTGCAAAATTTAATAGCGCTACCCGCGTCGTTAGGGGTGCACGGGAGGCTGTGTGGCTCCGCAAACACTTTTAAGCGATGAGTTATGTTGCGGGAATGGGTTTGCCGTGCATCATTATGTCCAGGTAAATGCCAGGATGATGGCATAATTGGTAGTTGGGAGTAAAATACAACCTCTGTAAAATGTTACTAAGGTAAATGTGGCTGGGTTGTAATTCATTATACACAAACAGGGCGAGCTGTTATTTATCACTTCATGAAGGCGGCGGCGTCGCACCCTTCCCTCCTCGCTTTGTTCGCGCCCGCGCAGCCGCTCGCTGCCGGCAGGCTCCGATCCCCCCGCATGCGAGGGGGGACCAGCCTGCTCCGGCGGGAGCCCCGCTCGGGATACCCCGGAGCTCATTAGCGGCGCTATCCCGGCAGCTCGCACACCCCGACACATTTACGGCCCCAGATGAAAGGTCATATGGGCACTGGAGCCATTAGGGTGGCCCCGCTCCATAAGAGCCGCAACCCTACGGAAATGCATTCCTGCACCCGGCCGCCTGTTCTGTTAGTTCCTGCTAAAGACATACAGTAATAGTTGGAGAGCAACAAAAGCCTATTTTGTACCTGTTCAGCTTGCAAGTGCGCTAGCCCTAGGCTACTGTTTAACTTTTAACCCTCTTGTTCACACAGCGTACATGCATAAAACTACAATGTGCCACGTAATGAAGCAGAGCCGGCAGCATTTGTTTGCCACTCTTTGCTAGAGGACACGCTTCTCTCCAGCTTTTAAAAGCAGGCCGGAGAACAGGAAGGAAAATGAAGGTTTTTTAATTTTTTTTTCCCCCCCAATGAGCGATGCCACTGGGTTTTTGCCCGCATTTAATGGGCACGTTTTYGGGGCACCCGAGTGCAAAGGAATAACCCAGTGCAAAATGATGCGGAGCCCGGGTTTCTTTTGCAATTCTTTTTCCATGCCTGGTTTTAAAACATTTTATCAGGCTTCCGCCATGTGTGCCAAACACTGCCTTGTCAGGTGGAGGATGAACTACAGTATAACCGCCAGATATTTCTTTCCCTCCTAACAATCTCCAGCCAGAGCCAGTGATGAATTATTTGCACCATCGCGAGGAAATTCCCCTCTTCTGCACTTAAACCCAGCAAAAATTACGCACCGATTGCAGCAGGGAAAACATCTGATGTGACAGCTGCGTGGCACATGGAGATCCATTGGTCCATTGGTTAATCAGCAGATTTTAATGGTGCTGGCGAATATATCGCCGAACTGTCCCGAATTAGAAAAGCCTCTGTGGTCTCCCTAATAGGCTGCGTCCGCTACCCGGAGAGGGGAGAGTCCCGCTGCTTTAGTGCTGCCAGGCCTCGAAATTAAAAAAAAAAAAGAAAGGAAAAAAAATGCACAGGGAAAAATTGGCATAATTCGGGACACAAAAAGGAAATCCTGCGGATGAGGCAATTACATGGTTCCTAATGAGGATCCAGCCTGCAGGCCCGGTGTGCGCGGTGGAGGAAATCGGGACGGATGAGCCGGGTTAAGCCTCCTCCTTTCCCACATGCCGCGTGCGCGTCGCGTGCCCCGCTCCCTCCTCTGGAGCCCATGTGCTCGCTTTGCACTTCAGCTTGGATTTCGGCACCGTTTCCACAGATTTTAGGCATATTTCTTCCCCACCCCGCCCTTTTCTTTTTTTAATATATTCTAAAATCATGGCAAAAAGACTCCAAAACCACATCAGAAAGTGGAAATTAGAGTTGGAGCTGTTTCTTCCCATTATCCTAAATATTACCGTGACTCTTCCTATGTTTAGGAAAATTAGGATCACAGTTCTCCAAGTTCATTAATAGAGATATATCCCCCAAACTCCCCCAAGATCTCCAGGAACCACTCTGAGGCCCCAGAAGAGAGCCCTGTCTCGAGAGAGCTGAGGACTTGGCCAAGTGCAGTAACRATAATGATAAATAACCATCATTTATTTTTATCCGTACCCGCATCATTTAGGACCTCATAGCGCTCCACAATAAAATCAAAGAAACATTAACTTGAAGTAAACAAATGACAAAACAAACATTAGCAGATGGGCAGATCAGCAACCCAGATAAGCAGAGCCGCGGGCCGGGGGCTCGGCGGGCGCCCGTCACACAGCAGGTTGGGTGCGAGTCTCGGTGCACGTGGTGACCCTGAGCGTCACCCAGGGGCACCAGGCACGATGTCTAAATTYGTAACTAGATATGAGTGGGATTATTGCATTTTTTGCTTTATTTTCTCCTGCTGACTGGGGAGGCGGGCAGCACGTTGGGGAGGGCAATGGGAGGCTTCAGCCCTCCTACCTGCCCGGGCAATTTGTGCCCGAGTGAACTACAGTCCACACAAGCCTTTTTGTCACAGCAAATAGGAGCTTGTGGCCGGGCAGAGGATATTATTGTTATTTACTGCYGCTGCTGATACTTACTGGTGGTACAGTTGGGCCTAAAACTTTATTACGCCAGGCATCATATAAATGCTTACTGGAAAATTCCCTCCACTGAAATTATGGAAAAATATCTCAGTAATCTGTTTAAGGCAGCACTTAATTGCCATTCGTTATTCTCTTGGAATTCGTTATTCTCACTGTGCAGGAGACCCCTGTGAGTCTGCCCAAGCCCATGGCCACGGCACTGTGGCTGGATGTGGTAGGTGGCTTTGAGCCCAGTATCACCTTTTTCTCCTAATTTTGCAGAAATCCTGGCAAAAAGAGGGAGGCTCCTTTCCCTTTTGCAGGCATTTGCTTCTGAGCGGAGCTGGCTTTGGGGGACTGACCTTCCGCTGCAGGGAACAGTGATTAGCCAAGGGCTGCAGAGGAAGATTTGGCTTTTTTTTTTTTTTTAATTTAAAATACCTGTTCATCTTTATATATTTGAAGGAAGATTGGGACAGGTACAGCAAGGTCACAAATTCAGACTTTTCCAAGCGGAGATGTACCTAAAACTGGATGGTCAGCAATGGAAACCTCTTTGGAAAGAGAGAAGAAATTAAGTCTTTGCACAACTAACAGTGAGAACTTCCCACAAATCACGAGAGGGAGGGCTTGTGCTTGCCCTTCAGTATCTGAAGAGAAAGATTAGTTGGGAAATGCAGGAAAAATACGGGTGCATCTGCTGGTATTTAACACCCTTGAAGCAAGTAAGTGCTGTTTAATTCACTTTGCCGTGTGGTGCTGAGTGTGGGGACGCAGAATCATTGCAGACAGACATGACATGGACAGACCTGTTCCCAGTCACGGAGCAAGGCTGCCCCATCCATAACCATAAAACACAGAAACAAGAGCTTGTTTTTCCTCCTTACCCCTGGGGCTCCCAGGACCCCTGCTCCATGGTGGCCGCTGGCGCCCATGCTAAGCTCGCTCGCCAGTGGCCTCGTTATTAAAAYGTGGCTCATGATGGAAACAAGAACCAGTAGCTGCCTTTGGCTGTGGTTCCAAGCCCAGCTCCTTGCGCTTTCTCAGAGCTCGGGGTGGTCAAACCCAAGGTGTTGGGTTGGGTCCAACCCAATGAAAAGTGCTGCGGGTTGTTTCTAAGTTGGCACGCTGCTATGTGCTTTTATGCTCCTACATAAACTTCTTACAAGAAGATAAAGCCTTGAGGTTATTCAATCTTAATGTAGTGTTTTCTTTAGAAAGAAATGGTGTTTTAGGCTGCATTCTTCAAAAAGGATTACTACAATTTTCTAGTGTTACATTGCCTACCAAGCCATGATAGCTCTGGAGAGGGGAGCTATGGAACTATGCAAGCRCCAGCATCCTTATCCCATCCCTCCACAGCCTCTTTTATATCCTGCATAAATCAATCCTTTCTTGTCTCCATGTCTGGGGGCCAGCAGCGGTGGTAGCTCCTGGAGAACGGGGAATACCTGGGCACCAGGGCAGAGAAAACTCTGTAAATGTGTATAGAAAAGCTATTCATATACATAATACATGCTTTTACATATACTATTTTTATATGTATGTGCCTATATTTATATATGAATTCTATATACACTATACACACTATATGATATATATAAAATATTAAGTATATACTATACATCTATATAAAATATAAATACATATATAAAAATAAGAATGTATGTACACATATACTGCTCCACCACTGCGTGCACCCAGAGAGAGATAWTAACTCTGCGCTGCCTGGCTTTTATAGCTTGGAATGAGGTTCCTCGCACAATCTGAACCCCTTTTGTGGGTGCCTTTAGTCGCCGCCGTCACCTCGAGCCGCGGTGGCACATAGCCAGAGGGAAGAGAGGTGTTAATGAGAGGCGCTCGGCACTGACAGCTTCCAGGAGCGCTCCTGGCACCGCATCCGAGAGACAGGTGGTGGCTCCGCGCTGACCGGTGGCCTTGGCCGTGATGAGGGAGCCGTGACAGGGCTGGCGAGCGGGGACCGCGGGGACGCGCGATCCGCGCCCTGGCGCACGGAAGCGGGATGATGTGGTACGGATTTCACACGGGGACCGGCGGCTTCCTCATCACTCTCCACTTGGCATCAGGCACTGCAGCGTCCTCGAGTGGCATCCGGCACCCCAGGCACTCGCCGGGGTTTGCRGAGGGGACACGTGCTTCTCCTTCGCATAGCACCACCAGCACCAACCACAGGGACCATGGGCTCACCTGCTCTACRTGGAGATCTTTTCCCCAGTTTTTAGCCCAAATTTTCAGTGAGCAGCTAAATAAAAAATTCACTTAAATACAGATTATCTTGTAAAGCTGTTCCTGCATGGGCAATGTTCTCGCAGAGCAATGGTGTCCAGCATCAGCAGGCATGGCTTTGCATGGCATTGGATGCCCAGCTTGCCAAAGGTCTTAYTAATGGGACAGATCAAGCACTGCTGTCCTTAAAATTAAACATCGGTGTTTGAAACTCCCTTTTTTTTTTAATAAGAAGTACTCACCGTTAATAATTTTTTAAGACTCTTGATTGAATAACTAAGAGGGCATTATTATTGGGTTAATAATTACTCCAGATATGTTCAGATTTTGGTCATTTCCACTGCATTATTATGGTGCTGAGGCAAAATTTCACTCATATATTTGACTTAAATGACAGTCTTTTGGGATTTGCAACAGAAATTATAACTTCTGCAGCAATTTACATGCTAAGTTCTGTAACCCCGTGATAGTTCAACCATTTGTAAAAGAACAGTAGGTGGCCTAGTGGTCTAATATTCAATGAATAATTTTATCTTACATCAAGTGCAAGGTCCAGTTTAATGTTTCATTACATTAAAATTGCACTGGGTGACATAAACTTTGTAATTAAAAGAGCATAACTTTCCCGGAATGGTACAGGCACCACGTGAAAAAAAATGTGTTTAATCAAGATATTTTTTGGTATAAAGAATGTGTATTTTGATGTATATGAGGTGGTACCTGTTGAAGGCAAGACGTGCCACCGAAAGCAAAGCGTGATTTAATTCCCACGTGTTTTGCACCCAGGCGGCCGCGGGACAGCAGGGGATGCCCGTGTCCCTGCGCTCCAGGGCCGCGGTCCCTTTGCCAGCCCCAAGCRAAGCTCCGGGACGCGGCCGTGGCCCGGAGCGCTATCCCTGGAGCAGGGTCACGGAGCATCCCRGGCTCGGATGCGGCGCCCCGGGCCGGGAGGGCTCTGGCTGCCTGGCGTCTCCCGCAGCAGCCCCCGGGGCACATCAATCTCTCCTTTGAATCGCTTCCTCCCGGCCCCGGAGGTTTCCGAAGGGAGCTGCGCCGCTCTGTGTTCCTGCAGCAGCTCCAAGTCCTGCTCCTCTGCAACCCTTCGTTTTCCTTCATTGGAATTAGCTGCATCCCGCTGCACGAGTCGCTCCTCGCTCAAGGGGAACGTTTTTGGACCGTGTGGACCCARAGCGTGGCATGGCACGCTGCATCCCAACTCCCTCTCATCCCAGATTAATTTATTTCCCATCTAAAATTACCATATTTAACGAGTCCACGGGTACAAACAAGAGCAAGGGAAGGCAGCTGGGGAGCTGCCGGTGCCGGGCGAGCTCTGGAAGATGCTCCTGGTGTCTCCGGGTATCCCAGCCTTGTGGTCTCGGAGCCGGCGGTCGCAGAGCGCTCCGAAAGGCAGCCCGAGAGCGGGGGCTTCATTGCACAGTGCAATTATACAAGATACAACAGAACTGGGAAAAACAGAGTAATTACAAGGGGTTCAAGAGACCCGATGTGTCTCGGCCGTTGTGTTGCATGGAGTTCATTAGACGCAGCATGAATCAATGCATGCGTTATGATACATCATATAGCTATTTTTTTAATAGTTCTTTGAGATAAAAGGTTATTAACCCCATATTTTCAAGCGGAGGGCCTGATGTTCCCGTTTGCTCCTGTGGCCCCACAGGCAGCGGGTCCGAATTTCCACCCCACTTCCTGTACCCTTTTCCTGCATGGAAAAAGGGGATGCAGGCGTGATGCATCTGCTGCGATGGCCGTGCAGATACGAGAGGTCTGGGTGCATCTGCTGTGTCGAGGGCTGCCGGAGTGTTAATTTTGGAAGTCATTGCTCTCAATCTATAATTACATCTTCTTTGTCAGAAAGTAGAAATTTCTGAGAGCAAAAGGGATTAATCTCGGCTAGTGTTTTCAAACAGTTTGAGTTGGGTAGTTCCTGTAAGACTATCATTTCTTTTCTTTTAAGCTAGTTAAATTTTGCCCGAGGCTCCCATTTTATATCCAGAGTAAATCTTACTAAAATTAAGAAACAGAACATACAGCTGCCCTTATTCCTGGCCCACAGATGTTACCAAAATCTGATTAAAAACCCCTTAATCTTCTGCTGCACCTTTTCATTAGTGTAATAATCATTTTTGCCAAATATCTGGCAGAAGAGGGTGGAAAAAAAGTGAAAAATATGAGGTTTTGATGATCAGCATCTTTGAAAAGAATCGTTGAACCTAGTGGGAGAAATGAGGACTTGGGGTAATCCATGTGCTGAAATATTTTTGCTTCTTTTTCTAGAAAATGTGCAATTTGGTCAGGCAGAAAAAATTGAACAGAGCCTTCCAAGCAATAAATCACTGGATTGCTGGTGACATTCATACAATGCGGATATAGTGTTAACTGTATGAGTCAGACAGCCCTTACTGCACTCAGCCTGTTCCTAGGAGGTGACCTTGCCACGGTGTAGTAATCAATCATTCTGGCACAGGACACACTGTTTTTGTTTAATATTACACTATTGGAATATATAGTAAACAAAGTGCAAAGGAAATTTCGAAAGCAAGCGCTATATAAGGCGCGCTGTAATATTTTGCAGCCCGAGGAGCGCCAGCGCCGTGCTCGGAGCCCTGTGCGCGCCTGCAGATTCCCAACTTTAGGCTCTTAGCAGCAGCCGAGCATATGTGAGTATGCTCAAATACTCCAGCTGCCTGCACAGCTCAAGAGGAGCAATTCGATGGAAATATGAAGTTAGGATTACAAAAAAGATTTACTGCCGTAGATGCCGCAGCCGAACATTCCTTATTTTGGCACTTTTATACAGTGCATGCATCACGATTTTCCCAGCCACATGACAGAATAGCAACATCTCAAACGCCTGAAAAAAAATTAAGTAAACAAATCTTAATTAACTAGTAAGAACTCTTTTAGTGTACAATAAGCGGAGTGTTCCTGCTTATAGCCGAGAGGTTATATTGGATTTCCATACATGAGTTATGCCACAAGCCTGTTAATTCATGTAGTTTGCTGTCAGGGCATAGGCTAAAGGAAGACAAAGGCAAACACTTTTGAAAGAAGGAGCTCTAAGTGAAAAACATGTTTTCTGCTGTTTGTACATACAGCAGAGCTGAAGGATAATGGAGTGGTAATTGAGTATATGAAACAGCCGTGCTGGAGAGGTGGCACCTTCTGGATTGCTGCAAGCATGAACCACTGTGCATGTGCAGCAGATAGGTGGAGAATCAGAATTCGTCTCGCAAGGGATTTTGCAAGATCTTGCTTTGAAGGTTTTGCCCTTCCTTAGATAGCGCACGTGGCCAGAGGATGGTGTGCACATCTCCTACCCAAACTGTCCCTAAGGAGAGTCCAATTGGCACAGCCCGTGGATGTGACCCTGTGAGAGGTCTGTGTGCTTCATGGCAGTCATTATCCTTCTTCCAAGCGAGCCCAAAGGTGGTGCAGCCGCACACTGTGGGGCCTGTTCACCAAAGCTGTGCACACCGATAGCTGGAGGTGGCACGGGGGAGCTGAGCCCCAGCCCTGGGTTGTGTGTTCCTGTGCAGCGTTCCTGTTCCTGACCTTCAGCCAAGGAAGGGAAAAGGGAAAGAAGTGTCTAAGTGCTCTCACTTCATCCATGAGCTCATAGGTTCCTTTAGTTTCAATATGTATGTACAGAAGAAAGCAGGAAAATTGAGTCTTCCTAGAAAATGTTGAAGTCAGCGTAGTAATTCTAGGTTTACATGGGTGTATCCGAAAGGAGAGTCTGGCCTGTGACTAGGGAAGGCACCAATTTAAGTACGTTTCCTGGGACATTTAGTTTTGCAATGAAGTTTTTGGCTACAGTGATTCTGTTTATCTGCCATCTCGCTGCCTAGCAGGCTGAGGTTATTTTACTGGAATAAATGAGCACGGAAATGTATGTCAGTTATATTAAAAAATATATTTCAAAACTTTCGGTGTGTTCATCTCAAATAGCTATTGCAGTCCTTGGCAGTAAATCTTAAATTACTGTGAAGATGTCTGCTATTAGACATTGAATGCTAATGTTCTGCTTTGTGTTGATTTTCTCTGGCTTTTTAATCTTTTTACAAATAAATGCATCCAGCCAAGGCTGTAATGTTTAATGTTACGTGGATGTTAGTTATATATTATTAGGCTTGCCGTGAATAATGAGTTCAACCGAGATCAAAAATAGCGAAATTCTGCTTAAATGTGAAGTGCACGCTTTTTAGGTTAATCAAAGCAAGGCAGCCCAGAGAAAAGCCCCGGCAGGTTAACCTGGATTCGGCGCTGGAGTCGCGTGCARTCCCACCTGGTCCCCGCACGGAACGGCAGCCCGCGCCGAGCGCCGCGCTGCACATCCCGCGGGAATGATCGGCCTCGCTCCAGTGCCGCTGTGGAGCAGTAATGGGTGTCAGGGGCTGCGGGATGGAGCTCCGGCTCCCTGCCGTGCTCCGATAATTTATTGCCCCGACGTTTCCCCGTCGGGTGCGTTCTCACCTGCGCCGGCAGCCGCGGTGCCGCGCGCTCCCCCRGGCCCGGCCGCCCGCTTAGGTGCGACACGAACGCCAAAAAGCTCGCGTTTTAGTAAACAAGCAAGGAAATTGTGCTGCCGCCGAGACCCCAGCGCGAGACATGCTTCCGTAATGGTGCTGTTTCCTCGAGAAAATAAAGGGTCACCCACACAGAAACAACAACAAAAATGTGTCTTTTTTTTTTTCTTTCTCTCCTGGTTTTGTTTGGAGATGATGTAGAAGCTGCTGAGAAGGTGTTTATTTGTGTTTGTAAATGGAAGGCGCTGCTGCCTCTTTTTTTTTTTCGCAGCTTTGCCCCAGGCTCTGTTGGATGCGCTGGCGGAGGCGGACGCTGGAGCTGCACATACCGGGGAGCCGAGTGGGAATCACAGGCCTAACGTGCAATGCTACATGGGACGAGCGGAGGATGAGGAAGCCTGGAAAAACGCYGCATTTCTGTGCTCGGGTTGGAAGGAGATGCATGGGGCCACCATTCCCAGGGCATGCCGTGGCTGAGATTCCCATGCTCCCTCTTCCCTGCGGAGCAGGTGTGTGGYTTAGCTCTTCTTTGGGGATTTAGATATTGTTTTTTAAGTTTTTAGATAAGATATTTTAGCAGGTATTTAGATATTTCCTCTATTCCAATACTCCCTTTCATCATTGTCCCCATCCTGCTCTGTCACCTCCTGCTGTCACCTCGCCGTGTCCATGCACAACATGAGCAATTTGCAAGAGTTTTCTCACATCTAACTCCTACTACCTTGGTGCTACATAAACGGTGGATGACCGAGCCCTTGTCACCGGCGTGTTGCATATAGGCACCTCCACTAATTTCACACATATATATTACACATACACAAATAAATTCTCCCATACCATTTTATTGAATTTCTAGTAAGTTGGCAGACTAAAGTGATTTTTAACACTTATCAATTGGATTTATGGTTTCTGTGTCATCCACCCAGCTTCTGACATTAGGAAATGTTCAACATGAGGGAATCATTCAATGATTCTTTTAACTACACTATAAAACATTTTAGTCTCCTTTCTTTCAGAAATCCATAAATGCCTAATTTAATCACAGCCTTGCAGCAGAAACCCCGAGTTTCTCCTGCTAATTACGTGGCCGAGGTTTGGTGCTTAAATCAGGGCGACGTGCGGGGCCGGGGCTGCGGGCGCGCGGTCGCTGCGGGCGGGATGGAGCCGGACATCCGCGCCGTGCTGGATAAATAGAGCCCGGCCGGGGGTCGTCACGGGAAGCTGCTGCTCAAAAAGCCGTATCCCCTGCTGCTGGGGCATATGGAAGGCTTCAAACCATGCGAAGGAAGCAGCTCTCCCTCCTCCTCCTCTTCTGGGATCCTTCTGTAGGAGTTTTTCCATTTGCAGATCGGTGCCCCAGCAGTGCCGCGTGGCTCGCGCTGGGAGGATGTTGGATGCTGGGGTCAAGAAGACCAAAAGCTGGTCATTTTTCATCTTGTCCGTGAAGCCTGGAGCTTTACCAGCTCCTGGGGTGCAGCGGGGCATCTGCAAGTGTTGCTTTCAGCAGATCCAGACGAGCCCAGGAGCCTCCTGCTGCAGAGTTCTCCAGAGCAGAAATTTTCCAGCTCCCTGCAGTGGGAAGCTGCCATTCCCCTGCCCAACATACTTGGTTTTGCTGACACACTGGGACCAAACCGACCACAGAAAACTTTATAAACCATTTGCACCATGGTGTTGGCTGAGCCTTCCTCCCTCCAAAGTCTGTCCATCTTAAGCATGGCTGGATTTCAAAGCTGAGCTGGGGGACTGCGAGAACGGACATAGGGACCAGACTCCTGATGGTGTGGAGCTCCTCACACCCTGCGTGGGCTTTCTTGCTATCTAAAACTGAAAATCTTTTCATTGTCTGACCTCCCTAATCTTGGGCTTGTAGGGTTRCACCCATGGATGCTTTGTATGCAGGTTTTCAAGGGAATCCCTGATAGCGGCCTTGGTGTTAGGCAGTAGGGTAGGGAAAAATGAAGCTGATGGTCATGTTAAAACTACTACCTAGGGCAGAGCCTTGAGGAGTGTTTTAGTGGTTGTGTGCACATGGAGAAATGCCTAAACCTTAGGACTCGATATATGGTTTTGCTGGAACTYGCTTGATCTGGTAATTGCTAAGATTTACCGTTATTGCAATTTTTTTCATGTTTTATGGTTTATGTAGTGGGTAATTTATTCTACAAACCCCATTTCTATGGTCTTGCCCAAACCAGAAAATAAAACCCAATATCCCACAAAAGTTAAATCTGTGGCTTTTTGTACAGACCATGTCATGTTTCACACATGCTGTTTGCTCTTTCTATCAAGAACACATGTGTGATAGTGAAGGAGGGCCAAGAAAAGAGACCTGCTTCCATGCTTGTGCTTGCAGCTCCTAGTAGCACTGAGTGTACTGGCCATGTACRTGTGTGAAGGTGAATAATGAGTTCRGGTCTCAGGAGAGGAATGTCCTCCTGGACATCCCAAACCTGATGTCCTGGGATTTCCTCCCCTGCCTTAGCACCCTAATGGTTTTGGTGCAGCAGGGATGAATGACTCCTTGTTTAAGCAGAGGTCAGAACCTGTCACCCTTCCCATCTCATTCACTCTTTCCTTTCTTTCTTTCTTTTCTTTTTTTTTTTTTTTTTTTTTTTTTTAATTCCTCATTTTTCCAACTCTGGACATCCTCCCTGCCCAGCTGGTGCCATTCGTTCAGGCAGAGAAGGTCCCTCCTCAGCCTTGTCTCACCCTTTTCCCAGTGGGTCGGGTCCATGAGCCATTCTCCAGCCCTGAACTTATCTTAATCAGCCATAATCAATATTAGCGTGCAGAACCATATGCACCATTAACTGCAATTTGCTTTTGATAACATACTGTTTTTCTTCATTAGGCTATCAGTCGCCTCGTTGGGGRCTTGCTTGGGGAAACGCTTTCAGCCACTGACAAGCTTGTTTCCTTTGGGTGCAACCCCCAGTCCACATCTTCTTCCCAAGCCTCGGTCTGTATCTTCTTCTCTGGGCTCTCATGGCAAGAGGATTTTCTYCTTGCAAGATCAGAAGACATGTTTTTCTTTAAGTCACTGCTGACAGACCTGGGGATGAGTGAGACTTGASAAGATGATGGCAGGGCATCTGACTAGGTGGTTGCTAGTGCTGGGAGGGAAATGGGTCCATCCTAGCAGAAGAGGGCTATTGGCATTGGAGGCATCTTCCTTGGTGCTGCATTATTGTGTCCCCTTTCTGCTTTTCCTGACCGACGGGAGATGTTACAAAGGTTTGGGGATAGAATTACAAATTCTGTCATTATGGCTGTGGTTGAGCGCCAACATCTGAATTGGCCCCCAATGTTGACAGCCAACATCTGAATTGGCACCCAAGCTGAAGGAACAGCAAAGGCCTTTTCAAGCTTACTTTATCTTCCCACTTCTTAAGCGAGACTAATCAAGTTTATATCCTTTTAGCTTATTATTAGGCCAGCAGAGCTTCTGGCACCCATTACATCTCTTTTGACGTGAAAGTTAGTTACATCTACTGTACTTAGTATGACTTCACTTTTCTTGTGATAAATCCTGAAAATTAATATACTGTATCCTCTAGATTACAAAATGAGAGTGTCCTAGACATTGTGAATACTCTAACAGTGGAGTGCTGCCAGCAAAAGAAAAGCTAATGTCTTAATGATCTTTATTAATAAAARGAAGAGAGGCTTGTAGTAAATTTTCCTGGCTAATATGTCAGGCTATTTTCCCTTATCCTAAACTGGAACTGATATATATTTCTGAATTTATGACTGAAGAGAGAAATCTTTGGGACTGTGCTGCATTTGCTGTAGAACGATGAGGAAAGTCCTGATGCTGGAGCCTTGTGCAATCAAAACTCCCACCAACTTGAACAGGGACATAGGTTTGAASACAGAAATGACTATGGATTCAATTCTTTATAAATTAAATGAAAGAACATAATGATATCTGTTATAATTAGGTGCTGACTTGGCTTCCTGAGATGGCAAATGAGGAGAAAGTCAGGCTCTGAAAGGATGCCAAGGGTAGCACTGGTGGTGTTGGTGCCTTGTTGAATGGGGGCGCTGCTTAATTAGCGCCTCCCCTGTTCATTAAGCTAAGAGAGGAACCTYGGCGCTCCCCATCATATCTGGGAGGCCCTGGACCCAAGCGGCACATCCCTGGATTTGGATGGGGGCGGAATCGCCGGCAATGTGTTCTGCACACGTGGGCAGAGCACTTGCCGCRCACACCGAGCCCTGCCAGCCAGATCTAAAGCAACCCACCGCAGGGAATATAAAGTCAAAGCAGAAAAATTGAGCATTTAATGGTCTCCCATTATTGTTGAAATCACAATGACGGGCCGTGATCTTCAAGCACAATTTTGATCCTTATGCAGTAACTGAAATTGCAGCATTTCATACTCTGACTATATTATAGGGAATAAAACATCTGTCTAAATATTGGAGATATAAAATTCTCAAAATAAAGATATTTGAGAATATCTTGCACAGAGCACCTTTCCACCTGCTTGCTTAGTATAATGCAGTCATTATGGCAATAAATGTTTCTAATAAAGTATGAAAATGGATTGTTTGCTTTGCTGCTTGTATGAACTCTCATTTCTCTTTTTATTATATTGAATCTGACATTTGCTTACCCTTTATCAGTAGAATATTTAATCAACTCCAATCTGTAAGAAGCAAGAGGAATTTCTATTTTATTTAAAACCTGTCCCACATGAAAAAGGACTGGGAAATAGGTCACGCGGCTCATGAACGTGTGGGAAGTGTTAGAGTTACGATGTACAATGCTGAATATTTATCTAGCTCACAAAAAAAAGGATAGTCCTGAACTTGCACGTGCCGATCCCAGCCTGCTCCCATTGTGTAAAGTACCGGTGAAATGATTTAACGGCTGAATGTTCTGAATTTTTATCCACAGTGCATAATCATTAATGTAAAGAATTAAATCTCTATCAGCCTCATTTATTTTTCTCTATCTGAGTGTTTTTTGCACTTTCTGGTATATAACTTTTAAGAAATGTTATGTCCACATCTACTGTAATTTATCCGGGCTGTTGTCCCAAGCTCTCCRTGTCAGCAGCCCGCGCATCCGCCCAGTCTGTATTTTGGCTAATCCTCTCTTTTGGACAGTCTGATGATGGTAGCGCATGATTTCCACCCTGGCGTGTTGTGATTTATAGTGGTAGTTCTGCAGAAACTATCACAAGCTCGCGGGAGTGAAAGTTTCCAAATAAGCACCTAACTTTTGTAATAAATGCAGCTAACAGCATGTCTGCAAATACATCGCAAGCCGGTTGAGTGATGTCTTATTATGCAGGCCACAGTTTGACTTGGTCTGGTTTTATTTATGAATATGTCTTGCATCTGTTTCAAATTTCAGGCCCATTCAGTCTCTCCAATGCTCTCCCCGGCAAGCTTGAGCTGAACGTTGTTAATTATCCTAATAAAATATTTGTATCAATTTTGCTAAAGATCCGCAATGCTGCTGCAACAAGCAGACATTCTTCTAATAACTGAATTAAGAGAAATAATTATAAACCAGCACTGATTCGGGTTGGAGACGTCCAGATTATATAAAAAATAAAGGGAGTGGGGGGAAGGAGGAGATTCAGGCAGGGGTACCGGAGTAAAAGGGCACGGGATTGAACTAACGGGCACTGTTTTGGGAAGGAACAAAAGGAATTCCTCCCTGCCACCATGCACGGGTGATTGGTGGTGTTTGCTCTTGCATGGGCCACYGAAATGAAGCACTGGATTTCCAAAAGGAGAGGGTAATTTTGAAGAAAATTTGAAGAAGGTGATGCTAAAGGGATCCGGTCACGTGGAGCAGCTTCAGTGCGTGTGGCAGGTATCTGAACCCAGGCCACGTAGCCGAGCTCTACATGTCTTTTTCTTCTCTGGGTGTCTCCTGATTTGTTCTGAATGATCCCGTGCTGAACTGAATGAGACCTCGTGCGCTTCTCTGCTGAAAGCTCAGGGCTGGGAATTTCATTATCTGCAGTTCATGCATATTTGTTCTAATGCTTGTTAACCGGGGAGGATTAGCTGTTGTGGTTTTAGGAGAAGGTGAGATGCGTTCGGCGCACCCGCAGGAGTGCAACCCATCGCTGCTCCCATGCCCTCGACACAGCAGTGATGCAAAAAAAAGAAGGAAATAGCAAAGGTTTACTTACTAAAATAAAATAAAATAAAATAAAATAAAATAAAATAAAATAAAATAAAATAAAATAAAATAAAATCTTCTGAGCCGCTCTGCAGTATTTCTCCATGCTGCCCTTGGAGGCTGGTGCTACTACTCTTGTTCTGGCAATACCTGCTCCATGTTGTCTGTTCGGTGGTTGCGGGTGATTCTGGTGAAAGGTGGTCCTTCCCCTTCCAGTCTAATTGTGTTGATAGTCTAGAAGTAAAGACGACAGTCGATGTCTTGTGTCCCTCATTAGCAGTGGACATAGTGCCTCCTACCAGGGGGGTTGTCAGTGCAGCCTGTGCAAGTCTGATTCTTATTTCACTTCTGCACCTCAGAAAAAGAGTGACAAGTTCAACTTTCAGCAATGTCAGTCTCACGTTTTACCTGGAATTATGCATGCGATGGCAAAGCGGATGGTAGAAAGASAGCAAGCCTTATTTTGGAATGATATATCCCTTTCATAAGTTCATTTTTTAAGGGCCACATCAGGCTGAGGTTTCCCAAGCAGTCTATGTCGTTGGTCTGTACAAGTAGAGTAAGACCCCTACTATTAACGTTCTAAAAGAGCATAGCTAGTTCCAGTGCTCATGCAAAATCAACAAACAAAACCAAAACTCCCCTCAGAACAACATTTGGTCAATCCYAGGGGACCTGAGAACAGGAAAGCTATTGCATGCTTTCCTGGACTTCTTTTSTTTTTCATGTAGAATGCATGAAACCCTTCTCAGCTCCCAAAGTGTCCTATTTCTTCTGTATTTATGACAATGGTGAGATCTTACTGCATTTCTTCACTTCAGTCGTAGGAGCAAAGCAGGTAAAATAGTAGGATATATAGCCATGAGGTACATCCACACCCCAGCTCAAGCACACAAGCACATGTGGCCTGTCCATGCCAGCTCTTCCTTCTCCCCCTTAAGAAATTTATTATTATGTTATGAGAAATGGTAAATATTCTACGTGGGAATTAATGAATGTGTTCAGAATGCAGAATGGCTTTTATTTTCCTACAGGAAAGTTTGTGTAGCGCTCAGTAGGTTAAAATGACTCCAGTGTAGAAGCAGTGCTCAGACGATCATCTTCCATTGGGAGCATTTGCAGCATGATGATGCAAATATGTCTTTTCTATTATTTTGCTAAGTGACATTTGAGTTGTGGTTACCTTCCTAAATTCTGATGGAAAATATACAATTCTTGTGATTGTGTTTTTTGATCTTGAGGAAATGCCAGGTAAGCCCGAGGAAGTCTTTGCATGGCTGTCTAAGGAGGAGGTTTTYGCAAGCAGCCCATGAGAGGGTGCATGCTAAACCCGTGCGCGTGCTTATCTCATCATATCTCCACGTGCAAGACCACATGCATGTTCAGACTGGATAATTACCTGCCCCGTTTACTCCTGCACGGGCTGTTGTTTAATGCAGGCACAAAGATGACGATTTGCATACATAAATAGACAGTGAGCTCCAGCTCTTCGTGTTCGCTTCTTTTTCCTTGTGATCATAGCAAGTGGAGATGAATAAGACCTACAAGGTTCTCTMCAGCGTAGCTTGCCAGTGAAGAGCGTTCCCTGTTGTATAATTACTACTGCTTTGTCTCTGTTTTTAAATGTCCCAAGCAATGGTTCTTCCACCGTGTCCCCAGGGGGACTATTCCACTTTTGAGGCCACTTTTGAAAATTTGGCCTCACCGGAGCACTAGAGCTGAGCAATTCCCAGCGGCCTGAAGAGCTGCAACATCTGCTGAATCTGTAATTGAATTGTTGACTGGATTGAGCAGCACAGGAGTGGGGATTGACCAGCTGTGCGGGTACCCATGTCTCCTGGAAATCACTGGGAATTGCTGTGCTGAAGGCAAGAGCATGCCTGGTATGTGCAAAGAGGAGAAATCCTTGCATGGAGCCAGGCCTGTTTCTGGGCATTTGAACAAGACAGTAGGTTTTAAAGCACCATTCAGCTGCGATTAGTGTCTGTAGGATAGGAAAATGCATCAAAGCTGGATGGGAAATTGCCTGTGAATGGAGCAAGAACCTTTGGCAGAAGGGCAGGACGGGTTTGTGCTTTTTTCCCCCTTTTCTTCCTTGAAATCTATGACTTCTTTTATAGGGTCAAACAGAAAATGTCAGTAAAACCAGGCAAAATTTTGAGATGGGGTAATTGMGACCCCTTTTTCAGCTTTAAGTCATCTTGAAGAAATAGTTTAACCATACTGCTCTGGCTGCCATTTGTAAATTCTTAATTAACAAGAGAGCAAATAATAATTACTCCTCGAGCCATTCAATTAAAAGATGTTGCTTTCCAAAGTTTGTTCACACGGTCCCTATTGCTAACATAATTTCATGAGATATGCCGCAAACCCCAAGTATTTCCCTATCATTATACAGCAACATAAGTCTTCTCAGAATATTTTCTTATTTTGATTTTTAAAGTTTGTGGTCTCTTAGCTTGCATGGAGAATGGATATGTCTCTTTGTGGTTTCTCCAAGAGGGTATTTTGAGAATAGGGGATTCAGATAACAACAAACAAACACTGCTAATGAGAAAATGCTACCTCGTGTAKATAGCGTGCCCAGGAACCGCTTGCATCTTGACTTGCAGTGAGACAGTAGAGAAAATGGAGAACAAATCCATGTGCCTGGTCTGGATAACCTAAAGTTAACTCCACATGTCAAACTGATTGCCTGACACAAGGCAGGCGTATTCTGTGATGACAAACAAATAGCACCTCCATCCTGCAGACATCCCCTAATTATAAAAGAGAAATTATTTCCCATTTTCATTGCCAGCAAATGTATGTTACTCTGGTGCACCATAATTTCAGTCTAAGTACTGTGTATCAAAGTTTGCTGAATGTGGAGCACAAAGTATGTTAGACGTTAAACTGTAATTACAGAAGGGAGTGGATTTCTAGAGTATTATGTTTTTTGGCAATATTTTATTTTATTGGTTTTCAAATACACTTAGACTGCCAGACTAAGCAGGCAGAATAACAGCAACACAGAATTCCAGAATAACATATGACTTTAATAAAACAAAACAGGATGCCTTGCTGTGCTCGTGTCGCCGAGGAGGAGCGGAGCCGTCATGGAGCGCTTAGACGTTGAGCGGTGACTCCAAGAAGTGATATTCGGGTGCGGGATGCTCCGAGGCTCACTGCCTTCAACCGAGTTGCCCCATGGTGGTTGGCACCTTTAGTCTCTGCTTAAACTTCTTGTAGGTTGAGAGTAAGCAATAGGGTGAGAAGAATGGATTGTGTTAAGGGGAGGTGAACGGAGGGGAAAATGGATGTGAAAGTGGAACGAGAAGGAGAGTTTAACTTCCCTGTGGATTTTGCTGTTTTACTCTCCCTTTTGTCCCCCTGATTTTAAAGAACAGTGGTAGCAGTGGAGCTAAGCAAGCATATCGGAAGTGAGGTCCATGATGAAATATTGCATTCATTCATCTTCRGAAGGTGTTGCCCAGGGTTTTTCATCTGCTATGCCCCTGTTCCCTGCAGAACTGTCCTTCCTGGAGACCGACAAAGCATTTACGCAGCTTGATACCCAGGCAAGTTTACGACCTTCACTCTTTTGTCAGGGATTGAAGAGATGACAATTCTTTCTTCAAATTTATGTAGGGTGCTTTTGCTTGTTCCATTACCAGAAAGTCTTCAGCTTAATACTGAATCTATCTCAGACTCCTTCTGCAGTCATATGTGTTGTAGCGCAGAGAAAGAGGCACTCTTCACATTTTAATGCTCATGGCAAAGGCCTGAATGACCTCACGTTGCTGTCCTGGGCGCAAAACWTGTGCCTACAGTTCCCAGCTGCTCTTCCAGCCGAAAGCCTCCTCCTTCATAGCAGCTGGCATGGCAAGCAGTCTGATTTTCAGGTGTAGGAGCAGACCACAAGGCTGCCCCTGGTGTTTGCACCAGGAGAACGTGGCCTTGCTCCCTGACAGTGATTTATGCTCTGAAATCTCAGAATGTCTTTATTGGCTCTTTCCTKTGAGCACCGGCAGAGCTGCTGTGATGCTCTTGGCCAGGGTTATTCTCATCATGCACCTTCTGGTATCTCTCTCTGCTCTCTGTGCGGCAGGACCTCTTACACTGCAAGGGATTCTCTCTCTTTTTTTTCCTTCAAAATTAAAAAATAAAATAAAAAGAAAAAGAAAAATCTTTAGCTCCTGCCTCAAAAGCTGAGCCTGCTCTGATGCACRCTATATGTTTGCAGGGGCAGGAGGTCACTGGGGAGGAGAACTGGGAAGCAGTTTGTCTTCTCCAGGGATCCCATCCTGCAGGATGAGGTTTTCCCACGCACGTTATGTTGTTTTGTCCATCGCCTGAGTTCATGTCCAAATGCAAACCGAGATAATGKTTTTTGGACAAAAACTAACCAACCCACCCAGCGATGTGTTTTGGGCTGCATCTGTAAAGTAACTCCCCACAGCGGTGCTGGGACCTCCAAGAGCTGGAGGAAAACTGGAAAAARAATCCAAGTGGGAAGCCAGGCTGATCTGGCACGCTCCCCGCTTGGCATGTGCATTGCATGTTGCAGACCCACGTGCATTGACATTATTTCGGATGCTGGGCTCTGTTTGTCAATACTATTTGTTTATTGATTAGCCTCAAGTAAGAGAGGCTCTTCAAAGGAAAGCGAGGCAGAAAGCCCTTGCCCGGAAGAGCTCGGTGCGGTTCTTTTGCTTAAGGGTTGCCTAATGTAGCTACTGAAACACTGCCAAAGGTTTGCTTTCAAAGAGTTCCTAGGGGCAATATTTTTATAATATCTTACATCCCAAATGGGCTTTATATATTTCCTAGAAGCCTGCTTTTTTGGAAAGAACAAATATCCGCGAACCTTTAATGGTTTCCTTTCTCCATTCTTCAGGTACTTTCATTTTCCTGCATGATTTGGAGGCACGAAGCCATCCTGAGGAGCTCCTGGAAGCTCAAGCATGGCACCGTGAGGCAGGTTGTGGGCCGAGTGTCTCCGCTTGGCATCTTTGACCCGATGAAGCTGGCGAAGGGACCTGCTGGCAGGCACGAAGCCATGCGAGCAGATGGGCACGCGGGCGGGCAGAGGGGACACATGTAGGAGCGTTTAGGCTCTTAGTAAAGGGCACAATTCCTGCACAGACCTGCTAAAGCAAGGCTGTTRTTAGGGCCTGTGTCTCCAATATGATTTATTTTGGGATTCGACAAAGCAAAGGCRGAATTATAAAAGAATGAAGAAAGATTTCAAAGCTTCTGTATCATGAAGGCATCATGCCAAGGAGAAATATGGGGGTTTGGTGATTTTTCTGAATAGCTATAGATGGATGGTCTTTGATATATCCATTGCAGCAAAGCCCATAATATTTTCAGATACATGGTAGCTTTAGCTTTCATTTTATATGTATGTACGCACAATTAATAGCTGAATATTACTGAGACAGAACCCTAAAACCCTGATTTCCAACTTCTTCGTTTCTTCTTGCTTGGGAGCTGTTCAGAGTTGGGGGCTCTGTTAAAAGGACATCCGTGAAAATAAGACCAATAAGGCCTGGGAGTGYGGGATTCTCCCTGATGCCCTGTCTTGTGCCTCCATTCTCATTCAGGATTTAGGATCCAGATACAGAAGCAGTGGAAACTGGATGCGCTGGAAGGACCWAAGGTAGATGTCACATTGGAAGTCACCTACATCCAGATTCAGTCCAGGTAACCTGAGCAAATTAAATGAGTGGGGTCACCACAGACCCTGCATGATAAAGCAGATAACATAAAGAGAGAGACTGAGTGCCCCCTTCCTTTTTTTTTAATTAATCAAATTCATTTTTTTTCTGAGATGTATATTATTTCTTGCTGTTTTTTCCTTGCTTTCTCTAGTCTTGATTCATCTTTCCTTTTAAATCTAGCAACAAAGAATGAATTCTATTTTCATTAATATCGCTCTGCAAAGATCCCAGGATGACGTTTGTGCTTTTGTAACCACACGGTATCGCTGACTCATAAACACTTTGTGCTCCTCTGTAGCCTCCAGATCCCTTTCTGCAGTACTTTTACTTTCTTTCATATTTATAGATTTGAATTTTCTTCCTACATATATGTAGTGCCTTCCACTCATTCTTTATTAAATGTCATAATTAAAAGAAGGTTTGCTGGAATTTTAATTCTTGCAATATCTCCCAGTTCAGTATCATCCAAAGTATACTCTCAATTCTGCCATCCAGGTCGTTAATGAAATATTGAATAGTATCAAATCCAGGACAGACCCCTCTGGGCCTCTGCCTGGTGTGTTCTCCAGCTTCAATAAAGAGTATAATTTCTATGTTTCATTCTGAGCTCGGAATGACCTAATCCATCGCATTTGATAGCAGCTACACTAGAAAATATATATAAAAAGAGAGAAAAATTATTTTATTTTATTTTATTTTTTTTTCTCTTCTTCAGTAGCCATTTCTGGAGCTATATGACAGAATTTTTATRTTTCATGTCTTGAAGTTCTATCAACATAATTTTACTCCATTTTATGTTCTTAGCTTTCCTTTGAAGGAAAAGAACCCCTACTGCCTTCTATACATAGTCCCTAAACGCTTTGAAATTCAGGATGGAATTAAGGAAATAAAGAAGCAGAATAGTTAAATTCAACTCTTTTTTTTTTTTTTTTTTGTGGTATTAGACAGATTTATAATGATTTTTTTTGTAATAACAGCCTAACAAGCATCAACACATCTTTACTGCAACACCTATCATTTTGCAATGGAAAGGAGGCAAATAATCAATTTTTTTTGCATATGACTCTAGCTTTTTAGACTAGCTGAAGTGTTTTTATGAATGAAGTCATCTWAAATTACAGGTTTCATTATTCCCTAATGCTAACTACTTTGTTTTGGCAAATACCGCTTTGTTTTTATTGAAATATCTTTGCCCCCTTCCTGCAAACCATGCAGTAAGAAGCAAGACTTTCCCCTGGCCAGGCTGGTCAGAGAGAACGTGGTTAAATCCCCCAAATGGAGAGATGTCGTTAGGTTTTGTGAATAACTTTAAAGGCTATTGAGGTTAAAGAAGAATTTCAGTCATGGTGGCTTTTTATATATTTCATTTCCCTCCCTCCCTACAATCCATGCAAGGCACCCTCTGTAATGATTTTATCGGTGAAATTCAAACTTCAGCCATATTTAATAGTCTCAGATTTAATAGATCCAAAGTGTTCAATCATTCCTGGTTATATAGTCTGACTTCCTGCATACCAGAGGTCAAAGAATCTCACCCAGTTATTCCTGCACCTTGGTCTTATTTGCTCTAACCTTGTTCAAAGCATTCAGAAATTCAGCACATGGTCACATAAAATATGTGGACAAAAGAAAAAAGAAAAAAATGGTTAGATGTTTTTGCAATGAGAGAGAGTGGATTTAGTCTCTAATATCTGGGTTTTTTTCCTTCTGTAGTAAGTAGTAATTAATTTTCAGAGTTTGTCAAGATAAAATGTCCGAAGGACTTCGGCGCGTGTCGAAAATGGAGCGTGCAACAGAGGATATGCAATCTTGTTCAGAGAATGAGCAGTGCTGGAATTTTTGTAACACTCATCTTTGTCAAAACATTGCTTTTCCCGGAGCCTGCCAACATGCAGGAATCAATAAAATAGATCTGCTGCGTATAATCTCCCGGCTGGGGCGATCTGCCCGCGCGTCCTGGTAGGACTCCGTGCAGGGAGSGTGCGGAGGGACTCTCCACATTAGTTACCTTTTTTTTTTCTCTGCCTTTCACTTTCATGCAGTTTCATCAAAAGTAGGWTTTTCTTGCTGTTTAACCTTGCAGTGCCTGCTGCTCTCTCATCTCTCTATCTGTGTGCTACTTCCTTACTCTCTCTTTCCAGTTTATTAACATTGGATGGGATTATTACAAGTCTCTTGTAATCTCTTCTATCCAAGGGCAAAGCTCTTAAGAGTGTGCCAGCYTCTGTCCCGAAAGCAGAGCAATTTTGGGCTCTTTCTGGGAATCTGCTCATTGGGGAGAGTTTTCTTCTCATGCTGTTCTGTTCAGCCCCTGCACCAGGATTTGCACTGCAGAGTATATTGAGAAAAAGGAAATAAAATAGATTGTTAAAAACTATTCTGCCCAGCCTCTCACTCATGGCATGTATGAAATGCTCAGTCCCTTAAAAGAAAAGATATATTTCTGCAATTAGAATGATATGATGAGCCTACAGTTCTTYGGGATTGGAAAACGATTCAGCCTTAGCTGGTTGATTCTTTTTGTGTTCATATCAGTTTTGCTATAATAATTATAAATGCTACCTTAAGCCTTTTGCAACAAAATATATTGCTCAGCTTCCACACATGTGCTGCCAAGTGATTGCCTTGCCTTGCTTTGCCTTGCCTTGCTTTGCCTTCTTATCTGAGTAGGATTCTGCGATTGTCAGTATAAACTCAGGAATAACAGTATGAAACTCCGAATTTTCCAAGAGATTTGTTTGGGGAAACAAGCTCATTTATCTCCCTTCCCAGCTAGCAAAGACACAGCTAGGTAAGTAGCCAAGAACAGGAGGGTACAAATGGAGAACTGGAAAGAGAGTTTGGCCCAGATTGTATTGACTTTGGCAAAAACAAGATATGAAGAATTATACCTCAGATAAAAATAAATTATAATCTGCAAGCATTTGAATTAGAGGAGTTCTCTGTGTAAATTTAATAAATGAATGCTAATTCAGTTACCAATTTGTAGCTATGAAACATAACTAGTGATGTTATTCTTTGGAACTTGTTTTGGAAAAGATTGCATAACCCATGAAGCAATTCTTCACAAAGTACATAAAAGTGTCAGCTTATGTATAATTTATGCAGCTAATGTTAGTTATGGTCTGTTTAATAGTACTTAATGCTGCTGTGTGACATCATTCTTTCATTTACCAATAGAAAAAATAAAAAGACCAATCAAAAACATTTTAAAGTCTAAGGAATATATTTATTAGCTTTGATTTTTTTAAATGGTGCAAGTCAATAATCATTATCACTAGTATCTAAAGGCTTCTTTAAGGGGACTATTGTGAGGYAGCATACATAAGCACTAGTTGGGTAGTTATTTAATTACAATTTACTTACTGTCTATGTGTTAACTAATATACTGTTAATGTGCCCTGAGCAATCCATTTGGCCAACAGTAGAGCAGCTTGCTGCATGCACCTGCCCATTTATTAGTGGCAATTATTAAATCCAATTTTAGTGCTGCTTACTACATTTCCTTAGCGGCCTATGGGGCGTCCCTGCGGGAGGGTGAGGAGGTAGTGCTCCTGTTCTTAGACTTTTCATGTTTTTCCCCTCAAATCCATTTATTGCTGGTTCCTCAGCACGGGGAAAGTGGAGACGCCTTGGCGTGAAACCCAACGTTTCATTGTGTCCTGTTCATTACAGTATTGGGGAAAAAAGTGGCCTGTTTTGTGGATGCTCCTGTAATGATCAATGAAAAAAAATGGCAGAATTTATTAATATTCCCTCTGTAGCCTTCTCGCTGGATGTCTTTTTTGGGACATSAACACAGCCCTTCTGCTCCTTGGATGGAGATGGGCGTTCCTAGCAGGAGACTTGGCTGGGCTCTGCAATCCCCTCCACTTGGCTTCGATGCTAACTCCAAGAGCTCTGCTTGGCAAGGCTGGAGAGACCTGGACCAGAGTGGAAACTGCTCTCTTTGAAAGCAATGATCTCAGTCCCTCACACACTTCTTCTTTTTTTTTTTTTTCTTTTTGGGTATATGAGATCCCGATGGCTTCCATAAAGAATTAATGCAGTTCATATTTATCACCAAAAAAAAAAAAAAAAAAAAAAAAAGCTGTTTGGTGGAGGAGACATTTCTGTTTGCAACGAAACTTGCAAGAATGACGCTGGGACCCCGTAACATCTACTGGGAAATGTATAGATATGAACATCAATAACTTTTGTACCTTGTAAAATCCTAAATTAGGAATTGAATTCTGAAATGTAAATTCTGTGAGTAAAAAAGAGCACTGGCTGGTTAGTGTAAAGGAAGTATGTGAGAATTCGTGATTGGAAGGTTTCATTGGGATTTTCTGTCATTAACCCTTGTTACTGCTTCCTGTGTAGAGAGTGGTGTCCTAGGAGATCCAAAAATGATTGAAATCAGTAGGAGACTTCCCTTTGACTTTACCTAGATGGAGTTAAGCCTCCCTGCACCATCCACAGCTGTGTAGGGCTTCCTGGGCTTCCCCGTGTGGGAGAAGGTTAGATGGGGTGGTATCCCTTGTGAGGGCCAAGGTATTTGGGGAATAATGAAAGTTTGCCTTTTTTAATCTTCTCCTGAACAAATTAAATGTTTTCTGTAAGGTATTTTTATATAAAACCTTCCAGACAGAAGCTGTTGGGGTTGTCACAAAGTGAAAATACAGAATTTTTCATGAAAATCTCTGAAGCCACAGGAAACTCTCTGTCCTACTTCTAATACAGATTACTTTGGCTCGCACCTGAGAGTAAACAATGTTGTCTGGTATTTGCTGTTCTTCACACACGTTACATTTCTCAGCCAAGGTAAATGATAGCTCCATAAAACATTGTTTTCCTYGCGTGCACCTAAGTGTGTTTGGATTCATCCAAGATGCATTATGAAGAGCAGAACTCACCTAAATGAAAGGCAATCGGATGCAGAACGTCATCATTTCTAGTTATGAGGCACATCCCCTAAATTGCCCCGCTTTTGCGGTTTGATTGCAATCAAATTTACCAGCAGAGAAACTCTGCATCACTTTTTGATAATGGCCTGAATATTGTGGGTTGTGCTTTCTGCKCTCACTCCTAGAGATGCTGTTCTCCGATGGTGAAAGGTAAGGCGCTAACGACATATTCACAATTACCTGCAAGACTTAAGTAGTCGGTTTATAGTTACCTTCAATATGTAAACTACAAATTATTAGTGCATGAAAATGGCATCTAAGTTCTGTTGCTGGGGTCTAGTAATTTTGGATATTTTCCATGCTATTACTGCCTGCTCCATATACCTTTACTGGTTCTTTTTGAAATTAACTTAATGGCACTCTGCAGAAATGGACTGCCTACTGAGAGGGAAAGCTTGCTTGCAAAGATGGACTAACTTCCTACTGGGAAGCACTGATTTGGCACAAACAAAGAAATGCTTTAGCATTAATTTACTTCGGTATCAAAATATTTAGAATAAATTATTTAAACTATTTAAGAAGCAAATGGTCAATATTTGCTTTCAATAAATTGGACCAGTGCACAAATACCTTATCCCTAAAATTCCTGTGATATCTGCCAGCGTTATGACTGAGATAATAATGCAGCCTGAACTTGCTGTGAGTTTTTCCTTTTTCCTGCAGGCAACCAGGGACACATTTTCAAATTGGGGCTTACACTTGTGTGCACCCCCATTTGTGCACCTAGTCTCTCGTGACTGGAGCTCTGCTCACATTAGGCCAGGTAATACTGCTGTACATTTGCATGATGGAGCGAACTTCACCTGTGACAGCCTGAATGCAGATTTTAGTTGCTGCTTTCCCGTGTGAAAGTTTGCAAAAATTCTTAATTTGACTCATTAAATTGCTGTCATTTTTGAGATGCTCCAGTAGCATCTTGCCTCTGACCCACAGCTACACAACCTGATAATTTTTGTGTTGTTCGCTCATTATTAACCTGTAAGAATTTGATCAAGTTTGCATTTATATTGCCTCTCTGTATCGGGTCACTTCCCTTAAGTGAGTTARCATAGAATATACATCTTGTATTCATCTGTGAATCTGAATTATTGAATCTTTTTTTACTTTTTTTCCTCACATTTGGAATCAAGAAAAGAAAATATTTGTGGGATCTCTCATGATTAGGAAACTATCCCAATATTAAAGAAAATGCTCTAATTTGTGTAGTGGTTTTTTTTGTGCCGATAAATAAGAAACTATGTAGAGAATGTCTCTGTTTCACCAATTCAAGACTTTGTAAAATTTACTTTGCAAAGTGTTAAATATTTATCGCTTTGTCATTAACAGCTATGGATAATATTACAAAAGAGCAAACCAGCATGATCAGCACTTTGCTAAGGAGAGACCCTGGCTTGGAGCACCGGTGTTGCCCGAGGTTAAGGATGCGATGCATTAGCTGAGCATTACGGACAAGCAAAGTTTCCCCATTGCACACTGCTTTCACTGCTGATATCAGTTCCTCATGCTGAGATATTTTTGCCAGAATTTACTCTCTTTTTTTTTTTTTTTATCTCTCCTTCTGAATTGATTATCAGAAAGACAAAACTCTTTCTATTCAGGACAAATTAGAAGCATTATCTATTAAAATAAGCTATTCAGTTTGCCCTGAACATGGTGATGCATGTGCACATGGTGCACAAGCAGTGCACGGCATATACAGGAGAGCAGTAATTGGAGACTATGGCTTATGCACTTTCATTTTGCTTCAGAAGTTAAGCATATTAGGCATGGATTTAATTTCCACCCTGCTCCATGCAGCATCGGAAGCCAGGCTGAAAGCAGAGTTGCACACAGCAATCACAGCACAAAGCAGAAACTTGTATATTGTTGTCACTTCCACCTCTAAGCGCTTCGAGGGTTGACTTTGATTCATGAAACGCCGCTTTATATAAACAGCAGAACCGTTTATTCCCAGCAATACTCTGAACTTTTATGGTTTGGGAGGTATTTTAATTTCACAATCATTTCCAGTGACAATGACCATTCTCACAACCTGAAGCGACGAAAAATGAAGAGCTTATCCTTAGAGCAACGGCCCTGGTGGTCTTGGCCAACCCAATGCATGTGGACATRCACTGTGGTGCCTGCTCTGTGGCCTGGAAATGCTGAATTCCAGGCTTGTGCCCTGTCTGGGAATCAACTTCCCACATCTCTCCCTCCCTGCAGGCTGGAGAAAGAAGATTAAGAAAATCTCCACCTCCATCTCCCAAGATGAAGAGCTGGATGGGGAGATGAGGTGCATAAAGGCTGAACGCAATCTTGCYGTTAATGGGCTTGCAGGGAAAGTGATTTTCCAAAGTGCGTAAATCAGTGCTCCTGTTTCCTCCATGGTAAATTTTAGGAGTGATTCCAGGCCAGAATTGGGCTTGCAAGCACCAACCTTTTTGCTGTTAGGAGCACTTAACAAAAAGACATCTGCCCTCCTCTTATGGAATGSGATCATTGTGCTCCACTTCCCTTCCGTGTTTTCCTCACAGACCCCCAACTGCTTTTGTCCTACTGACTCTCCACAAAATTCCTTCTCACAACAAGGGCTGAACTTGGCAGCCCAAGAGAAGGAAGTTGCAACAAGCTTGAAAAAAGCCGAAAATAAAGAATTATACACTGATTTTTTGATTGGGATGAACCCCCCTCCTGCTGCTTTTATAATAATCAACATACTTTGATGCTTTCCTGGCAGCTAATGAGACAGAAAGGGGCATCAAAAAAAAAAAAAAAAAAAAAAAATTAAATGGGCATTAATTTTGGAAGGAAGAAGCACCAAAGAGAACATGGCTTCTACCTCCAGCCCCTGAGATCTTTTGTTGGTTTATTTAGATGCAGCCCATTGTCAACATGTAGTATAATCTGAATTAAGAAGAAATAGATTATAGTGGGTTATGGAATAGGTAAGCAAATAGCATGGTTTATAGCAATGTCAAAATGCTTAGGAGTCCAGASTAGGTTCTTAGAGCCTGTGAGACTGAAAGCAAGCGAAACCCCAGACTCAAATTCCTGCATTCTGGCTGCATTTTTATTATTATTTTTGAAATCGCTTCCTTGATTTTATGCTGTTCATAAAAAAAATGCATCTTTGAAAAAGAAAAAGAGAAAGAAAAAGAAAATGAAAAGGAGAAACACAAGATTAGTAAGTGTCCACATGACTCCAGGAGTTGAAGAAAGCTCATTTTTCCCCCAATATTTCCCATGACATGAGCATGGGGCTGCTGCTGCTGCTCTGTATCCCTCTCCTCCAGCATCCGAGGCTCGGGTGCYCGCGTTCCATCACTCCGTAAATGTGCTAAACGAGTTGGGGATTTCGATCACATTGCGATTCTCATTAGCAAACCTGACTACAAATAGGTCTTAGCCTAAATAAATATTGTTTTGGCCACGTTGCGCACCCAACACGTTACATTAAGAAAAGTTAATTTTATATGACTAAATATAATCAGAAACACACCATGAGGCCTGTCAAGTTGACATGGTATGATAGGTACCTTAACACTTCCCAGCAGGTAACGTTGTTTGCACACTGCTTAAACTTGTTCATCAATGACTTCTTGCATGATAACCAGAATATTAACAATATATGGAAGGTGGCACCCGACTTCCAACACATACAAATGCCTTCTGACAGGGGAAGATATGCAGATCATTGCTGCATTTTTTTTTTTTCCTCTCCTCCTTTGCCCTATTTTTCTCTCTTGGCATCRTACAGAGGGTTCTGTGCACTGTGGACATGTCAATGCCAAGCGCTCAAGAAGACCTTGAGGACAAACTTTGGGTGCAAGTGGGCGCAATGAGTGGGTCACAAAAAAATAAGGATAAAGGAAAGCTGTTGAAAATGCAAATTCAGATGTGTCTGAGAGGGAAGATCATCTGTGAAACAAACCAAAGCCAATGAAACGCAGTAAAACAAGACCACAGAGGTGCTTGCTTGTCACCTTAGCTGTGCAGGCAAAGTGCTGCCGCTGGCGGGAGAAGATGTTTTTCAAAAGGACAACACAGCTAAGATCCAAAAGGAAACTCTCTTCTTTACTTTATAAAACATTTGCTGCTGGTAGCACCCTGGCTACCTTTTCTATAAACCATCCTCCACTTTTCTGGAAGAATTCCTTTTTTCGTTGAGCAGGTTGCATCTGTTGTGCATTGTGTTTTTAGCCCATTCCTGTGTTTTTGTGAGAATTCTGATGTGTTACTCAGATTTGGGTGACTCCAGACTGTTTCAGGAGGTTCTTTGGAGTGATGACTCGMTAATGAATTAATCTGCCCCCATTCCTTGTGTGGCCATTTGGTCTCGGCTGGTGTTTGCTGGGCCGAGCCTCACTGCAGTCCTGCCCAGGGAATTCCTTGGATCAGATTTTGTTGTTTTTCTTAGGCCAAGGTTATCCGAGTTAGTGTTTTTAGAGGATTYGGAGCCAAAAAACCCTGTTTTCCCTGGTGGCAGGATCTGAAGGGAAGGCCCAAACTTGGGTCTGGCTTAGCTACTGAATGCCAAACTCGATGCTGCTGTGTGCCCACGCTTTATTAAACCTTGCATTTTCCCCATTAAAATACAGTGCTTATCTATTTTAAAATAAAGCTATGGCATGTATTTTAATTGAGACTCTGGTCTCCAGCTCCCAATACTTATAATAATCAGATTCCAGTTTTCCAGCTAAAGCTGTTTATTGATGTCCTACTTTTTTTGCACCATAGTAGCATGTCAATAAATTGGAGAATAGTTCCGTATGTTAGATTTCCCCAAGCTTTCTGAGGAAATCCTCTGACAATTCACTGAATAAAGTCAGTTAATTGCTTTATATAGCAAAGCAATAGCAAGTATTTAGACATATCGTATGACAGGCATTCAGAAAATACGGGAAAGACATATTTGTCAATAAAATGAACACTAGAAAAGCAAATTAGTTTATTATGTGAAAGTTCTGGGTTTAAGTCAAGTTATCTTGATTGCAGTAATAACTGCCATGCCTTAACCAGCTGTGTGCATGGGAGCAAGTGGAGGCTGCTGCTTATTTTTCTGAGYCTTCCCGGGACTTCCCTGTAACCAGCGTGGAAAGGAAATCTCAAGATGCCGTGGAATTTAATGCAAAAATGAAAGTTCAAAATTATATTTTATTTTAAGTTGGATAGGGCCATAATAGAAAAAGATCATCAAAAACAATGAAAAGAAATAATTGTTAATTTCTACAGTACCTTGAAACAGAAGCCCTTGAGAATAAATAGAATAAGAATACTATTAAAATTTCCTCTTTTATTATATCTTCCCTGCCAGAGTAATTGTTGCTGTGTCCAATATATGCGGAGGACAATTTACTAGCTGTTTTCTATTAGTTTTTAGCATTAACATATACAGAAATAAAATGAATAGCTAGCTTTTCTTTGGTTAATTAAATGACTGACAAGTCACAGATGTTGCTGCACCAACTCTTCCATATGATTAAAAAAAAACAACCCTGGCAAACAAAAGAGCAGCAGACTAGCAGTGTAAATGGTCTCTTTATTAAGTGAATATTGATGCTGCATTATGATCTTTTATGCATGTGAATAAGGAAGAGTGCTCGTTCTTTTTTTTCCCCCTAAGTTTTATATTAAGATTTGAAAAGAAAACCTGTTTCCTACATAATTCCCACAGAGGAGTTCAGAAGCTGTTTTACTGCAGAAGTGACCTAATTTACGGGGGCTTCTGCTTCCGCAACATCTCCCACAAAAGTGCGTTTTTATTAACAAGATACATATCTTTAATTTTTTTTCCCCCAGTATAATTTTAATAGAATCTTGGTAGCTAAAAGCCAGCAGTGAAAATAAATATTCCGTTTCTATTCAATACTATGTTTTATTAAAAAAAAACCACATTGTTGAGTGGGTTTGATAGAAATATTCTCAGGATAAGTATATTAGACTGCAGCTCACTCCCCGCCCGTGTGGTTCCCACATTATCTTTACTGTTGGGAGAGCCCCTGGTAGAGCAGAAAGGAGCCTGTGGGGTGGCTGCATGTTCCTCAGATCCAGGCTGAGACCATCAAMCCATTTTAATTTAATTTAATTTAATTTGCAAAGAATTTTGGATTGAACAGATAATTCATTGCTTTTTTCCTGCATAATCTGATGAATTTGATATTTTTTTTTTTGTTGCTCCTGGAAGGTGCAGAGCTCCTTCAGACCGGGTAGGTTTGATGAGCACGGGGAGTGCAGCGGGTGTTTTCCCACATGGACCCGGTAAATTCCCAAGCCCAGGTAAGGAGCGGGATCCCTGTCTGGTGCTCCCCGCGGAAGCGCACGACCGGAAGTGAAGTCAAATAATTTAGCTAATTAAAGCAGCAAAGAATTTAAAAGGACAGACTGTAATTACCGATGATGGATTTAAGCCAGAGTGGTGAGACTGGAAACAATATGCTTGTGTAAAGTGCCAGAGTTAATTAACGGGGGTGGTTTAGGTGTAATATTTACATATTTGTAAAACAGGCTGGGGGCGCAGGGACTCTTTTCTGTTGTGGAAGACCTCTGATGCAGCACTGGGTTACAGAAAAATTGTATTTGGAGGAAATTGCCTGACTTTTTGCAGASTTTGAATGTGACCTGAGGTTCTGAATTTGGGTTATGCAAAGGGCCTTTCCCTGATGCACCTATGAGATGTAGTGTAAAGATGGATTTGAACTTAAATTTCGGGCAACTTCTCTAAAAAAAACAACAACAAAAAAGATGTATGCAAGGAAAATGGACCTTTTTTGCACTTCTTTCCAAGTCTTTAATCACACTGTGAAATTCGATGCATCCAATCATCAGCTTCATATCGCCAAGCTAGAGTGTGTATTAGATCCTAAAGCATCCGTATTTTCACATGAGGATATAAATAACCCATAGCAAATCTGGCTGACCACTGCTATTTTCTCTTAGATTTCACTCAAATTTTAAGGACTCGATCCTGTAAAGTTGGTTAGCCACAATAAAAAACAAAAGATAGATAAATATATATATATATAGCATATATATATTTAGATTTAATTAGGTGTATATTATATGTATACATATATATTTTTTTTTTAAGTGGAGAGATTGCAGGCCCCTTCCTGCCGGCTGGTGGTGTTGGTCCTTCCATGCCTGCGGATATTGGGAAGGGCGGCTGCTGTGCAGCTCCACGCGCGCCGGGGCCTCGCATTTCAGGGAGCAAAAGTTGCGAGGGAAGAGGAGCGATATTTATGGAGTGCAAAGCACGGCGGGGTTCTGCGGGAAACCACATATATTCCGCCTGTCAGAAAACATCTTAATATTTACTCTTGCAATCCCTGGGCTGCTGCTTTCCAAACCTAAAGCTTTCATTAGCCCATTTACCAGATATAAAGCATTCCTAAGTCTGTTGAAAGAGCTGCTYGCATTTTCTGCCGCCGAGCGATGCTGCCTCTGCACGAGCCCCTTCTGCGGCCGCCCGCGAGCGACCCCGGCYGCGAATTCGCCCTTTCCACGTCCCTCTTGCGCCGCCGGATTATTCCATTCCCGCTGTCCTATTATTCCATAGCAGGAGGGACCCTGCGCTCCGGTGCCATCCTGCCCAGTCCTGCGCTGACCTCAGGGCTCACACGGAGCAAGCCCTGAACCCGGAAAAGCCCCCTTTGCTTTCCCGACGCTTCAGGCCTTTGCAGAGATTTTATGGCAGGGAGTTTTATACCTCGAAAGCAAACCGCTCTYAAAATCTAAATAAGGATGATATTTGTTGTGGTCAAAATAAACGTTTTCCGCTCGTGTTGCATGCGCAATATGTCGCATTAAGAAAGGTTAATTCTATATTAAATATAATCAAAAACACAACATGAGGCCTGTCATGCTGACATGGTGCAATAGGTACTTTAATACTGCTCAGCAGGAACCCTTGTTATATTTTTTATATGTTAGTAGATGTCTACTTAGAATTGATCAAACCTTTCCTTCTGAAACATATATGCCAACACCTCCACAACACACTATAAACTAGACTCTCAGAAAACAATAATGATGCTTATCAGTCACTCGCCTTGAGTTTGCTTGTGAAAAACCCCTAGCTAGTATGCTATTGGAGCTCTTAAAACATAGATCTTTTTGCTGCACTGATAATTCACTCACAGCTTGAGATTGATGACTATGTGAAGTCCATAAAAGATGTTACCACTATATTTTCTTCTTATGATTTATTTTATCATGTTGTCAAGGTTTGCAGAAAACAAGAAACAAATCAATGAATGTCATGCTTAAATATTAAAGAAGGCTGTAATACACAATTTTATTCAGATGCCTTATTCAATCTTGCGGCTCTGAAAAGGGTAGCAGCCGCAAAGCTTTTATTTGAATTACTTTTGGAAAAATTAATTTAGTGTGAATGTTGAATTGTGAATGGCAAAAGGCTAGCTAACCTTATTTGTTTAAAGAGGAATATGGAATATGGAGTAACTTGGATTTTTTTTTTCTTGAAAGAGGTTCTGAGAAGGGGGGAAGCTCGATTGGCGTTTGTACGAGAGCAACTTTGGAGCAGAATTGCTTAATGAGCTCAGGCTTTCTCAATTAACGCGAGGGGCTATTAGAAAAATAGACCCCCTCTTCATTTCYATAAAACTGAGCTCACATCTTGCACTGTGGTATGAGGAAAAAAAAACAGAAATGCGTGATTTTAGGGTGTTTTGGTGATACAGCTATGTCTCTCATAGGCCTGCTGTCCCTTTTCTGTGCTTCATTACATTTCAGACACAAAGTAGCAATTAAACTCAGCTTCTCTTCTCTTCTCTTCTCTTCTCTTCTCTTCTCTTCTCTTCTCTTCTCTTCTCTTCTCTTCTCTTCTCTTCTCTTCTCTTCTCTTCTCTTCTNCTCTTCTCTTCTCTTCTCTTCTCTTCTCTTCTCTTCTCTTCTCTTCTTCTTCTTCTTCTTCTTCTTCTTCTTCTTTCAGAGAAAGAACACAGAGAAAATCACATCAGAATATTTGGTTACTTTTTAGTTTTAAAAAAAATCTCTCATCTGAATATTGGATTCAAAACACCAAAACCGAAACCTTTACAAGGTTTCTCTGTATCTTTATTTTCCATCTCTAGGACCAGTTCTGGAGATATCTTGTCCTTTCCTAGCTACTGATCACAGCCTGCCTGCTTATAAGGAGGGGACATCAGCAGCACCTGAGGACACCAAAATCTACCTGGGAAGGTGCTTTGGACTCCAGCATGAGGCAAAGATGCCTTTGTATCCTCTTCTTTTGTCAAAGGCTTTTGGCATTGGTTTTGATGCTGATGAAGACATTGCATCTGATAAAGAAAACCCAACTTCTCCAAGCTGAAGTCAAAACAAGCGCCATGATTTTGGTAACACAGCTTAAGAACACAGGATTTTAGGAAAAGGGGGGGAAATATAAATATCAGTGAATATATCTTAACCATGCTTTTATTTTATTTTATTTTATTTTATTTTATTTTATTTTATTTTATTTTATTTTATTTTATTTTATTTTATTTTATTTTATTTTATTTTATTTTATTTTATTTTATTTTATTTTATTTTATTTCATTTCATTTCATTTCATTTCATTTCATTTCATTTCATTTCATTTTGCTTTGCTTTTTTCCCCTTGTTTTCTTGTGCTTTTTTTTTTTAATTTTTTTTTTATGCCTTTATGCCCTTGGTCTTGAAGTCGAGATAGATGCACTGGCCACCCCTCTCCTCTCCACAATGTGCCATGAACCTGGCACTGCTGCTTTAGGCTTCCAGGGTGAGTTATCCAAGTGGAAGGCAGAGTTTTGGTTAACCTATTCCCTTTGCCGTGTCTCAAATCCTCTTAGCCCTGGAGAGCACTTAAAGTATTTCAAGGAACATTTCTCTCTGCTCCTCTGCAATACTTTTTAGTGCATACACCTTGTTTTTCCTCCAGAGATAGAGCTGATATGGAGTGAGAAGATTAGGCAAAATCAGCGCTGCCTGCCCCAAGCAGAGCAGGCAGCAAGAACAATGAGTTGGGTTTTAATTAACTAAAGTCAATGCTGTAATTTAGCTGAAAACCGTAAGYGGAAAACAAAAGCATATTTTATTTGCAACTTCCATAATATATCAGAGTAGATTTACAGCATAGCATTAGAAATAAAATGAGTTGGATTATGCATTTTTCAAGCATCGTATTTGAATTACCATTAGGAGGTTTCGCGCAGAATCAAATTTGCAACCCAGGCCCCAATTTCGGTGGTGTAGGCTCTGCATACATAATTGTTTATTATAACACAAGCATGAAAAGCAAACTTAAGGACGATCTTTTTTTTCCCCTCCTGCTTTTTCCTCTTTTATTGCTCAGCAGGGTGGAGACTGACAGATTAAAACAACATAAAAGGGGAGCCAAATTACCAAAAATAGCAAGTTCTGCTTTTAAAGGAGACAGCAGCAAGACATTATTCACTT
The DNA here is from genome assembly GCF_003342845.1 of Nothoprocta perdicaria. Classification (NCBI taxonomy): domain Eukaryota; kingdom Metazoa; phylum Chordata; class Aves; order Tinamiformes; family Tinamidae; genus Nothoprocta; species Nothoprocta perdicaria. Next base: position 291,275 of record NW_020454894.1, on the reverse strand, counting down.
GAAAACTTTATWTCTACCTGGAAATATTGCACTTTATTGTTATTGTACTCATAAATGATGTATTATTAACAGAACTGGAAGCAGAGAGACCTTTTTCTCCACATTTTCCTCCCATTTATTTATTTTAGCTCTTGCTCTGGAAGCAGCTCACCCACGTGCGGGTGGTTGATATAAGACTTGTGCACCTAATCCCTTGCCAGGCTTTTACCATGGGTGAGATGGGCAAAAATGCCCCATTACTGAGACAACCTGGGCTCTCCCYTTGACAAACTGGCTCCCGTGGCTTTTGCCTCTGCCAAGACCTCACTGCGGACGCTGATTTTTCCCAGGCCTAAGTAGCTTTGTTTATTTGCTTTGGAATTTATTTTTAAATTATGGTGCATCTCAGCTATTCCGAATGGGCAAGTTGGAAAAAAAAAAATGTTGTTTTGCCCTTGTTTAAAATTCTGGAGACTATTTTTCTCCAGCAGTGGCTGTGATGGTTGGCTTGCGCTCGCCCTGGGAAAGCCAGCTTGCACGAGAACGGCCACAGGCTGCCCAAGAAAAAAAACAAGTATATTTTCATTAGGAACTTTTGCTTCTATTTGTGGATTTTGCAGTTTGAGTTTATTCCACTGCTCCCATCCCCCCCTTTTTTTTGATTTGGACAGCTGCATAATTTAGGGAGTAGCTGTGTTTTCTCCTAGGACGGTGGCCTCCTCACCCTGCTGAGATGTGGAGACAAGCAAACTCCCTTCCAAAGTTTGTGCAACTGAAGAGAGGGTTGTTTCTTTTAACATTTTTATCCCGAAGGCTTCTAATAAGGCTGACTTTCGATGGCTTTTTAATAGTTTCCATAATATTTGGAGACCCCTTTGTAGCTCTTCCAGTGTTTAAGATGTGGTTAGCAATGGAGAGGGAGATCAGTGGAAATGTCTCCAGCTATGCTGGAAATGGTCGCTTGAACTTTTCAGCGGGTTGCCCCCGTTCCCCAGTCCCGTGGAGAGCTCGGGCGAGCTTCCTGTGCCGGAATGTCATGGTGGAGATCAACAGCGCGCTCCATAGGATTGCTAAAAATGCCTCGGTTACAATATTTCCCTTGTACACAGGCTGGCTAAAATATTGCCTGGAACATTCCTTCTTGCCCTGTTTCGTGTCCAGGTATCTGGAAGCAATCCTGTGCTTTCCCTCACTGTGTTTTTACAAATGCAATGTGGACAGCTGGGTTATCCTACCCCACTTCCTGGCCATGCTGCTTGGGGGCAATGCACGATGCTAAAATAGCCCCATGTCCTCCCACGGGGACAAGCCTGAGGGAGGATGGATCCTGCTGATATCAGAAACAAATTGCTATGGGCCTCACTGCATCCAGGGTTCCTCCTAGGATTCGGGAAGGAATGCTTCCTCCAGCTACAGAGACGATGGTTGGACCCATCAGCTTCTCATGCATGCCAAAGCTTCAGATGTAAGACGATTTACCGGGAAGTTTGGAGATATCTGACTGATCTAATTCTCTGCTTATCCACAGAAACCTGCCGAGCACCTGGCAACAGGCTGCATCTGCTGCTGCTGATTTAATGAATTTGCACCAGTGCGTGGAAGAGTTGCAGAAGAATCCAACCCAACGTGTGTGTACAACTGTAGATAGAATTAAGAAAAGGTAAAAAAAAAAAACAACCCCTCTTATTTACGTGATGAAAACAAAGTTAATGTTTTGGCTTTCTTCCGGGACAATCTGCAAAGAAAGAAACAGCATTGGGGATTAAAGAGAGTGTGCAAGTAATGTGTAAACCATGAAATTCAATTAGTTCCTCTTAGGGAGCCAAATTTTGGTGAATACTGTAGAGAAAAGGTAGGAATGAAATGCCTAAGTGAAAGCTGTAATTAATAATCTTCAGTAATTAGTTATAAATGGCTGGTTAAACTTAGAAATGCATCATTTTTTTTGTCTACTTTTTAAAAAGAAAATAAGGATAGGGTTAAATAATTACTTTAGAAGACTTCCCATCTCAAGTTTTCCATCAAGAAGATTATTCTGTGGCTTTGAAYCTTGTGGCCACGTGACATCCGTCCATCTGCGAAGCGGTTATGCAGGCGGATATTTCAAAAATCGGGGAAGAAGCGGGTGTCTGTGCTAGCTCAGGGCTCCRAGGCGGCTCCCGGGCTGGAGAACATCCTGCGGGAGGCAGGGAGCAGCCCGACACCAGCGGGAGCGCGGACTGGATTCACCTCCAAGGTCACGGAGAGCAGCCGGGACAGGAAATCGGGATCATTGTGCCTGTTATTGATGTGTTGCTTTTTTTCTCCCCATATCCTCTTTTTTTTTTTTTTTTTTGCATCGAATAGCAGCTTAAAATTTGAATTGTATAGCAGCTCTTTAGAATTGGAAGGGTAAAAGGTAAATTGTGTGGTAGATTAATAGGCAAATGTTCCTGCTATTGTTTCTGGGAGCTGCACATCCACCTCTCTATTCTGGTCTCCGAAAGTGCTCCCTGAAGTCAAACGCGCTGGTGAAAATACCCAGGTCCCCAAACAGAGCGGCACCTCCTGCTCCACAATTCATCTCGCAATCAAAGCTCCCTTGCTGTCAGTACAGGAACTGAGGCAACAAATACAGACCACAGGCAATTCTTTTTCTTGCTTCCTCCCCCAAACCCACTCCAGAATATGCAAAAATCCCACTCTAATCCATATTTTGAACAATAAACACCGATGACCTATAAACACTTGTTTTCTTTTTTTTTTTGGTAAGAAATGTGTTTTCCTGGCTGCATATTCCTAATCTCCCTTTTTATATACATCTTTTTTTTTTTTTTTTTCTGAATCTCCCTTGCTTTTGAGAGATTGGTCAAAACCTGAAACATTTCCAACTCAAGCCCTTTGCAAGGGGAGTGGGTCAAACCAGAGTTCCTTGATCCATTGTTACTCAGTTTCTGGGTCACCTTCCAGAAAGACCCCTTCTTCCTCTCTCTTTCCAGATGGAAAACATTCAAGTATTGATTTTCTGCTGGGAAACCTGGGCAAGATGTTTGGGAGAAACGCAGCGCTTATGCTTCACAACGGATACAACTCCCTCTTTTGGTGATGAAGTCTCCAAAATTTTGGTGGGTGAATCAGTGGTAGTCTCACCCTCAGTTTCTTTTTCTTAACTCATTTTTTGTTCTTTTTTTTTTTTTTTTTTTTTTTTTTTCTGTACAGCTCTTTCTTGAGTGAGCAGACAGCATTATTTTCCCAGTCTCGCGGTGAGGACCTCGTGTGCTCAGGGTGCCAGCAAGGAGATGCGATGATGGCAGTGGTATGTGGTTCCCTGTCTGCAGCCTGGTTAAGGGTTCCTCACTTTTCAGAGGACTGGGACTGCCACAGAAGCAGCTGTTTGAAGTCCTTGGTCCCTGGTCATCAGGGACCTACCCTGGGCTGGGATTGACCGTGTAGGCAAGTGCGACCAGCTCCCCTTTGGCTCCAGATGGCTCCAGATCGTGGATGCGCGGAGCGACGATCACGCTATAGAMGATGGCAGATGCATATGAGCCATTCTTCAGGACGGTGGCTTCCCTTCAGAGCCTCTCTGTCATCACCTGCCGCTGGTGTGGGTCACACCTGGAGCGAGCCTGGCCCTTCAGCAACAGCAACGTCCTTTAGAGCATCTCCTGGCGCAGCCGTGGACGTTGCACTTAACCTTGCCGCCTCCGACTCTCCGTCAAGGAGGGGATAATAACACTTGCTTATCTCCTCCAGAGCGGGCTTTGAGGATTAATTAGTTAATATTTGTACAGTGCTTTGAACATAAGTGCTGGGTATTATCGTTCTTACTTGCCTGCGTCCTGCCTCCGCTCATGCCCTTACGCTGCCTCGCTGCACACTCCTTGGATGGATTCTAGACCTGAAGGATCTCCAGGCATGGAGCGGGACTGCATGATCTCCCCAATTCCTCCCAAGGAACCTGGGCAAGAGGAGCCTGGTATCTACAGAGGCTTCATTTTGCTGAGGGCTGGAAATACTTTTATAGCTCCTYTTAACATCATCATCATCATCATGTTGCAAAGGCAAGAGGGCAAAGCCAGGTGGCCTTGGAAATAGCGGTGGCATGGTGGACCCATCCCTTTGGCTCTCTTGTCATTCCCTTTAGCTTTCCTAAAGAGAAAGAAAGGGAGAAAAAAGGAAAAAGCTGTGGGTGGGAAGGGGAAGAGAGAAGAAAATACCCCAAACCTGAGTGCCCCTGCCTCCTTGAGACTGCTGTGGTTGGACCTGACGATCTTGAAGGTCTTTTCCAACCATAAGGATTCTATGGTTGTAGGAGAGATGAGCTTCTGGGCCAGAAGTCTCACCTGGCTCCACCAGGAGGGCAGGAAATGGAGCTGGGGGCTGGCACAGGAAACGTTTTGCTGTGCAAACACTTGAACCTCTTCGATTAATGTGCCTTGACTATGTGCACATCAACACAAGTGTGTCCAGGCGACATCCGCATCCTGCTCTACATTCTTCTCCAAAGTAATCTGTGCCCTTGGGGCACCTCGTGAACCTTGGTTGGCGGGACCAAAACAGGAGCTTCTCCGGCCACCYTGACTGTTTGGTGGTTTTCCCCATCTCTTCGCCTTGGCTTTGCTCCGTCCATGGCCTCTGTGCTCCACTGTACGTGTGTAACATGTTCTTGGCCAAACTTTACTCTGAGCAAGAA